>NC_140962.1:105046339-105131339 GCF_056783735.1 Eptatretus burgeri
TGTGCGACAGTTAGCGCTCAAGCGACCGAGCGACTGAGCACTCGAGCGGTCAGCCATTGACTTCTCTCTCTTTCTCTATCTCTCTCTGGCTTCATCATGCAGACTAATAGGACTGCACTGGATATGGAGACGCTGTATCCCAATCTCTTGCCTGCACCTCATCCATCTTATCGCCGTACTCCCGTCCTGTATCACACCAGCCCTGTGCAACACCAGCCGACACAGGCCATACTGGACCCACAACCAACTCGTGGCTTGCTCAACCCCTTGCTCACTCCCCATTGTTTTGCGAGTCCTGATATTTAGTTGTGGCACCGCAGTTGGGTTTGGCTTTGGTTATTTAACTGCTCTGTAGATACTGTTACGGGTCCGGTGTCCAGGGTTTGCCATGAGGGAAACTCCTCAAACTCCTCCCAACCTTCAGTCCTGCAGGCTGATGTGCCCCAAATAACTCCACAGCCTGACAGGTTGTGAAGCGACCACAGATATCAACCAGAGAGCCAAATCTCCCAGTGTTTCTACGTCTAACACCATTTACCTGGGAGTGACGTGGACCAACTCACTGAGGTTCACGTCCTCAGTACACATGCAGATTACTGCCAAGTCAAAGAGTGCAGCACTGGCTATTTAATGGTACAAAACAGTGGGGGTAAAACTGCCAGGCCATCGCTGGTGTGGACTGTGTGTGACCAATCGGGAAAAGACAACATGAACATGTTGGAAGAAAACATGTACGTGTTAAATTATTTTTGGGGAACACGGGGGAGTTGATGTGGTACATATATGCAGTAAAGGTTTTATTCACAAGGAATGACACAGCACATATGCAGGGTGTTTGTGAGGGTGTGACATATACAACAGGGGAAATTTGTATGGTATGTATTATTTTTGGGGAACACGGGGGAGTTGATGTGGTACATATATGCAGTAAAGGTTTTAAAGGTTTTACAGGTACAGTAAAGGTACAGCGTATAGAAAGACAGAATAGAGCTTGTTCCTTTGACACTTATGAGCCTCTTCTACAATCTTCATTAATTATCTACACACGAGACTTGGCACCAATCAGAATCACATCCATAGAAATGTAGAGGAAGAAAAGTAGATATAGTCCAGAGCAGAGCGTGGGTCCGGCTCCTTCCCACCTTATTCTGATATGTGTAAGCTTGTAGTGTGTGCAGACTCATGTAAGCTTCCCCTTGGTGGGTGGGTGGGTCTTGTGGTCTGAACAGGCAAGCATGAGCACAGGCTTGGCCAAAGGATTCGTGGTAAGGAGAGCTTGATAGATCAAATGCTCGATAGATCGAATGCTCCTGGGAGATTGAGATTGAGATGATTGAGATGCCTGGGAGATTAAACGTTCAGTAGATCAAGATGCTTGGTAGATAGAGATGCATGGTAGATCAAAAGCCAGGTTCGTCAAACGCTCGGGAGATCAACATGCTTGGGAGATTGAGATGCTCAGAAAGGCTAGCTACTTCAATGTCTCTTGTTCAAGGTCTTCGATGAATGTCCTCCCACCATGGAGGTCCAGCTGTTTTCTGCAACCGACCCCACTCGGTTTCACGTCCTCCCGCTACGGAGGTTGAGCTCATGTGCCTTCAACACCGAGAGAGGATGTGTTTTGTTTTCTTTGTTGAATGATAACATCAAATGCACACGCTGTCTGTTACAATGATGGCAAATACACACGCTGTCCAAGTCCAGGAGCATTATCGACAAGCAGAACCTTGAATGGAAGGTTTTTTTTTTTCCACCAGGAACCTCTCCACTTAAGGGGACGAAACAGTTATGGAACCATTCCATGAAAATTGTTGCCATCACCCACGCCTTCCTGTTGGCCCTCGAAAACATGGGCAGCATGGGTTTGTTCTTGCCCTTGAGAGCATGTGGGTTCAGGCAACATACAGCATCATGGGCTTTGTCATCCAGTCCCCTTTTGCATTTGCGGAAAGGAGGAAATACTCGGTCCTTTGCAGCCTTGAATCCCGATGTTGTCTCCTCATGCTTCGAGATAAAAGTTTACATTGGCATCTTTTTGCAAAACAGGCCAGTCGTGTCTTCATTGAACACATGCTCTGGCAGGTATCCCTTCTCCTCAATGAGCCATGCGAGTTGAGCAGGGAATGTTTCGGCCGCTTCCTGCTCTGAGGAGGCACGCTCACCTGAAAGTTTGACATTGCGGAGACCGAACTGCTTCTTGAAGTGGTCAAACCATCTCCTGCTCACTTGGAATGGACTGTGGCCCCTCGTACCCACATCACTCATGATAGCGCCACCCGTATCACTCATGCTCGTGCCACACAAACCAGCCAGATACGTATACATACGTATAACCTTTGCATGAACGAGAGGGCCACTTAAAAGCATGCTCTTCTGCCAGTTGTCCTCCATCCATATGTTGAGAGTCTTCTCCATTCTTTCTATATGGACATCCTGGACCTGGGTGACCACTTTAGTGCTTGGCACAATGCTCGCTGCAACACCTTCTCAGATCGCCTTCTCGTTCTTCCATATGTAGTGAACAGTGGATTCATTTACTCCATACAGTCTGCCCACAGGGACTATACTATCTCCTCTCAAAAGCTGGTCCAGCAGTTCCACTTTGTTGCTCAGGTTTATCACTTTCATCTGTCTCTTGGCAGTCGACGCATCTCCGGCACTGGTCTTGTGCTTGAGAGCCATGTTTGATCAATGAGCAGAGCGAGAGGCAAAACACAGATTAAGGCAGTGAGACGAAAATATTGATTGAGACCCAGGACACGCTGAACATAAGTAGTCATGCGGGAATTGTGGGTAGCTTCAGGAGGGGGGAGTAGTCAGCCCATTATGTGTAGGGGATATTGGCAGGTGATAACATCTTCAGCAGCTGGTAATAGATGCGGTGAAGCATTTTGGTTGTGTAATTCGTGGGTGATGACATCTTCACCAGCCGGTAATAGATTTAATTGTGTCACTCACAGTGAATAACATCTTACGCAGATAATGGTAGATGCAGTGAAGCACTTCAAATGTGTAATGTAATGATACTGTAATAATGAAAAAGTTGGAGACCTTCCAGTGAACTCATCGAAAGAGTTGATATGTTCCTGTCCATATTGCAAAACTCCCGGCGATGTACATCCATGAATAGCTGAAGGTTCGTGGATGGTGTTCTAAGTTCAAACCAAACCTTCGTGCTTCGTAACACTGATGGGAAGGTCATATTTGGGATTTGTTTATGGACAGGGTAAGTTTTCAAATGATGATATTCACTATCAATCATGTTCTGGAGGAGGGGGTGTGGGAGTGGGAGTTGTACGAGCTGTGGGTGCTGTTAAAAAAAAAATAGGTTTGGTTTCCGTGCCACAAAATAAATCGCACTCAATTTTTGCATCTATTGGTGAAAGGGGAAGCGTGTGCATGTATTATAACTACGGTCACTGCGAGCTAATTGGATTAACAGGAACTGGTACAAACGAAACTCCTCTCTTCCACAGATATTTTTTGTGTTCCTACATTTCCGTGAGTCTGAGTTACATTCAGGAACACATAATTTATGGGCAACGATTTTGAAATTGCCACTTTTTCATCCAAATGCTGAAAATTATGTTTAAAAGACTATTTGAATCACATATTTCATGCGAGTAACGGAAGGTTCAATGTGCCCTGTGAGCCGAACCAAAAAGTGTGTGCCCTGTGAGCTGACCCAAACATACCCACAGCGCATGCACAAAAGGCCTCATTTAGCATTTATACATCATTTCAAAAGTTGTGTTTTGCTGACTTGTGACTATACAAACCTAGTTGGTTAAATTATGTGCCAACCCCCCGAGCTTGATGGAGCAGCAAGGCACAGATCTGACCCTCCCCAGCAATCTCCAGGGTGCACACGTTCTTCCAGGAATCTATCTCTCTGTCTCTGTCTCTGTCTCTCTCCGGTACGGTTAACCTTACAAACATCAGGGTAACTGCACACCTCAACGATATTATTTCTCGCTTCTCCCATCTATAGAACCACCTTCCATAGGCTATTCTATCTCATTCATCCCTCCGTTCTGTCTCACTCATTCCTTCAAGGCTTCAAAAGCAAGCAGTGCACCACCACCTCTTGTCATGCCCCATCCTGTCGTATGATCTTCATTACCCCAATTAGAATCCTTCCAAAACCAGCTCTCTTACTTGCTGATTTCAGTGTTCTTTCTCTTCCTTTCCTTTCCTGGTCGTTTATCCCCTTTCTGGTTGTGTCCAATTGTTGATCCGCTACCCCACTGTCAATTTAACCTCGTTCTTCCAGGAGCCTTGCTCTTGAGGGAAAAAATGGTGCGGAATGAAAAAAAAAATTCGATACAGATAATATTAAGCTTCCTGGTGGAGCGAAACAATAGAGCATGGAAGGTTAACTTACCTCCAAACGAGTGTTGGGAGAAGACTTGGGAGAAGCAGATGAATGACCTTCAGCTCAATACCTTGTTACACATCATGAACTAATCACCGAGTTGAAGGTGTAAAACAGCTTGATCATTGTATTCAATAATATACAGTACACATGAGTTCCTGGGAGTGACTTTGGAATCGCAAAACGTGTGCCCAATGCCGTTTATCTTTTTTTGGACACCGGATTCCACAAATGGGTCCAAACTATTTGTTTGGTCCCATTTGTGGACTTGACTTGCAAGAATCATATAGATCTGCCCATTTAATGTAGTACTGTACCTTTCATAACAGCAGAGTGCTCCGAAGCAGTCTTGTCTTTTGTGGAAAGTTAATTGTGTGATTTGTCATTGCCTTCCCACTGGAGTCAGGATCTGAAGCTGCAAAGGATAAGGGTAAACAATTACAAATCCAGCAGCAGCAGTTCATTTTCTTAAGCCAAAACTGAAAACCATGAACTTTGTAAGACACAACATTTATGTGTGATTGCATGTATATACACGATAGAAAAATATTAAATGATTAACATCAAAGCTTCCCTACAAAAGACACCATTTTTTCTCTTTTTGAGGTCCCAGTTACACATCAATTTCACACCAACAGTGGTAAACAAATTCCTGCTTGTCTGTTAAGAATGCAGCATGATAAATCACTTTGGATTTTTCCATCAACGATATATATATATATGTAAATATATATATATATATATATATGTAAATATATATATATATATATATATATATATATATATATGTAAATATATATATATATATATATATATATATATATATATATATATATATATATTGTTGTGGTTGAGGAAATTCGCAAACCACCATTTAGGTCCCATAGGTGAGATATCTCTGTAAGTATATGTGTAGTTAGCCCAAACCCGTTGTTTGGAGGGACCAAATGTCATTCATTCGGGCTGCAACCCTTCAAGATAGCCGTTTTTCTGTTCTATCTTTATTTTGAGCCAACCACGTCTCAACAGCCATCACACAACAACCACCAACCGCAACGCCGCTTCACAACAACAACAACAACGCCAACAGCCACGACCTTTACCGTCACATCTCGCTCTCGCAACCATCGCATCACCGCCATTCCCGCGCCGCTTGTGGTCACCGTTCCTGGACTCGTACAGGGCGCGCACCGAGCAGCGGGTGCAAAAAGTGGACTTTCCGAGAAATCGGATCAAGAATGATTCACGCCCACTTCTGTTCCGTCCTATCAGCGAGCGTGGGGCGATTTGGCCCCGCCTCCAGGCGCGTCGGAGTATAATCGATATATGCAGATTCGAGGATCAGGAATGATTCACGCCCACTTTTCCTCTGTCCAATGGGCGAGTGTGGCTCCGCCCCCGAGCCGATCCTGATCCAAAAATCTGCATATGGTTTCTCCTGTCGCACTACAAAGCACCGAGCGCGGGGCGAATCGTGGAAGAGTTGGAGAGTTGTGGCGGCGGCGAAATCAGTCGAGAGAGTGTCTGTCGGGGTCCGGAGAGTCTGGAGAAGCCAAGGAGCTTTGTGGAGGTCTACGCTCGTGTCAGAGTCGGGGAGCTGCGGAGAGGGGAGGCCGGGAACGCGGTCGAGGTCGCAGTGGCGTCGCTCGTCGCGGGACCCAAGCCAGCCAGATATCCTCTTTCCCCCGAGCATCAACAACCCCCCCCCTGTTTCCCCCCGCGCTGAGATAGTGTGAGAAGGGGGCCCCGTTCCCACCCCATTCCAGGCAGTGCCAGCGAGGCCCACGGAGTCGGGGCGCTGCCGCCATTTTGCGGCTCATCACCAGACGGGTAGGCTCGACGCGGTCTCGGCCCCAGGCCCGTCTGCCCCCTTTTCGTTGAGGGTGGCCCCTTTTTCTTTTTGCTTTGGAGTATATGTGTTGTCGGCGCCGTCTGTGAAGTAAAACTGTGTAAGTGTTGCCGTGTGCTCGCGTAGTCGGTAGTAGATCTGCATTGTGTTTCTTTTGTTGCAATTGCTTTTGGTGCGTAATTGTTGTTTCTTCTTTTGTTACATTTGCTTTTGGTGCATAATTGTGGTAATTGTATATGTGTGCTTTCCGTTTGCCACGGAATAAATGTGCTTTATGTTGAACTGTTTCTCCCGTTTCGCTTCGTCTTTTCTCTAATTGAATCTCCATCTTACTTCACGTAAAGGGTTGGTCGTGGGCTAAATACGCCCGATAATTAATCGGAACCGTCGAGGTTGACAATAACACCGCTCGGTTATCCCGATAGTACGGAACGGGTCGCTTAAAGTGGCCCGTGTCCGAAGTCGACCTGCGGCGAGGTGTGATCGCCCGGTCTACCCTCCGTGTGGGTACTTTGGTAGGTCGAATTTGGCGAACAACCCTATCCCACGCGGGGGGCCGATTGGCACGATCGTGGTGAGGCTGAAAGGCCCACCCGTGACTAGTTCCCGGCGTTAGTCCGAGAGGGTCACGACGGGATTGTCCGTCCAGTGGGCGAGGTGCCGCGATCCGAGTTACGTGGCCGCCCGCACGCCGGCGGGCGCGAATCCGCAACACTGGTGTCAGGAGTGGGATACAAACCCATCCCCCTCCTCGCGGCACTGGTATCGGAGAGCGGGAAAACGGGCTCTCCTGTCTCCAGCTAAATTCACGGGAATCGGTCCAGGGGTGAGACGAGCGACCCCCGATTCCCTCCAAATTACGAGCGATTTAAATTAACCCTTTACGAGAAATAAGATGCGTCTCAAGGCGAGCGGGAGCCGGGGGTATTAGAAATGGATTTAGAATGTGTAGAATCCATGGTCCACGATGAAAACCCCGTGCAGGAAATGTTGGTTGTGCAGGAACACGAACTCCCCCAACTGAACCCAGAGCCCGAAATAGGTGCGGCGGCGGCCGCGGGGTATGACACCTCCCCTCCCCCTCTCCACCAAAACCCTTCACCGATTCCTGCCGAAACGGCTCACCCAAACGCACCCGACATGACCCAGCTATTCACCATGCTGGCAAAGATGAATGCGAACATGAACAAGCAAATGCACGAAATGAAAACGAAAATGGATACAAACACAAATGAAATGAAAAACGAAATAAAAGGCATGAACAAGCAAATGAACGGAATGAAAACTAATATGGAAACAAATGCGCAAGGAATGAAGGAAGAAATGAAAGAGCTGCGGGGTGAGACACAGAACATGGGCCGAAGCCTGCAGGCGGGCATGAAGGCAGTGACCAGGGAGCTTAAAATGGCGACTCCACGTGTGGGAGCGAACGAGCTGGGAGGGAGCGCAACGGCTGTCAGGCCTGCGGTGGAGGCGGGTGACAAAGTAATTCGGGAGACGTGTTGGGCGAGGGTCGTGACGGAAAAAGTGACGGTGACCGAGAGGGAAAAACTAATTGGGGTGACGGAGACGTGCACGAGGGAGAAAACAAGGGAAGAGACGGAAATAATAGTTGAGACAAGGGAGGTAAAGGGTGAAGAGGTGACTGAGTTGGCAGAGACACGGGAGATGGGAACGATAGAGGGAAGACTAGACGATGAAGACGGGGATAGAGACGCACACACACACACGGAGGTAGTGGAGGACAATGGGGGTGAGCTGGTGGACTGGGTGGAGACCCAGTGCGTTCAGCGGGATGGCCTCCTCCAGGAACGAGGGGAGGGAGTATGCCCCCTTGAGGCGAGTCACGACCAGGTGGGTTCGGTCGTGCTTTGCGAGGTCGAGGGGAGGAGTGCTGTGGACAGGTGCACGGAGAGTTTGGGGGGTATAGAGGCCCCGGAGACCCTTGTGGGGACACGAATCCCCAGTGTGGTTGTCCCGGTGTGTGTGGTGTCGAGGTGTGTGTTCATGAGTGTGGCGAAATGCGTGCTGCAATGCACGCATAGCGCGGGTGCAAGGGCGTGTGTGAGAGCGACCGGGTGGGTGACAAAGACCCCGTGTGCGGAAGCGACCCCGTGTGTGAGTGGTGTGGTGGTAAGTGTGCAGAAGATCGTGCTTCCCAGCACGCCGTCTGTGGATAAGGCACCGCGAGCGAGTGCCCCCGCGTGTGTGAGTAGTATGGTTTGTGTGAGGGAAATGGCACGAGTGAGTGAAAGGCCGCGAGTGAGTGGAGCCACGTGTGCAAGGGTAATGGCATGTGTGAGTGAGCAGCCGAGTGTGAGAGAGACAGCGTGTGCAAGGTCGCTGTGTGTGAGGGAGATGTCGGTGGGCATGTGTGAACATGCAGCCGCGTCTCCCGGGGTGAATGTAATGGAATGGTGTATGAGCGTCGTAACACGCAGGTGTGCGTGGGTTGAATGGCGACGACGACGGCGACAGAGGGACAAAAGCCGAGAAGCGGCTGCAGCTGTTTCGGGAACCGTGCCAGGTTCACCCAGCAGCGAGCGCGCGGTCCGTGCTGTGCAACGCACGAGGCCCCCACGTGCTCGTTTGCGGGAGTGAAGCCCGGTCCGGAAACGCACGCGGTGGATTTGCCGATCCGGCGGACGGACAAAGTTTAGGCAGGATTACGGATTTGGACCGGACGGGTTCTCCACGCGATCGTGTGTGTTAAGCTCCAACGGGAAAAGCACATGTGTTCGCGTGGGGAACCCCTCGAGATGTGGGGCTTGTGTTTTTTTTTATGCGCACGGTGACGTCATGGCTGCACGTGGGGTTGGAATCCGGCAGGAGGGGTATCCCTGCCGGATGGTACCGTCCAAGGAGGGACGAGGTACACGTGCAGCTGCATGACGTCACGGGCAGGTGCAAAATGCGCGAGCTGTGAGTTGCCGCGCTGGTGCTGCGCATGTGGAAAAAAAAAAAAAAGAAAAAGCAAGCCTCACTTTCGGGTGCACAGGATTCCCGGGCAAGGGGTGGAAGACCCCCTTACCCAGGGCACAGGATGGAAACTAGTTAGAGGGAAGGGTTAGCTTAGCTAGACCGGCTCCATGGGGCAGGGGTAAGTCCTCATGGGGCCCGTGGAATGGATTAGTTAGAGGGATTTAGATGAGCTTTAGGTGGGGAAATAAAAGTTATTTTAGAGATTTGGAGACAGTGACAGCCTTTGGATGTGTAGAGTTGACGTAGTTTAGCTACGTAGTGTTAAAAGGAACGTGCTACTAGTTTAAGGGACGACGGGGGAGCACGAGTTAGTCAGGGGATTTAGTGAGCAGGATGGCAGAGTTCAGCGGTGTGTGTGTTGAAGAGTTGGTGAGTTGTGTTGTGACATGATGAGTGAGTGAGGCCAGCGGGTCTGTGTGTGTGGAGCGAATGGGGAATGCATGGTGCGATGAGTGATTGGGGGGAGGAGTGACTCCCGCCCAAGGGACCCCGGGGTCAGTGTAGAGTGAGTTAGGGGGTTAGTTAAATTGAAAAATGGAGGTCGTTTTGTTGTTGGTGGGGAAGTAGGCTCGAAACCCGTTTGGAGGGGTGCAGGAGCCCTGTTGACGGGCTGGGAGTGTGGCTGCGAAAGGTGAGTATCGCTGAGTGGGTACCCCGGGCACCAGGCTAGTCGGCCGTGGAAGGCCAAGGGCCCATGGGGGGCCGGGATAGCGTAGTGGGCACGGGTGCGTCTGCTTGGTGCGGGGGCCCGGGGCGCCATGAGCCGCGTGGGCAGTGTTGTGGGCACGGGTGACCCTCGGAAAGGGGCCCGGGAAGCCAGCCTGCCACGTGTGCGTTTCAGGGGAGGTGCCATGGGGGGCACTCCCTGGTCTTTAGGGAGCTGGTAGGCTCGGAAGCAGTGTAGTGCCCGGGGGTGCCATAGCGGGAGATTCGGCAGAGGGTCGTGCCTGCCAAAGGGAGCCACGCGTCCCAGCCATGAGACCGTGTGAGGGCACGGAGAGAAAATTGGGGGGCGAGGCCCGAAATTGTGAGGACACCAACACAGGCGACGGGAATCTGGGTTGTTAGAACGAATAGCTTAAGCGTGAGGCACTTGTTGAAAGCCCCGGGGTAGTTTAACAGTTAAATGGTTAGGGTAGATAGAAAGTGTACCCCTCCGCACCATCCATCCCCTCGCTCTCGTTGTGGGCCGCTGGACCCACTTTGGGTTAGATCGCTGAAGTCTGGGGAGGCCATTCTGAGGCTTCGTTGGGCCTCGACACAGGACGCTAGCTCTCCCTTGTTCCCCTCCGGGAAGGGAACGTAGGGGTTGAGAGTAGGCTAGGTGACAGGATAGGTTAGCCGAACAAGGACAGTACAGGGGGTTAGGGGACGATTTATAGTGGGGAAGTAAAAATAAAAAAATAAGTTGGGGCTAAATTGGGGTTTGACAAATTAAGGGAGTGGGTATAGACAGTGACAGGCAAAGGCGATAGGTGGGAGGGAGACCGTAGGGTAGGTCCGAGCCCGCCTTCTGAGTGCCCAGCACCACCGCACTCCCTCCACCAACCTCCACTAAACGGCAAAGGCTGGCCAGCTTCATCGGCAGCTGTTGTTTTGCTGCAAGGCCTGTGCCGGCTGGATCGGCTGCAGCTGCTGTGCTGCAAGGTCTGTACCGGCCGGATCGTCTGCAGCTGTTTTCTGCAAGGCCTGTGCCGGCCAGTTCATCTGCCGGCTGTGTTTGCCTGCAGCGGCCTTGTTCTGCAGGCTGCGTTTGCCTGATCACCTTTGCCATGCCATGCCCACTGCCCCTGTTCACCAGCCCTGTTCAATTTTTGCTTCCCCCCCCCCCCTGTTCATTGCCATGTGCGCCAGGATCAGAAAGCAACAGTTTGCAAGCTGTGAGAACTGCCCTGTTGGCAGCTACAACACGGGCCTGCAGTGGCGGCCCGTGCACCGTGTTTGCGTCCATCCATTCATCCATCCATTCGTCCATCCATTCGTTGTGTTCATTGCGTGTGCCACTTGAGCTGGCACGGAGACTGCATTTGTGCAGCCCATGCACCGTTGTGGTTCACTGTGTTCAGTTCAAAAGGGAAGGCCTTGGACTGCGTGTGAGCAGCCGGCCACGTTCCCTGTCACCTGCATTGTTTGAGCCAGAGACTGCATGCGAGCAGCCTGGCTCCCTGCTAACTGCTTTCTTTTTGCAGAGTTCATTGATCCTGGGCCATGGTTTAGTGTAAAATTTGTAAGTTAAGGTTAAGATGTACTGTACATATGAGTGCGCCCCCGGCATGTCTGTCTTAGCGCCGGCTATTTTATTTAAGTCGTCCGTGTGAGTGGGTTTGTTTAGGTAGTTACTCAGCCCTCAGGTTATTTATTTTGGGGACACGAATACCATGAATGTTGCACTCAGGGATCCGTAGGTAAAATGTATTAGGGGAGAACTACACATGATGGCACACGAAAATTTGACGACTCAGGACGAGTCTGTAAAAAGGGGAGGGGGTAGTGTTGTGGTTGAGGAAATTCGCAAACCACCATTCAGGTCCCATAGGTGAGATATCTCTGTAAGTATATGTGTAGTTAGCCCAAACCCGTTGTTTGGAGGGAATTAATGTCATTCATTCGGGCTGCAACCCTTCAAGATAGCCGTTTTTCTGTTCTATCTTTATTTTGAGCCAACCACGTCTCAACAGCCATCACACAACAACCACCAACCGCAACGCCGCTTCACAACAACAACAACAACAACGCCAACAGCCACGACCTTTACCGTCACATCTCGCTCTCGCAACCATCGCATCACCGCCATTCCCGCGCCGCTTGTGGGCACCGATCCTGGACTCGTACAGGGCGCGCACCGAGCAGCGGGTGCAAACAGCGGACTTTCCGAGAAATCGGATCAAGAATGATTCACGCCCACTTCTGTTCCGTCTTATCAGCGAGCGTGGGGCGATTTGGCCCCGCCTCCAGGCGCGTCGGAGTATAATCGATATATGCAGATTCGAGGATCAGGAATGATTCACGCCCACTTTTCCTCTGTCCAATGGGCGAGCGTGGCTCCGCCCCCGAGCCGATCCTGATCCAAAAATCTGCATATGGTTTCTCCTGTCGCACTATAAAGCGCCGAGCGCGGGGCGAATCGAGGAAGATTCGTCGGGGTCCGGAGAGTCTGGAGAAGCCAAGGAGCTTTGTGGAGGTCTGCGCTCGTGTCAGAGTCGGGGAACTGCGGAGAGGGGAGGCCGGGAACGCGGTCGAGGTCGCAGTGGCGTCGCTCGTCGCGGGACCCAAGCCAGCCAGATATCCTCTTTCCCCCGAGCATCAACAACCCCCCCCTGTTTCCCCCCGCGCTGAGATAGTGTGAGAAGGGGGCCCCGTTCCCACCCCATTCCAGGCAGTGCCAGCGAGGGCCGCGGAGTCGGGGCGCCGCCGCCATTTTGCGGCTCATCACCAGACGGGTAGGCTCGACGCCGTCTCGGCCCCAGGCCCGTCTGCCCCCTTGTCGTTGAGGGTGGCCCCTTTTTCTTTTGCTTTGGAGTATATGTGTTGTCGGCGCCGTCTGTGAAGTAAAACTGTGTAAGTGTTGCCGTGTGCTCGCGTAGTCGGTAGTAGATCTGCATTGTGTTTCTTTTGTTGCAATTGCTTTTGGTGCGTAATTGTTGTTTCTTCTTTTGTTACATTTGCTTTTGGTGCATAATTGTGGTAATTGTATATGTGTGCTTTCCGTTTTCCGCGGAATAAATGTGCTTTATGTTGAACTGTTTCTCCCGTTTCGCTTCGTCTTTTCTCTAATTGAATCTCCATCTTACTTCACGTAAAGGGTTGGTCGTGGGCTAAATACGCCCGATAATTAATCGAACCGTCGAGGTTGACGATAACACCGCTCGGTTATCCCGATAGTACGGAACGGGTCGCTTAAAGTGGCCCGTGTCCGAAGTCGACCTGCGGCGAGGTGCGATCGCCCGGTCTACCCTCCGTGTGGGTACTTAGGTAGGTCGAATTTGGCGAACAACCCTATCCCACGCGGGGGGGGGGGGCGATTAGCACGATCGTGGTGAGGCCGAAAGGCCCACCGGTGACTAGTTCCCGGCGTTAGTCCGAGAGGGTCACGACGGGATTGTCCGTCCGGTGGGCGACGTGCCGCGATTCGAGTTACGTGGCCGCCCGCACGCCGGCGGGCGCGAATCCGCAACAATATATATATATATATATATACACACACACACACACACACACACACACACACACACACACACACACACACACACACACACACACATACATATATATTAGCAAATACCATCCCGTCGCTTCGCTAACGGGAATACTAGGAGTAGGGAGAGAGAGGAGGGAGAGTGAGGAGGTGGAAGGGAAAGAGAAAGGGAGGAGGGGGTAATGAGGAGGGAGAGAGAGGAGGGTGGGGGAAGGGAAGGCAGCAAGAGGTGAGAGGAAGGGAAGGCAGATGTGCGGTGGAGCATTAATTACGATTCAAACTGTCTCATAAATATGCCTCTGCATAGAATAACAGTAAAGATGGAAACAAAATAAAGTCGGAAATCCATAAATACCGCCTGGAGACAAACAATGCCGGGATGTGTCCGGAGACGAACACCACCCGGATGCATCCAGAGACAAACACCGCCAGGACGCATCTGGAGACAAACACAACCAGGACGCGTCCAGAGATGAGCTGTCCAGAGACAATCACTGCCCAGACTCGTCTGGAGATGAGCACTGCCCAGATAGGTCAAGAGACAAGCACCGCCCGGAAACACTGGACCGGACGCAATGGCAGGATATGTCCGGAGATAAACACCATACAACACATCCAGAGACAAACACCGTCTGGACATGTCTGGAGAGAAGAGAGATGTGTGTGGGGGGTTGCTGCTCTGTATTAGGCAGGGGCTGAGTGAGAATGGGACAGAGAGAAAGGGGCGGAGGGGAGAGGGAGAGAGATGGAGAAAGATGCAGAGAAAATGTTATGAATTATCACACACACACACACACACACACACACACACACACACACACACACACACACACACACACACACACACACACACACACACACACACACACACACACACACACACACACACAGTATTAGTGCTTGGCCGATATTGGCAATTCTTGAGTAATCAGCAGATTGGAGTCGCTGTGATTACTGACTGCAGTCCCTACTGTATACAACCCAAAAACTTTGAGTAGCTTTCACCTTTGTTTTGGGGAAAATAAACAAACAAATTATAAAAACAACGTTAAATTGTTGATATTTCAGGGAGATGTGCACAAACATTAATCTTTAGAAACAGCAGCCAATCGTCATGAGACCGGTGGAAAAAATTGGCTCTGTAATTGAGAAAACACGTTAATATGGCAAACATCTTGAAAATCGGGTGTTATCAAATATATTTTGCTTTGAAACTCACAAGGAGAAACCATATTACCTTTGTAAATCATGTATCTCAACCTTATAGCAACTGCTGACTGTACATCCTGATCGGGACAAGAACTGTACGACTATTGACTATAGGGCACTCACCAAGTGGCTTAAGCACTCAAGCAAGCACTTCAATTAAATGGTTTATAAGGAACGGCTGGCCAGGCTGTGGCTGCAAACCATATCGGAACCCTTTAACTTTAAAGCCAGTCTTCATCGTGCATGCAGCAGTTAAATAAATGAAATTAATTCATACAAATAATGAATTTATCCACAAAAGAGTTCCTGTTTAACACAGAACATCCATGGAGACATCACAGAGTTTAATCTCCAGTGAAATAAACATTGCAGACAATCTGCCACATTGCCTACCGTCTGTGCACACGTCACATGGTACATCAGTTCACGATCTGCACAAACATTATTACTTTATTGAAAAACAACCATTTTTCACCAGATTTGCTTTGCTTCCTGGTAGAGCACCTCACAAAACCTCTGGAAATATAGACACAGATCTGGCCGACGCTATGGTTAAGCAGTCCCTCTGGGGAACAGGGTGCGATGTCAAGCAGTGAATGCATTCAATCATATAGTTCAATGAAGCTGGTTAATTTTGACACCTTCCTAAATCTTTTGTTCACGCAAAATAATTCTCCAAACAGTATAAAAAGATAAGTTTAATGCTTTAGAAATTTCACTTTTTCTTGTGTATGTATGAAGAAGGAGGAATGGCCTTGCTTGCATAAAGTAAACAGGTATATAGGCTTAGTTGTAAGACTTGTTATTTCTTTAAATTATCAGATATCACTCTGGATTTCTACGCTTATTTAGCCCAGAAGATATCTGTTTCACAAAGCCAATATCATATTTCGATGATATACTTTAATAAGTCCATGAGAGTGGATCATGGAAAATTGCATCATATAATGTATGAAATCGCTATAAGCTCCTAATTTGAAAACTATAGTCCTTACAAAAATGATGTATACAGTGGTGAGTAGCTATGATGAACAGGCATTCGATAATATGAGTGAGGATAGTGAAAAAAATTTAACTTTATTAATTAAAAAATCATGGCCCATTCAAAATCAAGGCATGGTTAAGCAGGCCAAAAAACATTGCGGCTTCAGACCCCAGAGAGGTTACCTCGGATACGCCTGAAGACCCCCATCGAGAGCGGTAACCAAGGATGAACCTAATGAAGGATATAATAAAATATCGCCGTTATTTATCCTCAAAAGGGGTGTTTTAATTAACCCAAACACCCAATTTTCTGTCATGCACTTCCTTGGAATTTTCTTAGTTTGCATGCAAAGTTTCAGGCTGCTAGGTTTCATGGTTTTGGAGTCATGGAGGAGTTTTGATCTGTTTGCCTGTCTTAGTCACCAAAACGGAAAATCATTCAAAAGAGAAAACTTACTGTTTTCAAAGATGTCATAAAGGACGCAAACAACATGAACAAATAACTAATGTAACATTTTAAATAATGTGTTGTGAAAGATGCTGCATCAACGGTGGTAAACTTCCAAAAAAAAAAAAAAAATCGAAAAACTTTTAAAATCTTCATTTTATTTCAATTTACTTATGTACTTGAACATTCGAATACAAATCTCCTTTTTGACACTTTCAAAACCCTTCCGTTTAGCAATACTTCAACAAAATATTATGGCATTTGACATCATCACTACCAATCAAATTTGCCCACTCGTAGACTCCACCCACGTCCTTGTTTCTCAAGACAGCATGGGGTAATGTGTTCAATGAACTCTCGTTATGACAGGAATTTGTAATTTTTTCAGGATTTTGGTGATGACTCGCCTACTCTTTGTGAAAGACACTGTAGGATCTACAACATCCACCAACTAATGTTATCCGATGGGACACCCGGCTTAACATCCATCCAAAGGACTTCGTGGTACAATGTCCTGCCAGCGAAGCAGAATTCTGTTTGGTTATAGTCGGGTCGGGAATCTAACCCAGATTAGTCAGCTCAAAAGTAATTACACTACTTTTATAACAAGGAAACATAACTGAAGTCAAAGTTGTCAAAGGTATCAAAGGTGTCAAAGGTATAAATGAGAGACTTGCACAGATTACACTAAAACTAAATAAGAAATACAGCATCAAACTTGTACAGGTGTATGCCCCTACATTAGCACATGAAGATAAAGAAGGAGACAAAATGTATGAAGATAAAACAGGAATGCTGAAAACATCAAAAGTACGTTACAACTTGATAAAAGGTGATTTCAATGTAAAAGTGGGACTTAAGAAAGATTGAGAAGAGGACATCATGGGAAACTTTAGATCAGGAATTAGAAATGATAGAGGAGACAAACTCATCGAGTTTGCAATCAGTAACAAACCAAAAATCATAAACACAATCTTCAAGAAAAGTACATCCAAAAGATGGACATGGAAAAGTCCAGAAGGAGAAACAAAAATGAGATTGATTTCATCTTTACAAACAAATTAAACATTGTCCAGGATGTGAATATTAAATAAAGTGCAGACAGGTAGTGATCATAGAATGCTTTTATGCAAAATAAAGATGGATACCAGATTGGAGACACAGAAACTGTTGAGAGCAAAACACAGAAAATTAGATCTAGAAAACCTGAAAGCTAAGAAAGAAGAATTCCGAATCGAGCTTAGGAAGCGGTTACAGGCACTTCAGGAGGAAGTGGACACTGACCTGTTTTTCGAGGACGTCCACAACATAGGCCCAAAATGGAACAATCAGATAGTTGATATCATGCAAGAAAGTGCATCAAGGATAGCAGGTAAAGAAAGGAAGGAACACGTATCTAAAATTTTGGATAGTACCAAACAAATTATGAAAAGAGAAGGGAAATTAAAAGAGATGGAATTGGAATTCAAAATGTGGACAACGTAGAAACATGGAAAACAGTCAGACCGAAGATGAGAGAAGACATCGGGAAATAAAACACTCAAAAGATAAAGGAAACAGAAAACAACAGAGGCCTGAAGAGAACAACAACAAAAAAAAATTACATCATGACAAACAAGAGATCTCACACTGTGACAAAAATGAACATGAAATTGGATATCTAGCCAAAATACGACAACGAATAGAATAATTTTATGAACAACTTTACCACGGTAACAAAGGGGTTGAAGAGCTGCATCAAACAGCCGAAGAGAACCAGACATCACAAACTAGGAAGTTAGCTGTTGAAGACAACATACAGCAAGCTATTGTTAACACACAGCTTGCTTAAGACAAGGGATAGTTCCCAAGCAATGGAGAGAAGCCAACATGATTATCCTCTTCAAAAAGGGAAACAAACGGCATCTTAAGAACCATTGTCCCATCGGCCTACTTTCAAACATATATATATATATATATATATATATATATATATATATATATATATATATATATATATATATATATATATATATATATATATATATATATATATATATATATATATATATATATATATATATATATATATATATACTCTTCACAAGGTTCATGACCAATCAAATGGAATGCATTCTAGGTAGCAACCAACTAAGAGAGCAAGCAGGCTTCAAAAGTGGATATTCCACCATTGGCCACATACACACGATCAATCAACTGATGGAAAAATGTCAGGAATATAATGAACCTCTCGGCATGGTATCTGTAGACTACGAGAAGGTACTCAACTCTGTAGAAACACAGTCGGTGCTGGACACATCACATGAACAAGTAGTGGAAAGGAAATACATTCAATTACTGAAATATATTTACACAGATTGCACAACTACAGTGACGCTACACAAAGGAAGTGGTAGGATAAACATGAAATAAGGTATAAGGCAAGGTGACACAATCTCACCAAAATGATTCTCACTGCCTGTCTGGAGTTACACTTCGGTCACCGCCATGGGAAGATAAGGGCGTCAAATGAATGGAGAAAAGTTCAAAGATCTAAGATTTGCAGACGACATTGTTGTTATAGAAGAAAACTTCGAGAAAATGGAAACCATGCTCGGGGAACTCGCTGAAGCCAGCATGAAGTGTGGGTTGAAGTTGAACATGTTAAAAACCAAAGTAGTAATGAACCCGCTTGCAACTCATGGAGAAATCATAATAAAAGGAAACCAAATAGAATAATTAGGAGAATACATATACCGAGGGCAAATCCTTAGCCTTAAGGAAAATAATCAAGAACAAGAAATGAAGAGAACATTGGATGGAGACAATAACATGGAAAGCTCGGTAACATCATGAGAGGTAGCTTACCAATATGTCTGTAAAGGAAAGTTTCCAAGCAGCGTATTATTCCAACTATCATCAGCGGAGCGAGACCTGGGTGTTAACAACAAAAGTGTTGGAAAAGGTAACACCACAACACAATATGGAGCAAAAAAGTCAGGCATTACATACACAGATGGAAAGACAAATTAATTGGTCAGAGAACAAACCAAAACTCAGGATATTTTAGAAATAATCAAACTCAGGAAATGGAAATGGGCAGGACACATTAGCAGAAGGTCAGGTAGCAGGTGGACAACAATAGCAACAATATTGAGACCGATATGTGTGGTGTTGGCTTTATGGTTCGGGTGATGAGCTTGGGATCCTAGGATACTGAGTTCAAATCCCTATTTCTGTTGAATTGATTTCAGGTGGGGTTGACTCTGCCTGTCATCCTTCTGAGGTCGGCAAAATGAGTGCCGGCTTGCTGGTATCCTGTGTTGGAGTGGTGACCTGTCCAGGATTTTGCCCAATAGCCAAGGAGACTGCTTAGGCAGCACCAATGCTCTGCACAGAGTATGGTCCTGATGGATGGATGGATGGCAACTGGAGCAGGAGGAGACCTTGATTAAGATGGAGGGGTGAAACAGACAAATATTGGGGAAGAGTCAATTGGAACAACAAAGCAAGAGACAGAGCAACATGGCATCAACATGCTGAGGCTTTGGTCCAGCCGTGGACTGAAAATAGCTGCTGATGATGATTATAAGGAAATTCATTGCAGGAAGAAGCCATTAGGCCCATCAAGTGCCAATCATGCCAACATGCCTTTGCCTTCCCACGAGCAGTCAAGGCAGGATTTTTGGATTTTGTTCATGGTGTTGGCAATAACAAACTTGTTCTTGGTGAAAGATGCTGTTGGATCCTTAACCTCCATCAACTAATTCTAGCTGATGGAACACACCAGCTTAACATCCATCCGGTGTTCGGTGTTCTCTTTCACCCTGTACAAAGGTAGTCCTTGGTCAACCAAAGTGAGGTCCTTGTTCATATAATTCCTTGGATCTTTTATTTTACAGTTTGAAACTTTCTGTGCTTATAGTGATAACCTTCTTCAGCTCGATAAGCACGCGCAGACGTACGAGCGTAACCTGTGACATTTCACAACACCTTGACCTGTACATGTGCAGTGCAGTTTTCCGCCATAACAAACCTAAAACTGAGCTGATGGCCAAAGCTAACATAAAGATTGGTAACAAATCGTACATCTGTTGGAGGAAAAACGGCATCGCAGAGACAAAACAGAATAGCAAGGTTGAATTGTCTCAAAACCATAGGTCACGCTGATTCGTAAGGAAACTGTTTAAGTTTCCATGTAAGATTTCATAAAACAAAGCTGAGAATTGTTTCCTTTTAAAACGATAAAGACTTCAAAAAGTGACTGTGCACCCGAAAATGGCTGAACCGTCTGAAAATCATTACAGAGGATGTTGATGTCCAGCTTGAAATCTCTTCCGAAAACTCAGAAATACGAGGTGGGGGTGATGAATGCAGTTGGTGAAACCCGGAAAATGAACTCGATTTGTGGACATATCGTGTTTCAAACTTTAAACATACACCAGACACTACTACTACTACTACTACTACTACTACTACTACTACTACTACTACTACTACTACTACTACTACTACTACTACCATCACCACTCCTTTCATGGCCACAATTAATCTCCCCTTCTTCTGATGTTAACCTCATTCGTTTTTTCCTAATCACACATCTCTACCCCGAGCATCCTCTTTCTGTGTACACGTCTCTCTCTCCCTCTTGTTCCTCTCCACCACCTCTTTCATTCAACCTTAATTTACCCCCGCCACCGAAGGTGGAAGGAGGTTGTTTTCACCCCTTGTCTGTTTCTTTGTTTTTCTGTTTGTATTTTTGTTTGTGTGTAGGACGTCTGAAAAAGTTGTGGATGGATGTGGATGAAATTTGGTGAGCAGATGTGAAATGTGTGAAAAGGACGAACTGTTTAGATTTTGGTGAAGATCCGGATGTGGATATGAGAATCATTTTAAATTTTTTAAGTGATTCTTCACCATTGACAGATGGGGTGCCAAAAACGATATATAGCATGACATTTCAAAATTGTATTGGGCATGAGAGTTTCTTGTGGATCAGGCATTTTGTGGCGGCGGTATGCGCTCTACCGAGTCCCTCTCTAGTTTTTGTCTGTTCCTACTCCTGCGAACTGCATCCATATCAAATATAGTCTCCATCAAAAAAAATGGAAGGAGGGGGGAGAATGTTAATCCATCCATCCATTGGAGAGGAGATTGGGACCATACTCTGTGCAGAGCGTTGGTGCTGCCTAAGCAGGTCTCCTTGGCTATTGGGCACAATCCTGGACGGGTCGCCACTCCGACACAGGATACCAGCAAGCTGGCACTCATTTTGCCGACCTCAGAAGGATGACAGGCACAGTCAACCCCACCTGGTATTAATTCAACAGAGAAGTGGGATTTGAACTCAGAATTGAACTTAGGATCCCAGGATTCCAAGCCCACCACCCTAACCATTAATCAAACACCAGGCATAAGGATGTTAATGTTCAGTTTGAAATAAGAAAAAAACGACAACGGCACTCGGTAGAGCGCATACTTCTGCCAGTCTAAATGGTTTTTTACATGTTCTATTCCACTGATAGGCCAAATCTTAATCCAGACCTGAATCCAGTTCTCGTCACCGAACCAACTCATCCACCAAGTTTTGTCATCATCTGTCCACAACGTTTTGAAATATCATACTCTAATATCATTCTAGCCGTATCTCTCAATGATGAAGAATCATTGAAAAAAAAATTCTAGGATCCAGATCATCACCAAAATCGAATCAATTCGTCCTTCGCACACACACAACCTGCCCACTAAGTTTCGACTCTTCTCCGTCCACAAATTTTTGAGATATCCTGCTCACAGACAGACAGACAGACAGACAAACAGACAGACAATGATGGAAACATAATCTCCATCCACCTTCGATGGTGGAGGTAATAAACGAAGAAAATGTAATTCCTCCATCTTCCCACAGGGGTGGAAGGATGGCCTCGAGGTATGCACACTCACTTTTGAGCTGTCTCGCCTGGGTTTTAATCTCAACCCAGCTATAAACTGTCATCCTGTTGTTTAGCAGGAAGGGCGAAGCATCAAAGTCCGTGCCGTCCGTAGGAAGGACGTTAAGTCAAGGGACATGTCTGCCGGCACTTTTTGTTGATCGACGTTAAAAATCCCACAATGTCCTTTGTGAAGAGCAGACGAGCTATCATTGGCACCCTCAACAAATTACAAATTCCTGCCCAAATCACCTTCACTCGAGTATCCCACGTCAGAGTGGTTACCTATCCAGATTTGTAACATTGGCGAAAGAAATTCCGTCAGCAGAACTGACACTCCAAACAGAGCTTGGTGGACAAGTTAAAGTAGATCTCCCGAGAGTAATTATAGGGTGCCTGGTGAAACCTAGTGGTAGAAACTGCGGCTGTGTTCTCATGGATTTTTGTTCATATCCTAGTTGGCGAATGATCCAAGCTTTATCGTTTATATAATTCAGCCTTTTAATAGTTTCAGATCAGATTAGGTGTGAACTCCATTTTGGAGGATGGCTGACATTCAGGATGTTTGCGAGCCTCGAACATTCTGCACAACTCAGTCCAGTTCAATGCATTATCTTTGTCATTCAAGCTGTTAGGGATATGGTCAAAATTATTGGTCGACCTCAAGCTCTCTTGCCTGAAACCTTATTTTCCAACAGTTTTTGTGTTTTCTTTTTTTTGCTGCAACATGTCATCATGAAGGATATGACAAAATTAATCAACCTCACATTTCTTAATGGTCCCTAACAAGCTTCTCTTCTGCAAACCTGTTTCTGGTGTATGTTCCCCCTCCAAACCCTCCCATACCTCAAATGGCTGCACAGCTGACACTGCATGTGAAAAGGCTGAATGCCTAAACTCTGTGTTTGCTACTTGATCTTGTTCTGCAAACCTGTGGCTCTCAGTACTCACCTTACCCAATCACACCCAGCTGTTCCTGGACCCTGTGCTCTTTTCTCCTGACAAGGTGCAGAGCTTGCTGTCAAACCTCGACACTGATTCTGCAACCGGTCCAGATGGCATCAGCCCAAGTGTCCTAAAATCCTGCTCCTCTGCACTTGCTCAGCCTCTCTCTGTTCTATTCACCCTCTCATTTGCTCAAGGTAATCTGCCTTCTGCTTGGAAATCAGCAAACATGAAATTCCTCCATATAATTTTTTTTTTTAATAACATACAACTCCATAATTGCTCCTTAAAAAATATTTTAAGAATAACATATAACCCGATAATTACAACTTAACTGCTCGACATAAAAAAGGTGCAAAAACAGATCCCTGCAACTATAGACGAATCCAGCCTTCTCCCAATCATCAGCACGGTTATGGAATCCATCATTGCTTCAAACATCAAATCCTTCCTCTTCTCCAATGGTTTGATTTCCAATCATCAATTTGGTTTCAGACCAGGTCATTTGACCCTGGACTTGCTGCTCCTACTTTCCCAACAATGGATGGAGGTGCTCAATGCCGGACATGAAATCAGAGCCATCTCCATAGACATATCACATGCTTTCGATAAGGTCTGGCACCCTGCCCTGCTCTACCAAACTCTCTTTCTACGGTATCCAAGGCAATCTCCACTCATGGCTCGCAAACTTCCTCACCTGTCGCTGTCAACGTGTGGCCCTTAATGGAATTCTCTCTCATCCCCTCTTCCTGCCCAGGCTGGAGTTCATCAATGCAGTGTTCTGGGCCCTGTGCTTTTTCTCGTGTTCATCATTGATCTCTCCGACTCTCTAGAAAATCCCATTTGTTTCTTTGCTGATGACTCCACTGTCTGTCGCACCATCTGTCATCCCTCAGATCATCAAGCAGCAGCCTGTTCACTCTGAAGATCTGGATAAAATCACAAACTGGTCCAATACGTGGAAAATGTCTTTCAATCCTGACAAATCTAACACTCTCACTATGTCTTTCACACCTCTCACTATGTCTCTCTGAAAGGACCATCTAGAAACCCCCTACCCCCCCCCCCATATACTTTCTCAACAATTCTCTTGAAGAAGTTCTTTCATTCAAACTTCTGGGTCTCACTATCTGCCATTATCTTTCCTGGGAAAGCCACATTTCCAACATGGCCTCCAAAGCCTGTCACCCATTGGGCATCCTCCATCATGCAAAGTCCTTCCTTGGCACACCTGAGCTCCTGACCATGTACAAAGCTTTAATCTGTAGCCTGATGGAGTACTGCTCTCCCCTCTGGGCTGGTGCTCCTGCCTCTCAACTTTCTTGGCTTCACGCTGTGGAAACTATGGCATTTAGGATCATTGGCATCTCATGTAACGAGGCTGAGTCTTTGGGTCTCTCACTCTCTCACCGCAGGCAGGTCGGTGGTCTTTCTCTCTTCTACCGTCTCCTCTCTGATCTCGCCACCCCCCCCTTTTCTCTGTCTGTGATCTGTCCTACCCATATTTCCGCAGGGCACTCAAGGTCCACCAGCAATCCCTTTCTGGTTAAACTACCAAAATCATGAATAACTGCTCACCTTTACTCTTTCTTTCCTCTTTTTCAAACCTTTGGAACAAACTCCCACACACGCTTCTATCCCACTCATCCATTCAGGTCTTCAAAACAGCTGTTCACCAACATCTGTTATCTTCCCCATCCAAAACCCTGATCTTTTCTACCCCCGTTAATCAACCCCAAACCCACATCCTTCATAGTCCCTGTCTTCCTTCCTGAAAGTCCCTGTAATGTCCATCTTGTTTACCCCGTGTACCCCGCCCCATCCCTCTCCCTTCCACAGATCTCCTCATGTATCTATTCCACATTGTTTTGTGCTTCCCTCTCCCATCCCTCCTGTCTCCTGCTCCCCTTGTTATACGTTCTGTGAGTTAGCTCTTACATGAGCCTTGACATTATATTGTTACGAATTTGGGAATTCGATTGCACACAACATTCAAGTTCCTTTCGTCAGTTATGTCGATAAGTGCTTGTTCCCTAGATAGTTCACCTTCCATTGTTTAATGGGCAGAAATCGATTAAGTGCGCTGTGATTTAATTTAATAGTTAGTGAGCGATCACAACACAAAGGAAGACGCCCCTCCCCCTCTTCTGCGAAGAGGAAGAAGAGCCCTCCCGTCCCGTGATTCATGACGTCAACAACTCCCTCCCACCTGTGGTTGAGCGGGGGATGGAGCACGAGGGCATGAGTCACGCCGGGAGCGGGGGAGGGGGCGGAGAAGAATAAGAAGAGATCCTCTGCTTTGTTGGGGGGCTTTTCAGTAGAGCTTCGGCTTCTGCTTGGCTTGGGTTAGGGTCAAGGCTTTTTGAAGGCTTTCTGCTTTGGCTTGGCTTTTAGCAAGTCTTTGGGCTCTGGCTTGGTTCGTCGAAGAGAGAGGCTTTGTTCATCGGAAGAGAGTTCAGCTGGTTGCTCGGCTCGGAGTTCTTGGTTTGTGTTGTGAGAGGCTTTGTTCATCGAAAGAGAGTTGAGCTGGTTGCTTGGCTGGCTCTTCTTCGTTCGTGGAGCTCTTTGTTCTCCGCTTGGTTCCCGGCTTGGTGCGACTCATCGGCCTTTCTTGGAGGTGGTTCTTCGAGATAGTGACGCATCGACGGGAAGGATCGGCGCCTCGTCTCACAAGCACGTGTTCGGAAGCGCGAGAGGATTCGAGGGAGCTCGGGAAGGATCGCGGCTCATGGCGATTGGATCCAGCTCGCTCTCGCTGGAGCCCAGGTTCGAGCAGCTTGAAGACCACACGAGGTGGAGAGGTTCGAGATAGGTTCTGGGTTTCAGCTCATCTGTCCCTCCAAGCTGGAGTCCGTTATTAAAGGCATCAGCCACCATTTCTTGGGTGTGTGTGTGTGTGCGTACGTGTGTCCGTGGGCCTGTCTAACAAGTAGGAAACTGTTAAGTGCTTTGTGTGCTGTAAATGATTGCATTGCATTACGTATAGTCAGTATAGTTCTGCTCTTACGTGCTTCCCTCGTTCCCCATTATCATTAATAAATACCCCAATTGTTAAATGTTTTCAGCTCGTCGCGTCCATTCCCTCATTGACTGAGCATTTCGTGTGTTGGTAGTTCGAAAGCCATTGGTTTGCCGTAAAAGGGGGACATTTGGACCGACGGTTCTTGGCGATTAAGCCGCTCGGAATTGCACATGGGACAGGCTCGCTGAAGCAGCTTGTTCCGTACGAGTTCCGTCGAGGGTGGAATACCCTGGTAGTTGGATCACGTGGGTATTTAGGTAAATTGAAGATTGGCAATCGACCCTACCCCACGTGATCTGCCCATTGGGGTATTTCAGTTCTTGCACAAGGACCCGTCGGCCTCGGAGTTATCCGGGCGGCGATCTATATTCCGAGTGATCGGTCGGGCCGACTCGACTTGCGGCTCTGTCAGAGCGGTCGGCTTGCAACTGACACACCGGAACCGTAACAATATATATGTATAAAATAAAAAAATCTATCATTGACACTTCTTCATTTGCCTTTTTCTGTTTCCAGGAGATTGTGAACCACGAATAGATCCCAAAACTCCAGCCTGCTTTCCATCACAATTGTGTTCATTACTTTAGGGAAGGTTAAATGGGTGATCAGTTGAATCAGTCGACTGATACAGTCTGGCACCCTGCCCTGCTCAGTAGACTGAGCTAAAAAAAAAGAAAAGAAAAGAAAAGTCCACGACCGAGATCAACAAAATTGTTAATTATTCCACATAATCCTTTACAGATATTTTAATTGAATAATCACTATTTATTTTTCTACTTCTATGTTAGGCCACAGACTTACTGTGAACTCTCACGCATGAGGCAATTAAATATTTTGTTGCTTCATGCGATGATGTGTAGTAGTCATGTGACACGTGTGATTTTATTTGACAATGTGGAGGAAACCCTTCGTATGTGGACATCTGATAACTTGCAGGGCCTCCATGTATCATAATCATAGGTGTGACTCCAACTCTAACGGTACATCTGCCACCAGTGTTTGAGAGGTTTAAGGTCCGAATCTCCACCGTTCCTCACATAATCTCCTGTGTCGTTCACATTTCATGGTCGTTGGATAAGAGGTCTAATTCATGTTCCAACACATCCCACGGACACCCTGTTATCAGACTTGAACAATGGGTGCCTGGTCTCGTCCCACAAAATCTGTTTCCATATTTTGATGCCCCAGGATGGCCGCTCATTGTAGTAGGTCATGTGACACTGTGCATTGGACACACCCTTTACGATTCCATGGTATTGCTAGAATGTAAGACCAAAACATGCTTGCCTGACTCACGACTTCCATAAACTGTTTATTTACAGCAAGGACAAACGATTTGATGAAGGGCCAGTCTGTTCTGTCTAACAACCCATCGCAGGGTTCTCCTCTCTCTGGAGGTGATTTTTGATGTTGTTTCAGATTGGTGGTCAGGGTCAATGTTTGGCTGCAGCTTTCCCCTTAATTCTGACTTCATTTATTCAATGCCAAATGTTTCCTTTCCTGCAAGGTGAATCGTGCAACCACCTTCACTCGATGATGAAAATAAGATGTCAAACTGGGCCAAAGCACCAGAACAATCGTGACAATATTACCACCACAGCGTCTCAGCATCTGCCTCCTGGTTGCATAATTTCTAGGGTATGCAGTTACGCCATGTGAGGGTGGTGGTGTTTGTCATACAAATATCATACATTATTTAAACCAACCATCTGTGCTTTCTAATAAACTTGGACCATCCTCACACAAGCTCCACAAGCTGTGAATTCCGAATAGCAGACAACCAACCTCCATCATGAAGTAGGTGGGCCCATCCTATGTGTAGCGGTGACACCGACACTCTATATGTTTAATCCAACCAAATCCTCAAAAAAAAAAAAATCAATCAACATACAAACTTATAAAGCACAGCTACCATTGGTCTGAAGATAATTGTACATTGAACAATGCTCTTGGGGATGGGGAGGTTGATTTGATTACGTGACATCTTGAGGGAGCTCGACGATATTAAATTCACATGATATAGTTCACTGTTCTTTGTATAATATTGTTGAAGTCACATTTTACATTACGTGGAATACCCACGGGTACCCGCCCGCTCGTCAATATAATAATCCGCTTCATCCGTCTGTCCGTCTGTCCGTCCGTGTGTAATGATACTTTACACCCAATGGTTGGACAGTTGGCCTGACTCCACCCTGGTGAGGTGCCCACAAATGACAAAATACATTTGTATGTGTGTGTGTATGTTTGTGTGTGTGTGTGTTTTTGTGTGTATGTTTGTATGTGTGTGTGTTTTTGTGTGTATGTTTGTATGTGTGTGTTTGTGTGTTTGTGTGTGTGTGTGTTTTTGTGTGTATGTTTGTGTGTGTGTGTATGTTTGTATGTATGTGTGCTTTTGTGTGTATGTTTGTGTGTGTGTTGTGTGTGTTTTTGTGTGTATGTTTGTATGTTTTTGTGTGTATGTTTTTGTGTGTGTACTTTTGTATGTTTGTGTGTATGCTTGTATGTGTGTGTTTTTGTGTATGTGTACTTTTGTGTGTATGTTTGTATGTATGTTTGTGTTTGGTTGTGTGTATGTTTGTGTGTTTTTGTGTGTATGTGTGTATGTTTATATGTGTGTTTTTGTGTGGTTGTGCATGTGTGCATGTTTGTATGTATGTTTGTATGTGTGTGTATGTGTGTGTATGTGTGTGTATGTGTGTGTGTTTTGTGTGTATGTGTGTGTTTTTATGTGTATGTGTGGATGTTTGTATGTGTGTATGTTTGTATGTGTGTATGTGTGTATGTTTGTATGTGTGTTTTTGTGTGTATGTGTGTGTGTCTTTGTGTGTATATTTGTATGTGTGTGTTTCTGTGTGTATGTTTGTATGTGTTTGTGTTTTGTGTGTATGTGTGTGTTTTTGTGTGGATGTATGTGTGTGTTTATGTATGTATGTGTGTATGTGTGTGTTTTTGTGTGTGTGTGTGTGTGTGTGTGTGTGTATGTGTGTGTGGACGTTTGTATGTATGTGTGTGTGTGGTTGTGTGTATGTTTGTGTGTATGTTTATATGTGTGTGTTTTTGTGTGTTTGTGCATGTTTGTATGTGTGTGTTTTGTGTGTGTGGTTGTGTGTGTGTGTGTGTGGTTGTGTGTGTGTGTGTGTGTTTGTTTGTGTGTATGTGTGTGTGTGTGTGGTTGTGTATGTGTGTGTATATATATATATATATATATATATATATATATATATATATATATATATATATATATATATTGTTGCGGTTTTCGCGCCCGCCGGCGTGCGACGGCCACGTAACTCGAATCGCGGCACGTCGCCCACCGGACGGACAATCCAGTCGTGACCCTCTCGGACTAACGCCGGGAACCAGTCACGGGTGGACCTTTCGGTCTCACTGCGATCGAGCCAATCAGCCCCCGCGTGGGATAGGGTTGCTCGCCAAATTCGAACTACCTAAGTACCCACGCGGAGGGTAGACCGGGCGATCGCACCTCGCCGCAGGTCGACTTCGGACACGGGCCACTTAAGCGACCCGTTCCGTACTATCAGAATAACCGAGCGGTGTTATCGTCGACCTCGACGGTTCGATTAATTATCGGGCGTATTCAGCCCACTACCAACCCTTTACGTGAAGCAAGATGGGGATTCAATGGAGGAAAAGACGAAGCGAAGCGGGAGAACAGTTCAACAATAAAGCACATTTATTCGCGACGAACGGAAAGCACACAAATACAATTCCACCAAATGCACACAAAAAAGAAAACACAATTCCATTTACACAAAAAGCAAACATAAAAGTGAAAACACAGTGCAGAGCTAATACCGACTACCGAGCACACGGCAACACTTATACAATTCTACTTCACAGACGGCGCCGACAACACACACCCAAAACCAAGGAAAAGAAATCCCCCAAGAATGGGGTAGGCCTGAGGCCGAGACCGGGTCGGGCCTACCCGTCTGGTGATGAGACGCGGAGCGGCGATGGCCCCGCAACCCGCGGGCCTCGTGGACAGTGCCTGGCAGGGGGTGGGAACGGGGCCCCCTTGGTCGCACTATCTCAGCGCGGGGGGAAACAGGAGGGGGTTGCTGATGCTCGGGGTATAGAGGATCTTTATTATATGCGACGAGCGTCTCCACCTCGGCCAGGTCGCGCTGTCGGCCTCCCTCGGGTGCAGCTTCCTGCACGACGCGAGCACCCCCTCGTCTGGTGTCGCCGCCTTTCCACAGCTCCGTCCCCTCCGTTCCGACTCCAACGCACACGACGAGCAGCTCCACCGCCCGCGAAGTCTTGACCCTCTGCTTCCGACTCTCCTCTTCTTGACTCTCCGACCGACTCGTTCTCGTTCTGCTGACTCTCCTTTGCGACTCTCTTCTCGTTCCGACTCCTTCTCGTTCCGACTCCTTCTTCTCGTTCTGCTGACTCTCCGACCGCGTTCTGCTGACTCTCTCTGACTGACGAACACCGTCCTTTTATCCCCCCGTAACTTCGCCTTTGACCCCCTCCCTTTGACCTTTCACCTCGCTCCCCATTGGCCCGAGAAAAAGTGGGCGTGAAGGCTTTTTGATCCACAAATTTGCATATATCGATCGTTCTGGAGGCGGGGCCAAATCGCCCCTCGCTCACCGATTGGACGGCAAAAAGTGGGCGTGTGTCGTTTTTGATCCGTTTTTGAAGCAGAAAATCCGTGATTTTGTACACGCTGTTCAACGTGCGCCCTACACGAGTCCAGCATCGGTGCCCATGAGTGGCGCGAGATGACGGTGATGCGATGGTGGCGAGTTGTGACGGTAAAGGTCATGGCGGTTGTGGTGAAGCGGCGTTGTGGTTGGTGGTTGTTGTTGTGGTTGTGATGGTGGCGATTGGTCCAAAATAAAGATAGTAAAAGAAAAACGGCTATCCTGAAGAGTCGCAGCACGTATAAATGACATGTATTCCCACTAGACAACGGGTTTGGGCCTAACTACACATGCACTTACCGAGATACCTCACCTAAGGGACCTGAATGGTGGTTTGCGAATCTGGTAACCACAACACTATATATATATATATATATATATATATATATATATATATATATATATATATATATATATATATATATATATATATATATGTGTGTGTGTGTGTATGTGTGTGTATGTGTGTGTATGTGTGTGTATGTGTGTGGTTGTGTATGTGTGTGTATGTATGTATGTGTGTGTATGTGTGTGTATGTGTGGTTGTGTGTGTGTGTGGTTGTGTATGTATGTGTGTATGTGTGTGTATGTGTATGTGTATGTGTATGTGTGGTTGTGTGGTTGTGTATGTGTGTGTATGTGTGTGTATGTGTATGTGTGGTTGTGTGTGTGTGTATGTGTGTGTGTATGTGTGGTTGTGTGTGTGTGGTTGTGAATGTGTGTGTGTGTGTGTATATGTGTGTGTATGTGTGGTTGTGTGTATGTGTGTGTATGTGTGTGGTTGTGTATGTGTGTGTGTGTGTGTGGTTGTGTATGTGTGTGTGGTTGTGTATGTGTGTGTGTGTGTGTGTGGTTGTGTATGTGTGTGTGTGTGTGTGTGTGTGTGTATATGTGTGTGTATGTGTGGTTGTGTGTGTGTGGTTGTGTGTTTGTGTGTGTGTATGTGTGTGTGTGTGTGTGTGTGTGTGTGTGTGTGTGTGTGGTTGTGTATGTGTGTGTATGTATGTGTGTGTGTGTATGTATGTATGTGTGTGGTTGTGCGTGTGTGTGTGTGTGTGTGTGTGTGTGTGTGTGTGTGTGTGTGTGTGTGTGTGTGTGTGTGTGTGTGTGTTGTGTATGTATGTGTATGTATGTGTGTGTATGTGTGTGTGTGTATGTTGTGTGTATGTGTGTGGTTGTGCATGTGTGTGTGTGTGTGTGTGTGTGTGTGTGTGTGTGTGTGTGTGTGTGTGTGTGTGTGTGTGTGTGTGTGTGTGTGTGTGTGTGTGTGTGTGTTCACGGTTTAATATTTCACTGGTTGAATTAATTCATGGAAACAATGAACGTACACTATCGTTGTATATGGATGTACAGATGAACAGGGAACAATTATTTTTCAAATAAAGATGTTGGGATGGTTTCACATGATAATTTGTTGGAACCAGCCCGACTTTGTTTACATACTTTTTGGCATACCATCCCTCCATCCTTGTGAAGTTAAAATATTTTTTCTTTTTATCAATTGTATAAATAAAGGCCGAATGTTTTCCTCTTCCCGTTTATCGGCTGGGAAATCCAGTGGTCTATTTCCACACATTGCTTGGAAATGTGTCACGTGGTTGCTGTGGCTTCTTGCGTGGTGAACCACACAAGCGACGGCATTCGGTTTTGCCTTAACCACCGACAATGACACACCAGCTGAACAAATCCCCCAAGCCATGTTCGGTCATAACGCCACCCCTAACACCTTTCCGAGACCTCAGCAACACACGGCGAGCTTTGTGACATTAACACACCGCACCCACCATGGGTCACAGACAACTCAACAACGAAGGGAGAACTTTAAATCCACAGCTGTTTCCAGGAAGAAACGTGTGCGAAATGAAACGTACAACTACAATGTTCTTGGGAACGTTTACTACAACCTGCGATCTGTATGGGTTCATTGGCAGGAGCGCTCATCTGGCGGCACAGCCACAACTCCACAACATAGGTCTCGGTTCAAACGACCAATGCCTTGGAAAGCTTCGACTCGAGGCTATTCTTAACCTCTTATTCATCCTTCTTTGATATTTTGAATCATTATAATGCTCCCATTCTACGGCATCTCCCGGCATGTCGCTTGTGGATGTCAATGATCCCACGGTACCTTTGAGACAGAGGTCATTGTGTGTCAGGACTCTGACCTTGTTCCAAATTTGTCCCGGTTGAAGGCGACTTCAGCAGCACCCTGTGACGAAATGCCAACCCAATCAGGGTTATAATTCCTGACTATGAAACACTTGAGACTCGTTCTGCATGTAAGTGCAATGTCCTGCTTTTGGGTGATGCGAGAGAGGAGAAGAGAGAATGAGAGTCTCAAGTGCAGCCTATGGCTGCTGGTTGCATCATTAGTTGTGACGCGGCAATGCCGCTGATGCAGTGTCTCCCTTACCAGTACACCGGTACTCATTTTGCCCACCTCGGAAGGATGACAGGCTGAGTCAACCTCCTGGTGTATATTAATTCAGCGGCCAACGGGGCTTGAACTCAGGACCCCAGGATCCCAAGCCACCACCCTAACCACTAAGCCAACACGAGGCTTAGAGTGAGAGAAGAGAGAGAGTGGGAGAGGGGAAAGCAAAGAGGGAAGGGGTGGGGAGTAAGGAGAGGGAGAGAGAGAGGGGGGAGGGAGGGGGAGAGAGAGAGAGAGAGGGGGGAAGAGAGAGGGGGGAGAGAGAGAGGGGAGGAGGGAGAGAGGGGGAGGGAGAGAGAGAGGGGGGGAGAGAGAGAGAGGAGGGAGGGAGAGAGACAGAGACAGAGACAGAGACAGAGACAGAGACAGAGACAGAGAGAGAGAGAGAGTCCCATCCGTGGAAAAAGTTCAGTTTCGAGCTTCTTAACATTGATGTTTCACGAAGTAAAGGAAAAACGTTTGGCAGCTTTATTGAAGTGGAGCTTCAGAGCATGGCAAGTGTGTGTACATTTCGCACTAACCATAAATAATGGCAGTAAGAAGAAAAACAACAATGGCAAGCTTTGTTCTTCGTCGTCAGCTGGGCACAGCGAGCCTGTTCAACCCCAAATGGCCTCCATATGACGAGTGTGAATGAGTGTAACAGCTGGTGCCAGGCCGATACACCTGTGTGCTGCACACAAAAGGCAAGGCCTTACCAGCCCGTGCTCGCACCGCTTGGTAACAGGATTTCCATTGGCTCTTCTCCAAGGCAGAGCAGCCAATCATGGAAGGAGCCTTGAGCGTGGCGTCCTTGTGAGGCTGTTTGATCATCCCGGTGGGAGGACGCTGCATGACCTTTGACACCGGTCCTTTGAGACTGTGGCGGCAGTTCCTTGCCTTTCCCAGACCCCTTGTGTGAAAGAAATAATAATAAAAAAATGTTGTTGCTCTAAAGGCTCATATTCACACTTTCTGCTTTAGCTGTTCATTGAAAACCAACTGCTGCAAGTCCAACATGTCCCTGTAAAGTTTTGGTCGCACAGAAAGTGGAACAATGGATTGAAATAAAATGTTTAAAAAAAAAGTCTCATTATTTCCAAGCAAACCGAACCACGTAATGCAGGTGGATAGGACTCACAGCAGCAGGTAGTTTTCAATCCAAAATGGTTATTTTGTGTTGTAATATATTGTGGACTCGAAAAAGGTTTAAACAAGCAAGTGTTGCTTGAAGGAAGCTTAATCCGTGCTTCAGGCATCTTACTACGTCACAAATATAAATAAATATACAGGAACACAGAACAGGGTGTTTCTTGTGCCTTCTTATCCCCCAACAAGGAAATAACATTCTCTATTGTTTATACGTTACATCTTACGTGGAAGAGATTATGATGGAAATGAATGGAGGACCCCACAGTGGAACGGCCAGTGATGTCAGAGGATAAATGGGACAATAGATATATATATATATATATATATATATATATATATATATATATATATATATATATATATATATATATATACACATATTTACATAAATACAAACACATATTTACATAAATACACACATACATACACATATATACATACATACATACATACATACATACACACCTACACAAAGGTGGATATTTTGAAACCTGGGAGGGTTGAATTACACCTTCTGAAACCCTCATATGGATGGAGATAACACATACACACACACACACACACAAACACACACACACACACACACACACACACACACACACACACACACACACACACACACACACACACACACAATCTTCAGAACTTTAAATTTACATCCAAGTTGCACTAACCAATTTTAATGTATTCCTCTATAATTACCTTCTATTAAGAAATGAAAGTGATCTTTTTGACCATTTCAATTCAGGTGGATTAACAATCAGGCCATTTATAACTCTGTACCGGCTACGAACATATATATATATATATATATATATATATATATATATATATATATATACATATATATATATATATATACATATATATATATATATATATATATATATATATATATATATATATATATATATATTCTGTAAATGCATTACAACCTTTGGGTTCGGAGTGCACCCACAAAGTGGGATATCATGTCCATGGTGGAATCAATAACAGCTCGCGGACACATACCGCGGCTTGGCCTCACATCTGCCAGGGATAGCGAGGGATTCATGTTTGGGAGAGAAAGAAGAGGGGAGTGGTGGGAAAGTGGTTGAGCACAGTGATCGCCTGAAAGTGAGTTATTAAACATTAAAAAGTTTTTTGAAATTCTAAAGGCAAAAACGAGTTGGCCTAAAATAAAGAAATATATATATATATATATATATATATATATATATATATATATATATATATATATATATATATATATATACTCACACACATATCATACATATGTTTAAAGCAGTAATTATATGTTTGCAAGCCCCTTCATAGATCCGTAGGCTCATTTAAGGATGTTTACGCAATGAACCAACACTTTCATGCTTTTTTTTGAGCCATACAACCGGTTTTGAAGCTTAACACCAATCGGTAAAATGGCCCTACAGGAGTGGTATTTAAACAAAATAGCAATTTTACCAAAAAATGTTGGGGTTCGTGGATATAAACTTGCCGTTTAAGGAATTTGATTAACATGCGTTTTATGAACTTCCTTTCAGGTACATGCCATGTACCATTTCATTTGCGTACCCCGATGAATTTCTCTCGAAACAGTCCTATCGTGAATCGTTTCACCCAAGGGGAAATTTAAAAATAAATCACAAACGCAATTGGCCCAGTAAGCCTGGGAAAGTCTCCTTGACTGGTTATACTATACAGTACAAACACCTCGGCAAAACACACACAATAACATATTAATTGCTCAGAAAGGAATATCACTGCAGGATAACTTAAAAAATATATATAAATGTATATATATATATATATATATATATATATATATATATATATATATATATATATATACATTTATATATATTTTTTATATAAATATAAATATATATAAATAAAATATATAAAAAATATATATATAAATAATGTCTTATATTTATATATTTTTTTATATAATATAAATTTTATATAATTATAAATATAAAAAATATATAAAAATATATAAAAAATATATATTTATATATATATAAATGTATATATATATATATATATATATATATATATATATATATATATATATATACATACATTTATATATATTTTTTAAGTTATCCTGCAGTGATATTCCTTTCTGAGCAATTAATATGTTATTGTGTATATATATATATATATATATATATATATATATATATATATATATATATATATATATATATATATATATATATATATATATATATATATATATATATATATATATATATATATATATATATATATATATATATATTGAAAATCAGATTAACGAAAATTGCATTCATCAATAAAATCTACATTCATCATTGAAAATTGCATTCATCATTCATCAATAAAAGTTCAATATATAAAACACAATGAGTATTTGTGCATTTGTGCATGTTGTGTATTTGTGTGTTTGTGTTTGTGGATTTGTCTGTCCCCATTTCATAAGGATGATTTAAGTGGGGTTTTAAAGGCTAATCTTTGAACACGACTGTATTTTCACTACTGTCTATTTTTCATTTTTAAAAAACCCGAAAAAAATATTTCATAAAAGAGTAATTACGTCTCTTATATTGGAAATGTAGACAGTGACGTGCAACCGGGCATCAACGGCGGTGTACAGAAACTTTTTAAAAAAAACAACAATAAATACAAGGCGCAGGGAGGTGAAATTTGCTGCACATGATGTGCAACACGTGCAGAGTAAAACGAGTGTTCATTTATGTTCGTAAGGTGTCTAATAAATAAAGAATATAAAAGCACACCTGACACTAAGCCGAGGCTTCAGAGTTTAGCATGCTCATGAGACTGCACCGTCAAAATGAAACATCTCAGAAGATGAAGAAAATAGGTTAACATTTGTACATGTAGTGTTTTAAAATAAGGCTTCTTGCTACGAACATCAAAACATCATATCTTCCAGTATTTTTGAATATTTTGAATAAAATAATTCCAACCCATCATTTTTAATGGGCTTTTATACGAGTGCATATATATATATATATATATATATATATATATATATATATATATATATATATATATATATATATATATATATATATATATATATATATATATAGCATTATATTAACTTGTATCAATCATAGCAATATCAAAACAAGTTGCATTTGTTTGTACAGCATATGTGCAAGACATTATTTATGATCCACCAAACTATTAAAAACGTTATCAATCTGAGAAATTTGTTCATGGAAGAGGAAACAAAACGGTAAATCGAAATCTATAACTTGTGATTAAAAAAAAAATAAAACTACATGGTCAAGGCTCATGGAAGAGATAGATGGAAGTATATTCAGCTCTTCAGTTGCATAAAAACAAATGCTGCATTGCCCTACTTATTTATTGTACGCTATGCTTCCTGTTGCAACTGCAAAAAGAGCAACCAGAGATTGCAGACCCTCGCCCGGACTTGTTTTGTGTGGTGTTTGTATTGTTAAGTGTGGTATATGCTGTGTGGTGTTTGTGTACTGGTGTGTTGTGGAATTAAGAATAGACATCATTTTTTTTCCTGTGGATCAATTTATCACAATATGACCCTCAAAACTTTTCATACTGCGAATGCAATTATGACATCATAACGAAGGCACCTATGACATCAGAAAAAAAATCACACTTATTCCCCATATGGAGTACTTTCCATGTGTGAAGTTTCATTTTTACGTTCACCGCAGGAAGAGGGCTTTGTTTTTATGTCTGTTTGTTACTTGCAAAATCGAAGATTTTTCAAGTATATTGGTTGGTCGATTTTGTTATTCTGTCTGTTTGTCTGTCTGTTTCTCATCTGCGGGCATTGCTGGATTAACCATTAGGCAGACAAGGCATGTGCCTTAGGGCCAGCCAAAAATTCGGGCCAAAAATTTAGGCAACTTATTATTATTTTTTTTACATACAATTCTTATTAGTCTGGTAATATATCGCATTATCGGCTATGATAAACTCAAATTTTCGTTATTAACTGTGCGAATGGCATTCGTACTAGTACAACTCGTCTCGTGCTATGGATCTTTTGATAGATCTATCACATTATAATTATGATTGTGTTTATCCCTACATTGGGCGTCAGTCTATCTCAGCAAATCAGAAGAGCGGTTACATTACGGCTTTAGAAAATGAGGTCATTGGGAGTTCGGGATTGTCCATCGTCTGATATAATCATAATATTCATATAGATTGTGTCATTTTTTTAAATATGGACAAGCAGTTTTCGTCAATTTTTTTAAAATTTAAACAAATTGTTTCAAATTTCTAATCTTTTGTCTGGGGTCCATTTCCATGAGCCCGAGATCTAATTTAAAATTTTCAGGCCATTCTCTAAAATTTCAAAATGTGCCTGAGGGCCAGCCGAGGCTTAATCCGGCACTGTCTGCAGGTCACAATTTTAAACAGATCTTCACGAAACTTCACATGGTAGAGTTTGTCATAAGGAAGAAGCATATTGTTTTTGAAGTCGAAAGGTCAACATAGGCCAAAGGTCATCAACGAAGGAGAGATTTCTAAAATCCTAAATATTCATCCGATTGACTTGAAATTTGAAGATGATTTATACTTCACGTCACTGAATTCAACCAGTCAATTATTTTTGCGGTCAACATGGACCAAAACGTCAACATGGGCCCAAGGTCAACAACTCAGGTGGTATTTCCAAAATCCTCAATTTTCATCCGATTGACTTGAAATTTGAAGATGATTAATATTTCAGGTCATTCATTTCAACTAGCCAATTATTTTTGAGGTCATAGTAGACAAAAAGGTCAACATAGGCCAAATGTCAACAACTTAGGTGAGATTTCTAAATTCCTCAATTTTCATCCGATTGACTTGAAATTTGAAGAGGATTTACATTTGATGTCACTGAATTCAACCAGCCAATTAAGTTTGAGGTCACTATAGACCTAAAGGTCAACATCGTCCCAAGGTCAACAACGAAGGTGGTATTTCTAAAATTCTCAATTTTCATCCAATTGACTTGAAATTTGAAGAGGATTTATATTTCCTGTCACTGAATTCAACTAGCCAATTATTCTTGAGATCAACATGACCACAAGGTCAACATAGGCCCAAGGTCAACAACTAGGGTGGTATTTATAAAAGCCTCAATTTTCATCCCATTGACTTGAAATTTGAAGAGGATTTACATTTCATGTCACTGAATTCAACCAGCCAATTAAGTTTGAGGTCACTGTAGACCTAAAGGTCAACATCGTCCCAAGGTCAACAACTAAGGTGGTATTTCTAAAATTCTCAATTTTCATCCAATTGACTTGAAATTTGAAGAGGATTTATATTTCCTGTGACTGAATTCAACTAGCCAATTATTCTTGAGATCAACATGACCACAAGGTCAACATAGGCCCAAGGTCAACAACTTGGGTAGTATTTATAAAAGCCTCAATTTTCATCCCATTGACTTGAAATTTGAAGAGGATTTATATTTCAGGTCACCGATTTCAACTAGCCAATTATTTTTGAGGTCAAAGCAGACCAAAAGGTCAACATAGGCCAAATGTCAACAACTTACGTGAGATTTCTAAATTCCTCAAGATTCATCCGATTGACTTAAAATTTGAAGTGGATTTACATTTCATGTCACTGAATTCAACCAGCCAATTAAGTTTGAGGTTAATATAGACCTAAAAGTCAACATCATCCCAAGGTCAACAACTAAGGTGGTATTTCTAAAATTCTCAATTTTCATCCGATTGACTTGAAATTTGAAGAGGATTTATATTTCCTGTCAATGAATTCAACAAGCCAATTGTTTTTGAGATCAACATGACCACAAGGTCAACATAGGCCCAAGGTCAACAACTCGGGTGGTATTAATAAAAGCCTCAATTTTCATCCCATTGATTTGAAATTTAAAGAGGATTTATATTTCAGGTCACTGAATTCAACCACCAATTATTATGAAGGTCCACATTGACCAAAGGTCAACATAGGCAAAATTTCTAAAATTGTTAACTTTCATCTGATTCACTTGAAATTTGATGAGGAGTTGCATATTTGGTCATTGAATTCAACCACCAATTAATTATTTTTGAGGTCAAATTTGTTTCATGGATATTGCAAGTATCATGCTCTGCATGACGTCTTCTTCTTGTTTGTTTGCTTGTTTGTCCACACAGAACTTTCGTGTTTTTCTCCACAAACGTTTCTTTTGTCACGTGGTGTGGCAGCCATGTTGGAAAAACTGAAAAATATTGGACCTCTGTATCTTGCAAACCCCACCAAGAAAAAAGTTGAAACTTTTCACAAAGCAAATACTCGTGTGGAATGAGTGTCATTTTTTTAGAATGTCATAGGTGCTTTTTTTCTGATGTCATAATTGTATATGTAGAATGCTACATCCTATCAATATGAAAAAATTAGAGGGTCATACAGGGACAAAATGGTCCATAAATTTTTTGATGACGTCATCAGTCACGTCATTTGGCAGCCATATTGTTTTTGTTTCTTTTTAATCCTTCAAAAATCTTCTTCCCTGAAATGGCTGAACAGATCGAGGTGAAACTTTTCACATATGACTGTCTATCCATGAGGAATAAAAGCTTCACACATCTGATGTCATAGGTCACATGGTTTGGCAGCCATATTGGATTTACCTAAAAACCTATAAAAAATCTTCTTCACCATAACGGCTGGACAGATCAAGAGGAAACTTCACACAAATGTTCCCCAAAAGCATTCGTGTACAAGGTTATTAAGAAATTATTGATGTCACATGGTTTGGCAGCCACATTGAATTTAAGAAAATATTAAATAATGTTTTATCTTGAACCGCTTAATCAATTGACGTGAAACTTCACAACTGAGATCCAGTAGTGATGGGAATATATGTTTTAAATTTCACCTTGATTGGCCACATGGTTTGGCAGCCAGAATCATTTAATTTTTTGATCTGAGTTCATTTATTATTATTGTTATTATTATTTTTAATAATCTCACTTGGTTGTGCCTGGATGGGCTTGAGGGTAGAAGAGTAGCAGTTGAAATGTGACTCCGATCTAGGTTCTTCCTGATGACTTCATCTTTTTATTTTGCTTGTTTGGGTTCCTTCTGATGACTCCAATGCAGGACTGTTCCTATTTGATCTTCCATTTGATTAGAAATTTAATCCATTTTAATCTTATTCTGAATTCAATTGTGAATTAATGAAAAACATCATGGGTCAGGGTCAGGTGTCTGATGAAAGCAGGATGTCATGGCACCCGGTCATCACTGCCTGCAGTTTTAAATTGGTAGTTGTAATTATGTCTCTTATAATTTACGTAACACACCAGTATAAAGCCTGGTGTTGGCGCAGTGGTTAGGGCAGCGGCTTAGGATCCAAAAGGTCCTGAGTTCAAGCCCCGTTGGGCCACTGAATTAATACACCAGGGGGTTGACTCAGCCTGTCATCCTTCCGAGGTCAGCGAAATGAGTACCAGTGTACTGGGCTGGTGTATACCCCAGTTAGAATAGGTGTACCATATCCCTGTGTCGTAAGAGGCGACCAGGGTTGCGTCAGGAAGGGCATCCGGCGTAAAACATGTGCCAAATCACTATGCGGATCATACGGATGATCCGCTGTGGCGACCCCGAAAGGGAGCAGCCGAAAGAAGAAGAAGAAGAAGACCAGTATGCAAGCACCACACAAAATACACCACACAAAACGACACAAACACCACACAACACACCACACAAAACAAGGCCTGGCAAAGGTCTGCAATCTCTGATTGCTCTTTTTCTTGTTTTCCTTGTTGCGGTTTCGGAGATACAGAGGTTCAAAGTTTTTCGATTTTCCAACGTGGCTACCACACCACGTGATCTACAACGTCATAATTATCATAACAACAATCTACATATGTGGTTGCACCAATTGTGAAAATTTTGGGCCAATCCGACAAGCGGTTGCAGAGAAAAACACTCATGTTCCGTGTGGACAAACAAACAGACAAACGGTCCCAAATGCAATTCCCTCTCCTCTGGCAAGGGAACTAGAACGGCACTTGGTAGAGAGCACACCTCTGCCAAGCTGAACAGTTTACGTTTTGTATCCCACTGATAGGCTGGATCTGGATCTGGACCTGAACCAAAATCTAATCGGCTTGTTCTTGTTACCTACCGAACTCTTCCACCAAGTTTTGTGAGAATCCGTCTCGAGCTTTTTTAAATTTTATGATATTTGTCATTTTTGGGCCATCACTCATTGGTGAAGAATCACTTAAAACATTGGTGAAGATAGAGCCACTGAAATCTTTTCTTTAAACTCTTCTATTTGGATCCGGATTTGGATCTTTACCAAAATCGAATGAAGTCATCCTTGTCACACATCCAACGTGTCCACCAAGTTTCAGCCAAATCCGTCCATACCATTTTTTGAGATAGCCACATGATGCAGGTGATGTGCACAAGCTTGGCCCTCGTCTTTCATGAAACAACTGGCTCGGCCTGACATTCGACGAACGTTAGGACAGGAATTTGTAATTTCGCCATTGTACCGGCAATAGCTCACCTACTTTTCACGAAGGACACCGTGGGATACTGTGAGATACTGTGGGACCCTAAACCTGTACCAGCTAATGCCAGCAGTTCGATGGGACACCCAGTGTTGCATCCATCCGAGATACAGTACACACATTGATGAATCATCCTGCCTGTGAAACACCAGTGTGACAGTTTTCACTGGGTTGAAATTCGAACTGAGAGCAAACAGCTTCGAGGGGAGTTTGCATACCTCTAGGCCATCCTGCCAGTCACAAGCTTGGAACCTTTTTATTGCACCAAAATCAACTTACTTCCTTAACTCTAATCATCGCAGTCACTCAGTCATCAAGATATGCTGAATGCTGCTGAAAGAGCAGTAATGTGGCTGCAAATGTCTGATCACTTAATTTATTTAACAAGACAGAGTGCCTTCCTTTGTGAGAGGTGGTTTATCGTCACTTGGTGGGAGACCTCATCATTCGATGATAACAAGAGTTCCTCCCAAACAGCAGATATGTTTTTTTTGTGAAACATGCTGCACAGGTTTATCTTCGAAAACAATCCTTGTCGTGGACTCACTCCACTTCTTCTTATCTGGACCGTATTAAGGGGCCTTGATGGATTGCATGCTAATGTCGTTCACCCTTTCAGGAACTGTATACAACCTACACAAGCTCCCGTATCTTCTTCACCATCTCATATAGACCATGCCAATTAACCAATGTATATGTATGCATATATGTATGTACATATATATGAATACAAATAAATATATATATATATATACTGTATATAAAAATAACTTCTTATTCTTCTTTTGGCTGCTCCCATTAGGGGTCGCCACAGCGGATCATCCGTATGATCCGCATAGTGATTTGGCACATTTTTTACGCCGGATGCCCTTCCTGACGCAACCCTGGTCGCCTCTTATGACACAGGGATATGGTACACCTATTTTAACCAGGGTATACACCGGCCCAGTACACTGGTACTCATTTCGCCGACCTCGGAAGGATGACAGGCTGAGTCAACCCCCTGGTGTATTAATTCAGTGGTCCAACGGGGCTTGAACTCAGGACCTTTTGGATCCCAAGCCACTGCCCTAACCACTGCGCCAACACCAGGATACTGTATATAAAAAAAATATATATTTTAAAAAAGTTTTTAAAGAAGAAGGAGGTTCTTCCAACCACAACAAAACTCGATGTACTCCGCTAATTTGAGCAATATGCAAGAGCAGACCTGGTCTCAGGCGATGTTTCACCGCTTAACAGCCGGCTTCCTCAGGCCAATCGTCCAAGTGAACAATAAATAGTCAATAGTCTAATAGGCATGGACCATCCTGCACACACACACTACTGCGTAAGATGCAATTCAAATTAAGTAATTCTCTCCTCCAGCTTACTTGCCAACATCAAAACCATGACAAACTAAAAGGGCACTTGATAGAGCACATACCTCCGCCACGCAATGCCTGATCCAGAAGAACATATCAGGCCAAATCAATTTTATAAATATTATGCTTTATATCATTTTTGACCTTTTCTCTCAATGGTGAAAGAATCACTTTAAAATTCTCCTGTCCGGATCTGAATCTTCACCAAAATCTAATCAGTTTAGTAGTATTTGGACAAATGGATCGAATCTTCACCTCGTCACACACCCAAACTGACCACCAAATTTCATCCGAATGCGTCAACAACTTTTTGAGATATCCTGCACACAAACAAATAAACAAACAAGAAAGATGTTAAGCATCGCACGATACTTGCAAAATCCATAAATCAAATTTGACCTCAAAAATAATTTGTGGTTGAATTCAGCAACCTGATATGCAAGTCCTCTTCAAATTTCAAGTCAATCGGATGAAAATTGAGGATTTTAGAAATCCCGTATAAGTTGTTGACATTTTAGTCCGCGTTGACATCAAATGTAACTAGAGAGTTCATGGAACACCTCACCCTGCACAATCTTGAGAAACAAGGACATGGGCAGGGTCTGCGAGCGGAAAATGTGAATGGTCGAGTTGACGTAAAGTGCCGTAATATTTTGTCCAAGTACTGCTAAACGGAAGGGTTTTGAAAGTGCCAAAAAGGTGATTTGTGTTCTCGTGTTCAAGTATGTAATTCAACTGAAATAAAATTAAGATTCTAAAGGTTGTCGGAAAAAAAAAATTGTTTGGAATGATTTTCAATGTTGTTTCACCGCCAAACAGGCAGACAGAGTAAAAAAAAAATTATCTCACTCCTCTGCACATTTGTGATCGGGACAAATTCTAATTCAGAGACAAAGTACTGCTGAACTACAGGTTCGTACCCCGATTCATGGTCCAATTCGTGTTCAAAACACTACATTTAATTGAAATGAAGTTGTTCCGCAATCATAATCTGACATTTGTATGCGGACAGACAGACAGACAGACAAAGTGAACCAATTGCTTAACTCCGTTTTTGGCTTAACTCCGAACACGTGTGCGGTAATGAACGCCTTATGCATTTTTCTAAAAGTTAAAACTCTACTATTCCATGATTATGTTAATTGGATACTTTCTTCCTGGAAGTTTAGTGCTGATAGTTGGTCGGATAGTGTCTCTGTGTCTGTCATCAAACTCTTAATTTTATCTTTCTTTCATTGGTGAAGATTCTAGTTGCAAAATAATCCGTTTTCTACTTTATCGTAGACTCAGATCGTTCCTCCTTTAAAGGATGCAAAGTTGTCTAAATCTGTTAACACATGGCCTCTAATTTTTTTTTCATCAGCTCCATCTGCTCTCGCAGCCTTCCAAACCCACCCCAACCCGTCCAAGGTGCTCGCGTTCTTCCAGATACCCCCTCCTGGTTAAGCTCCAAAGGTCTGGGTTTTCCACCCACCTCCACTCTTTGTTTCTCTTTTCTCCCGTTTGTGGAACTACCTTCTGGAGACGGTTCAATACCACGATTACCTCCAAGGGCTTCAAACAAGCAGTGCACTGCCATCTGATGTCATCATCCATCCCTCACCAAGATATTTTCTACACCCGCTCCGCTTAAATCTAAGTCAACCTTTTTCGGTGCAACTTGCTCGTTTCCCCCAACCCCTTCCTCTCTCTTCTCTTTGCCGGTTCGTTCATTCCCTTATGCTTGTTGTGTCCAACTGTGACCCCCACTGCTCCATGCATTTCCTTTTTATCCACTGTCACCGTGTTCTTCCACGAGCCTCGATTGTGTAAACAAGGAAAAAAAAGTTGAAAGTTTAAAGGGAATAAGTTTGCATTTGGAGGAAGCTTGGCATTGCAAACAATGACTTACATTCCGCTAACTTATCCCAGTCCCTTTGCCAGGTTGCCCAAGCCAAAAGGCTGCAAGTCCAATCCACCCCCCACTTCAAGACCAAGCAAGCCACGCCATCCTCCCCTTCTGTTAAAAAAAAAATTCACACCCCAATCACACGCCTGCGAACCTCAAGCTGAAGTGATGCACACAATGGCTCAAGGCTTGGCTATTCCCAGGCCTGGCAGATGGGAGACGGCTGTCTAATCCAGAAACCCTCCTGCTCCCTCCCTAAAACTTCCCTTCCCCCTCCTTCCCTGCCATTTTGCAGCTGTCCGAAGCCTCGCCCGTTCAGAAAGCGAGTCAAAGGCATGGGGCGTGCATTGAAGAAGATGGGGTTGGTGGGGGGTTTAGGAGGGGTTGGGTGGGGAAGGGAGGGATTGAATATGTAAGGATAGTTTTGGGGGTGGTGCTCTAGAGGGAATGTTAACTTCAGGAACCAGCTCTCAAATGATTTCATCAGGCAGTGTGACCACGATGCAAGCCTGTTTATACTTTGCTCTTCACAATCATCAAATTGCCTTTGCCTCTTGAAATTTTCCTTCTCATTGTCTTTTCATTCTATTCAGGTCACAAGTTGCGTTTGAAGAGTTGTAGTTGGTCGGTTCATAATGAGTTTAATCCTGAGCAGTGTTGGTTAAATCTTGTTGAGATATTTGTTTCTCTCCAGAAAAACCAAAAATCTGCAAATACGACGCAGGTTCAAGAAGTGAGTGAATTTAAAATTGCTCTTCCCTGGGTTTCAAGGACTAAGCAAGATTACTTTACTGTTCCAACCCTGGGCAAATCTTGTCTTCCTTTGTTGAAGAAGACATCTATCTATAATTCCAGCATTGTGTGTGTGTGTGTGTGTGTGTGTGTGTGTGTGTGTGTGTGTGTGTGTGTGTGTGTGTGTGTGTGTGTGTGTGTGTGTGTGTGTGTGTGTGTGTGTGTGACCGCTGTTTCTCGACAACCACTGGTCCGATCTAATTGAAACTTGCCAGGTATATTGCTGGGGACCTGAGGATGTGCCGTTTAAAGGTTTCATATTAATCGGGCAAGTACTTCCCAAGTTACGGCTATTTATTTACCAACCAATGACAAGACATGTTGCTGCAGCCATTTATTTACCAACCAATGACAGGACACATTGCTGCGTGGGTGTGGCCGATGGGGAAGAGAACCTCAGACGCGTTCCCCATTACGGGTTACAATGTACAGACTTCCGGATAGTGATGACACTGTATTCTAATAATTTCTCTATTTCTTGTGCGCATTTATAGATAAACACAATGCCCGAATCCAGTCGTCGTTTACGAGAGCGAAGGAACGGCCTGTGTGTTTGTTTGAAAGTTTTTTTTTTTCCACGGACGTTTTTTTCTCTCTCTCTTCTCTTCTCTTTGTGTTTTTCCTTGTGATGACATTGCGAAAAGGCAAAATACGTTGGCACTAATTGAATAATTGGCCATTAAAACTAAATTGCGAATAATTAATCGTAACTGCGATATGCGAACTTCCGGACAGTGACGACTTAACTCCCGGACTTCCGGATAGTGACGATTTACTGTATTCTTTCTCGATTTTTTCTCACTTTATCGATTTACTGTATTCTTTGTTTTCTCGATTTCTGTACTTTCTCGATTTCTTTCTCGATTTTCTTAAACACAATGCCCCAATCTAGTCATCGTTTACGACCGCGAAGGAACGACCTGTGTGGTTGTTTGAAAGTTTTTTTTTTGAGGGGGGGAGTTGCACGTACGGTCATGCACGTACAGCCACGCACATATGGGCACGCGAGAGTGAAGGAACGGCTGTGCGAGTTGTTTCTGGCAAGCGGTTTAAAATTATTATTATTTTTATTATTTGTTTTTTTTGCACGTACGGCCACGCATGTACGGGCACGTACTAGTGTTTAGAAATTGGACAACTTCATGCTCTAATCTATAGAAACACACAAGAATGTTGTGTCATTAGTGGATGAACATGGCTAGATTGGTTCCTTTAACAAGATTAAAATAAAATAAAGTAATAAAAAACAAAATGAACAAAGAAATAAATAAATAAATAAAATAATAAAAATAAATAAATATATGTATTAAAAATATATATATAAAATAAAAAAAACTTAAATAAGTTTTGCATTTTCTTCTTTGGATCTTCTGTTGATAAATTCATATGGTGTTGATGTCACGCAGGTATGATGGGCTGACTGGCCTCCACCTGTGTCTGATTTCCTTGTAAGATGTTCATTGCATTCTAACGTCACAAAATTTCCTGATATAGTCACCATTCAATGGACAACGAAGAACTAGTCTTGCTGGTGAAGGATAGTGTCCATCTGCATTGGCGGACAAGTGGAACAGTGGATGAAATCAACAGGACGTATGTACACTAACCGCTGTGGGGCTCTGATGAAGGGTTAACGCCCGAAACGTCAGCTTCTTGCTTCCCCCTGCGGCTAGCATACCTCAATCATCATCTTGTTGATTTTATTCATTGCCATGCAATAGTACTTGCTGATTCATGCCCACTGCAGGAAGGGAATTAGACAGCTCTTTGGTGTTCTGGTCTTTTAATGACGCTTTGCCTTGTGAAAACCCCAATGACCGCCTGTCGTCAAACCGAACCTCCACTCCCTGCTATTAGCCAAACCTTGCATTAAAGTTTGGATGTATCATCTTCAGATATTGCATGATACAGCAGCAGAAGCAAAAACAACAAAACAATACATATCGAGCCAAATGTCCAGTTAAAACCTCACGGGTTAAGACTGAGGCTTTTACGACCACAAAAGGTCTCATTGAGGAAAGTTTGTCAACACGACATACAATCCTTAAAGGTAAGTGGTAAGTCACACCTGTAAAGGTAAGTCGGAAGTGTTAGCCAAGGTTCGGCCTGAAACGAGCAAATCAAGGTTTGGTAGAATGTATTTACCTTGAGGTGCCGATGACTTCCAGCATTAGCCATTCATCAGAACAAAAGAGGTGAACGACATATATTTAGGTCACAAGCTTCCACAGCCAATCAAGGACGCACAAGAGCAAGAAATGGCTGCTTGCCTCAAAATTCATTCAAGTTGCATTTTCTGCTTCTTTTCCATTCTCTTACAATAAATTGGAAGGTGAGAAATTAGATAATGATCACATAGTAATTCTCACTTTTAAAATAAGTTTTGAATATCACATGATAGTAGGGCAACTTAGCATAACAATTGTGCATTTTGTGAGGAAAGCACCAAATTTGGCACACTAGTAGCCTAACGTATTATAAACAGATTTGGATATTGGGCCATCTCAAGTTTAGCCGCTGATGGCTGTGGCAGCCATTTTCCACTGCCATCAAAAATTTTGACATGACCCAATATCCAAATCTGTTCATAATATGATAGGCTACTAGTGTGCCAAATTTGGTGCTTTCCTCACAAAATGCACAATTGCTATGCTATATTTAGCTAAGTTGCCCCACTATAATAGTAATTCCCAGTTTTTTGAAATTTGAACTGAGTTTTCTTTTTTTAAGTTCTAAATTTGGTGGTGTTCACCTTGTTTCCTTATAACCTTTATGTAGAGTCTGTAACTGCATTGAGTAGACCCGTCCTACTCTCACACTGAGCCAAACTTATTGATGGGAGTTGTTGAATCTTGAATTTCAAACTTAAGTTTTTTTTTTTTTTAATGATGCGAAATGAAGAATGATTCTGGCTGTCCTAACTGCTCACATCGATCTGTGCACTTAAACAATCCGATGAAATTTTGTCGAAGTGTAAGTTTATCGTAGAACAAAACACATGCATTGATCTTCAAACCGAACTATAAACTCGCAGTGTTAAATGTTCATGGAGCCATTATAACCTTCCAGTGAGGAATAAAACCTGGTGTTGGCTTCATGGTAAAGGAGGCTGGCCTATGATCTTTGGGTCTTGAGTTTGAGCTCCTTTCGTACTATTTGACCAACACCAGGTGGGTTAACTCAGCCTGTCGTCCTTTTGAGCTCGACAAAATCAGTAACAGCTTATTGATAACGGGGGCACTGCATCAGCGGCACAGCTTCCAGAAAATGTGGCAACCAGCAGCTACAGGGTGCACACGAAACAAACAACAACAACAACAACAAATGAGAAATCAAAGAGATCAAATTAATTTTACTAGATATCCTGTACGGAATATTACTCAATTTGTCCCTTACAGTCTCCACATTTTACAGGTTGACAAGGCACCAGAGATATGGAGAGGAATGCTTTGTGAAACGACTTAACCAGACAAAATAATTGGAGGAGTAACTGGGCTTAATGGAAGTTGGCAGACAAAATAAATATTGTGCTTGAAATATTACTCAGTAATTGCTGTTTAAATTACTGCTACTGATGGCTTCCAACTGGCCTATTTCACTCCATTTCCTGGAAATGTCACAAAACATCATTGTTGATTTCTTAGCATGCTGAAACTTGTACCTCTCATACTGATTTAAAAGAAAGAAGAAAAAAAAAAAACTTCCCCCTTCCTCTCTTTGTTCTTTCCCCAAGGAAATTTGCATGCCAGATCATGTGACCAGTCACTCGACGCTTGTTCTGCATCAAAATGAACTCTGGGAAGTGGGAATTACCATAATTCAATAATAAAAGTTACTCTTTGTCAAAATTAGAATGTTAAAAAATAGGGGGCAATACCCCTGCAATACACTTGGTAAGATTAATGATCCCGAGAAGGAGGTCAACTTGGGACGAAATCAGCAAAATGGACAAATTAACCATTGTTATGGACCAGAGTTTTTTTTTAATGGCATGAACAGACTTTGGTATGTCACGGGTGATGAAGGTCGTGGTCAAATTTCATCAAAATTTTGTGTGTGGTTTTGGAGAAGAGTGCAAATACCTATTTGGGAGCCAACCTCCCCCCCCCCTCCCCAATATAACTCCTTTTAGCCCGATTTATTAAATTTCGTGGACAAACTTTGGTACATACCAGGTGATGAAGGTTGTGGTCAAGTTTCATCGATATTGTGAGTCTAGTTTTAGTGAAGAGAGCAAATGCATATTTTGTGGGGGGTCAAACCCCAAACCCCTCCCCTTCCCACCATAGACCACCTTCATGAGTGCAAATTTTTCTTGCGGTGGATGCACTTTGGTACATCACGGGTGATGAAGGTTGTGGTCAAGTTTCATTCAAATGTTGTGTGTAGTTTCAGAGAAGAAAGCAAATACATATTTGGGGGGGGGGGGGTGGGGGCAACCCCCTTTCCCCCAGTATACCCGCTTTGACCACGATTATTTTTAATGACGTCAACAAACTTTGGAACATACATGGTTATGGAGGTTGTGGTCAAGTTTCATCAAAATCGTATGTATAGTTTCAGAGATGGTGCAAGTGTTTGTGGAGGGACGGACAGACAGACGGACCGACGATGAGCCATCCCATAAGCTCCCAAGAACTAAGTTCCAGGTGAGCTAAAAATGAACTTTCTCTTTTAATGAGGAACATACTCCCATATCTGGAATGACAGGATAGCTCAGTTAGTGTACTAACCTTTGGCTTGTCTGATCTTGGTTCAATTCTGGGAATGACTGTAAGCTCATTCTGGTGGTTTGCAGGCATGAAATTCCTCTTAATAAGTATGCTTTGAAAAGAGTGTTTAGCTGGCTGTCTCATATTTTAGCATTCACTAATTTGCTCTGGCCCCACCTTTGGAGCTCCCATTGAGGGGGGAGAGTGAGGGGAAAATCAAGTAGCTACAACCTTTGTCTTATGATCCTTAGTCTACCTGGCTAGTTTGGTTGAGAGCGGAGAAGTCTAAAAACAGAATCCATCGGCTATGGACAGACACCAAATTGTGTGTGTGTGTGTGTGTGTGTGTGTGTGTGTGTGTGTGTGTGTGTGTGTGTGTGTACCTATATCGTTTGTGGGCAAAGTGTGATTTAAATGATGAGTGAATGTGACAGTGGTTGAGACACTGACAGTGGAGGGTGGGAAAGACCTTGACAAATGACAATGTCATTGCTTAAACCTCTTATTATATTATCATACCAGATAAGTGCTGTCATTGCATTCTCAGTAAACAGCACTGACAACGGTGCAAACAACCAATTTTCCATGCATCTCATCCGAGTGAACAACACAAGGTCTTTGATCAAGCCGAAGAGATCACTCCAAGTACTGTCCAGACATGAGCACCTGTGATAAGTCATGAGGGAGGCAGACACGTAAGAGCTTTGAAAAGAAATCCTCATTCTGGTCCACTGAAGTCTCAATCGACCAACCAGCTTGATCACTTCAACATCCACGATGCCTTCCTTGGGTGTCTGAACAGTGAGGCTTATAAATTATGATGTATAGTTTAGTAGTGGGTCATGTACAGTATATATATATATATATATATATATATATATATATATATATATATATATATATATATATATATATATATATATATATATATATATATATATATATATATATATATATATATATATATGAACAGGATGAAACTTATTCAATGCATGTGCAGCAAAAGTGAATAAATCAGAATAATTTTAATGTACATCTGTTAAAAGTGAATGAAGAGGCCAGATACTTATTAAGTGAATTGAAATATATTAAGTCCAATCCCAGCATCATGAGCTACTTACATCGTCATGCCAAACAGGGCAAATTTGATCCGACACATTCTATCAGATCGAATACCGTGTTCATCAATTGTACGATACCTGATAGTGTTGTATGAATTATGTATGATGGGATTCAAAATTCCACAATAACTGTCTGAGGCTTAAAATGGTGTTTTAAATGAATGTTTACGTTTTCATTAAACACAGAACACCATATTTTTCAACCTTGTTGGTTGAGACGTGCTCTGATTGGCCGGTTGGTATCTCAAGAAGATTTGGGCAGACCATGTGACCACATAGACTCACCAAACATGGGGCTCTAAGTTTAAAATTGTGATCATACAGACTCACCAAACATGGACCTTAAGTTTAAAATGTGTCCAGTACAAGATGTCGAGGCACTTTGGATTCCATAAGATAATTTTATTTTCTTTCTTTAACGGCCATATTCCCAACTCATGAGTTCAGCCAGGAAATGCACTTGGTCCAAAGTGTTTCACGAATCAGTTTGACTGAAGGCTCTAAGAGTAAGAATTGGTCATTTGTCCAGGGAGCCGACAATAAGTCACTTACTCTTCACGAAGGACAGAGTGGGATCTTTAACGTCCACCGACTAATGCTGGCGGACACGATTCAGGTGACCCGAGGGAAGGCACACACATTGATCAATCACTCTGCCTGTGAAACACCAGGATTACAGTTTATAGTTGCATCAGGATTCAAACCCAGGCAACACAAGTCAGAGGCCATTGTGCACACCTTTAAACTACCCTTCCAGCGATAGGCTATTATTAATGCTTCGTAGTATATTTTGTTGAATTAATAACATGCTATTGATTAAATTAATAAAAAAAACAAATATCTCTATATATATATATATATATATATATATATATATATATATATATATATATATATCTCTCTCTCTCTCTCTCTCTCTCTCTCTCTCTCTCTCTCTCTCTCTCTCTCTCTCTCTCTCTCTCTCTCTCTCTCTCTCTCTCTCTCTCTCTCTCTCTCTCTCTCTCTCTCTCTCTCTCTCTCTCTCTCTCTCTCTCTCTCTCTCTCTCTCTCTCTCTCTCTCTCTCTCTCTCTCTCTCTCTCTCTCTCTCTCTCTCTCTCTCTCTCTCTCTCTCTCTCTCTCTCTCTCTCTCTCTCTCTCTCTCTCTCTCTCTCTCTCTCTCTCTCTCCACTGGGCCATTGGGGGGGGGGGCAGAAGTTATCTCAGTAAATGTGTACCATGTTGCATCACCTGGTGGTGGTGGAAGAGGGTATTACAATTTCCCTATTTTTTAACCTGGGAAACGTTGAGGTGAAAGCACTCATCACATCAGTAAATATATCCTCCTTCCCTCCCACCACACCCCCCCCCCACCGAAAACGGAGAGGACTGCCTGTCATCACGTGAGACATTTCTAGCGGGAAGGGACCTCAGGACAAATTGTGGGGGGGGGGGGGAAGAGGGCCAGGGATGGGATGTGAAGATGTGAAGATGGGAAGGAGGGTGGGGGTGGAGGGGTTAAAGCACTCAATGCACAGATAAGTTTGTCTTCCTTTCCTTCTTCTTGCTCAAAATGGAGGGGCCTGTCAAAGTGGGAAAAATAATAACCAGAGGGAGCTGGGGACATTGTGTGAGGGAAACATTTCTAGCAGAAAGGGACATGTGGCCGTGGTGAGGGGGGGTGGGAGAGAAGGTGGAAGCTACAAACTCTGAACTCAAGGTATAGATACAACTTTGTGAGGGAAGTAACTTGTGCTACTTGGCCGTGGCCTCAGAGGCTGTTTTGAGTCCGCAAAGTGATGCCAAAGTAATTTTTGGCAAACAGGATGACTAACTGGTCCATCAGGGAAGCGGCGGGTTGGCTCTGCTGGTATTAAATTAGCCTAATTATTATCTTATATTTTGGCACCAACGATGTGAACGAAACAAAACATCGATTTATTGATATCCAAGATGATATTATTTTCACAGATCACCTTTCCTTAAGTTGAATGTGAAAAGAGGAAGAGAAAGCAATAAATGGGGAGGGAGTGCTCGGAAACTCATTTTACGTCCATGTGAAACACAACAGACATGATTCCCTCGTCACAAAGATATCCACCATCTGTGAAAGCTTTCTCTTCCTTAAAACCTGCCCAACCTAAAAACCCAACACCAAATAATGATGCTAAAAATGGACAGTTACCAAGGTAAGTGATGAGTATTACATTCGAGTTGTTGTGTAGGAGTTCACGTAATGCAAACATATATCCGCTTTTTCTTTCAAATAATCGAACATTGGTTTCCCTATCTGAAACTTGTAGGTGGTTGACGTTTTCGATGCGGTTGCAAAAAAAGACAAACTCGCCAACACCAGCAGGCCTGGCCTCATCCCATGGAAACTGTTCCTCGCTCGCCAGGCCTGGGTAACCCCCTCCATCTTCCTGTTCATTCAAGCCTGTATCCTTCTCCTCCGCCAAACCGCACATGCCTGGACGGATAAATGCCTCCCCTTTTAGCAAGCATGCTGCACCATCACAAAGCTCATGCCAATCGCTGATATACAATGGGCCAGATCTACTGATAGTTCTTTCCTTTACTCAAAGAGACTGGCTGGATTAACGAGCGTTGTGCAAAAGAAAGCCATCCATTATTATCATATTGCGATACAACTGTGGGAGCGTGGAGAATTTGCAACACCTAAAACACACACAACAAACGTTTTCTTGTCGAAGAGTAACAGCCAAATTATTGTAAGATTCCTTCCTTACTCCACAATGATTCAACAAACATTCCTCAATGGGCGTTTCTATGTTCCGCATGTAGTAGATAATAATTGTTGGGCCATGGCTGTTTCAAAGCATCATCAACAATCCAACAATTGCCAGGACATGAACACCTCTTTGTATGCTCTCCTGATGCCAGCTGCCTCCTCGGCGCCTTCCAAATGTAACCGAAGGGCGAGTCAAGTGCAGTGATGTTGGTGAGGAGCGTCTGTCCCAGATCGATTTTCTTTTCCTCCTATGATGGGGGCGTAAAGTGAATCGCAAGCATTTGCTCCGAGCAGGGCTCGAACAAGAAGAGCTGCCCAATTCAGCGCCATTATTGAGTTTAAGGGCATTTTTAGGTACTGGAAATATTTTATACGCACGTCACACTTTCTTGCACCTGTGAATCGCAGTCGGCAACCACTTTGCTCTCTAAAGGCCACGTTGTAAGTTTCACAATGCCTGCCTTTTAACTTCGACCTGCAGTTGATTTATATTGCTCCTTCTCTAATAAAGTAATCTCTGTTCGTTGATATTTTGGTATCTGCCATTTTCACAAGACCAAAGGTGAACTATTCACACAAAGAAAAAAAAAAAAATCTTTCATTCACCTAACCAATCTCTAAGCTCAACCGAACCTCGTAGTTCTTTTGCATTTTTCAAACAGCAAGACAGTAAAAGCAAGTCCTGCATATAAGAGAGCCTGAATGTAGATTCAGGTATTCAGGAATTTCCTTGAACACCATTTCTCCTTCCTCCCCTCAGCCTACCTTTCCCATCCACCAATCTCAATTCAGCCTTCATACTCTTTAAGCTGCCACAACCCACCTTGGCCAACAATAAAGCAACCCTGAGAACATATCAAGGAAGCAAATAGCCTGGCAAAGTTTCACTGCTGACCCCGTCCAAGAAACCAACCCCTTGCACTCCCAGTTGGAGGAACATGGACGAAAACATGAGGGTCATGAGTGCAGACTGAGAGAGAGAGGCACGAGGCCAGAGGCTGTCACTTTAACGCCAGCAACCAAGACCTTTGTCCGTTCACGTGCAAAATACTTTGAGACGGGAATAATAACATCTGGGGACTTGCATCAATAATATGGGGACAATAGCTTATTGGTTTGCCAATTCCAGATGATAAATGACATCCAGATCTCCCCCAACTGCTGTAAAAATGGCGTTTTACTCGCACTTTTCCTAATATAACACATCGTACATGACTATATAAGTTTCCTTTTTGAATATAGAAAACTAGCTGTTATAACATAGTGTAGTTTTAAGATTCTGGACTGGTGTTTTGAAGGTTGTCAGTTCAAATGCAGCTGAGGGCAGCATTCTTCAGGATTTTGATTGAAAGCATCTGGAAACAAAGGATCAAGAGAAACATCACATCACTGTTGGACTGTCGATTAGAAAACCACCCCAATGATTCATTCATGACCTTCAGTGATGGAGAAACCTCCCTGCCTGGCTTCATGTGCATACCAGTCGAGGCATCATGGTCGACCCTTAAATATCCTCGGGGCAAGTTGGGATGAGCAGTAAAAAGGCCTTTATGAAAAGGCAGTGTTGTCAATCTTTCTCCATCTGTATCTGATATTCCACTCGATACCATTTCCTTATTTCTCCATGAATTTAAAAAAAAGCAACATGACGAATGCTTGGCTGTCAGTGTATGATCATCAAAAACATTCAGAGATCTATAATTAACAAAGCTGCATAGTGGAGAAGAGATCTTCTCTTGCTGTGTCCTACAAATCCAGGAGCAAAGGCTAAGGGTTGTTTCTGTGTAACTTGTCCACTTTGAAGGCAACAAGTGTCGGTACTTCCAAATATACAGTCTTGTTTTAGAAGCTGCGAACTCCTTGAAGGAATCGCTGGGCATTCCGTGACAAGGTGTGAACAACCAACCCTGGATAGGTTTCCACTCTATTGCAGAGTGTTGTCGGTTAGGATTGGAATTTGGTCAGGGTGCTGGCACAGCAATGACCTCCTCTTGCAAAAGGCTTGGTGGGATGTCTAGTGGCCACCAATGGAGCCAGCAGATGAAACATCCAGCTTAACATCCTTCCCAAGGATGCTACGCTTTGCCTATGAAACACCACGGTGACAGTTTATCGTCAGGTTGAGACACCGAACTTAGACAGGACCGCTCAAAGATGATTGTGCTATTAAAGCACTATTCTGGCAGTCCTCATAATATGCAGTCAATTCCCATTAAGAGGAACAGATTCGTTCATCGAGATACTTTTCATCTTACCAAGCTCATCCTCATGGCACTGGGAAATTAGAGCACTATTCGGCTTCACTGTATTTTAAGAAATGAAGTACTGCACTGCAATATTATTGCTACGCCTAATCATAACACACGATTGACACAAGGTTGTAGGTATTCCAGTGCATTATTGCATTGTCTAGCATGTCAATGGACCTTGTGCAACGATGTCATAAGACCACGTGACTCGTGTACACTCGTATTGGTAATCAAGCTGCCATAACTTATTTTTTAAACTGGACCAAAACCAACCATCTTGTCAGTTGGTATGGCCTGCTGTGTGGCAATAGGATACTCAAATTGAGCTGGAATCTCAGATGGATCATTCTATCCGGTTTCCCACGAGTTCAAATAGGAGATGCAAGTGCATCGCCGCAGCGGAGAGAGAAAACTGGCCACCGAGTGAAATTCACGATTGTGCAGCCAACACCGCTTCAGGTAGAACTAAACATGTAGATGTTCAGGTGGGCCTTATTGACAAGGAAAATTCTTCAATGACAATGATAACAAAGACGGTTTGTTCTCCAGTGCCAGCTTGATCACCAATATGGCGGCGCACACAAAATCACGTGACCTGCTGACGTCAACTGCACAAGTTCCATTGACTGCTTTCATTCACTCTTGCTTGGTACCAAATATAGTGTGTTTTTCAGCAGTTTGGTTTAAGATAGTATCTAAAAACGTGCTGAACGTGATCATATGTTCACAGTCATGTTTGGAAGGCTAAGCACTGTTTTATACTTGAGTCTTCTTATATTCCCATGATGTACCAGCAAACTTTATTTTTTGTAAAATTAATCTTGCCCTTTGTGCAGAATTCCATCCTGGTACGATATCTTTGTGTAAGGGGAATTGTATCGAATGATGCGATTGCTTTCCTTGTAAAGCGGTTTCACAAGTCATGTCAGAGTACCGATTTCGGTTGAGGTTACTAATGTGTTCGTCTGAAAGGTTCAGAACCTAAGCAGTCAGAGATAAACAGTTAGAAAGGAAGGAAAGAGATGACATGTTCACCAAGCACAGTACTCTACGTTTCTCTTGCCATAATTCTATGCATAATGCATCGAGCAGCTTATTAAGGTGCATCTAAATTTCCTAATGGAAGAACCTGTCCGACATCTTAAAATGCTTCCTTGTGAGAGTCAGACATTTATGATTCATCGTCTGATTATGGTCTGTTTGTCATGAAATGTTCTGAAAACAGCTCGGATGGTGTCTTAAAAGCTTTTACTTATGTAACATTCCCTGTCCCTCCAATATTCATTCTTAATTCCTGTGAAGCGAATCATAGCAGAATCATAATGTACCAAATTTATATATCAACTCGAGGTACCCCAACATGTGAAAATGCTTCCTGTTAACAATTGGATCATTGTGGTTGATTGTTGTTGCTTGCAAGACAGGAAAACAATTTTCTCAAATGGCCTTCACAACTGACGAAAGGGTATAAAAGCAATGTTCTGTACTTCATGACGTCAGTTGTGACGGATGTGTGTTTGCGAGAACAATGGGTGGGTCAAGTGGTCTCCTTGTGTCAGTACTGATATTTTTTATTTTAAACATGACTGTATTTATCTGCATCATTTCTTTCAAAAAATGCGAGGCATGCATAGAGTCCTTTTTTTTTTTTCCATGAAAGTCATATCTATTTATAAAGGCGATTCAAGACTGCCTGGACTTATTATTGGAGTAGAACATCTAAAAATAATATTTCAAATGTTGTGATTTGATATCGTCTCCTGAGAAAAGGTTCGACAAGATGCGACAAAAAGATGCTGGTGAAAACATTGTGGATAAAATCAAGATGGCGGCAAACAAGGTCAAGCATGCTGTGGATCAGAGATGTATAATGAAGTACCTTGTGAAGCAGAACATCAAAGCAGCTGAAATTCGCTGCAGGCTGTCTGCAAAATTTGATAAGAAATGTCTTTCACATAATTGTGTGTTTCAATTATTGTGGAGCAGGTTCAAAAATGGTCATGAGGCACAGTATCAATATATATATATATATATATATATATATATATATATATATATATATATATATATATATATATATATATATATATATATATATATATATATTGTCTCAATAAAATGTATCCAGACTTTAAAAAAATTCAACAAGTAGAGTTGCATTTACAGGACACCACCTTCATGACAAATAAATATATAACAAATCCTCCAGCCCGCGACATCGCCTTCAGCGCCCGGTGATGCCGTTGTGCAACACGTGGAGTCGGAATAGCGAGGGAGCGGTGTACAACAATTGATTAAGTGCATAATTAAAAAATATAAATAATGATCGTAAAATAATAAATTTCTTAATCAATTGGCTAACAGTACACCAAAAGCACCGCCGTTTCATCCGAATCTGTAACTTTTTGAAAATTAAGTAATTCATCGAAAAATGAATAATTAATTGACTAATCAATAAATCAAAAAAACTACCCTGTATAGCCAAATCACTTATTCACTGTCGTCTGAAAATATCAGCCTCCTTTCCTGAGATATTGCCCAGAGCTCAAAACATTCCTGAGATATTGTCCAGATGAGAAAGAAAACAAGCCGGTAGGTGACGAGGGATTCGCTAGGATCGAAGCGCTGGATACGATGCTTTTCATTCTGACCGATCCACCGACGAAGATTCATTGCCAAGACGTATTGGTTCACATACAATTGTTCCTCTGCCTGGCAAGATTTTTCCTATTGCGTATTTTGCCAACTGGCATTCCTCATAAAAAATGACGGTAAATAGACACCCTATTTTTGAAGGACTACCATTTGAAAAATAATCGGTTTGCTGGTTTGTGCGGTGGAGCCTCATGTTGCAGACACACACACACACACACACACACACACACACACACACACACACACACACACACACACACACAACCCGATAAACTTCTCTCAATGCTCTTGTTTGACCACACCTCCTGAGCCACACAATATTTTTCATAAGCCACGCCCACTTTCCATAAGCCACGCCCACTTTTCATCAACCACGTCCACTTTCCCGAAGCTCTGCCCACTTTCCTAAGCCCTCATAAAAATGACGGTAAATACACACCCGATTTTTGAAGGACTACCATTTGAAAAATAAAATCTCAATCAAAAATCGGCTCAAGTAAAATTTTTTAAATATCTCGACGTGTCTAATTCAGAAGTCTCACTTCTCTACATTCAAAACTGAAGGACAAGTATTGAAAATACTGCACGTGGTTTTTCGTCCGCTGCACAGCAACGGGTGGTTGCTAGGCAACGAAATTCAAACGCGTACATTCCCAGTATATATTCCACATGTTGGCAAAGTTTCATCGAAATCAGTTCGCTGGTTCGTGCTGTGGAGCCTCGCGTTGCAGACACACATACACACAGACAGACAGACGGAAAACCCGACAATAAGGGATATCTAGCATATATAGCGAATCCAATAAATAAGGAACAAGTCTGGAGACGGCGATGGTTCACGAGCAATGTACACGGTTCCCCTTTTTTATTTTTTGACCTTCGAGGGGACGCCACGGGCAAACTGGCGGGAATCGGGAAAAACGTAAATGATGAAAGTTGTAGTACTCGAAGAGCACTACTTGCATACCAACTTTCATTTGAAACAGTTGAAAACCCTAAGAGTTCGATGCCCAATTTATTGATTTTTTTTGACATTTTCTAAGTTCGTGACCTTGTGACCTTGACCTTGGGACGAAAATGAAAAATCGAGCTCCGTGGGGCTATGCAGGTGCCATTGGGCTAACTAAATACCGAAACCGCTGCCAGATTCGACAAACCCCCTCAGAGAAGATGTAACTTGAAACCGGCTACCCCCTAAAAACACACGTTTTTTGGGCGTGGCTCCACCCATAATGGGCGCAGCACGCCCATTCTCCAGAAAACACAACGAGATCATGATACAAACCTCGCAACCTAATTTTATCAAGATCGGATCAAAACCCACGGAGCTATGCTCGGGACAGACAAACAGGCAGACGCACACCCATAACGAATATAATGGTCACTTATTGACTCGTGAACCAATTAATAAATCGGTAATAATTAAGCAATTAATCAATTAACTGATTTATCAAAAATATATATATAAAAGTACTGTTTTTGCCAAAGCACGTTTTCACTTTTGTCCCCAAATTTCAGATTTCTAGCTCGAAGGATGGCTGAGATATTGCCCGGACACCAGACAAGGAAACAAACAAACAGGGTAAAAACTGAGTGTACTCCCTTCCTTCGGTGCTCGGCAATGACGTCATGCATCGCCTGGATGTGGAATTGGGAAGGAGCGGTGTACAGTCATTGAGAGAGGGGGTGATATTGAGTGTTAATAATATCTAGCAGATGGTATCGGCGTAAGATGCAATGATTGTACATCGACAGTCAGCTGCTACCCATTAGGCAGTAAAGAATGACAAGATAGCATAGTTTTCGATATATAAAGTCTGTATACATTTTGAGATACCTTATGTGTAAGAGAGAGTTTGGCAATAAACGGGGTTAAGCAATTAGATCATGTCCGTCTGTTCATCTGTTTTATCAGTTCATGATCGAGGACCAACTTATTTGAAATGAATGTTGTATTTTGAACACGAATCAGAACATGAATCAGGAGCATGAGTAGACAGAAGTGAGTTCATTTATTTACTCTCTCTCTGTCTGTCTGGCAGTCAAACAAAATTGAGAATCATTCCAAACAGCAAACTTATGTTTTTTTAAGGACATTATAAAGAACACAAACAACAGACGTGAATAACACGTGTTCAGTAGTGTGACGTCATAGACAATGGGGGAAAACATGGAATTTATATACCTTTAAACCTCTTGAAACCTTTATTTAAATTGAATTATATACTTGAACACTATACAACACAAATCATCTTCATAATACTTCCAAGAAGCATGCTGGATATCGATAGATAGTATGAGAGGGGTCGGAGTGAAGAAGATACCGATTGATGCCGCGTTCTTTGCTGATCAATTAACGCTTTTCAGTGACATCACTACATCTGGGGTTTTCACTCGCCAGCGACATCTTTATTGGCAAGTGATGATATCGAGGAGATCCGTATGAGCATTGCGTGTATTGATAACAATAGGCTGCAAAATGAGTCGATGTATCATCAAAGGAGTGTAAGGTGCAGGTGAGATATTGGAATCCGTTCAATACCAATTCTAAGGCAAGGTATTTGGATAACCTGCGGTTTATCAAGGATAAAGATCCATATGAGCTTCCAAGGAAGAATTGGAGCAGTGATGTGAATCAGTGGCCTGACGTAGCATATCCAGACATCGTCGATTACCTCATTTACAACCAGAGTGTACAGGACTTCAACAACCATGTCGTGAGTAGTTGGATGAGGTGCGTATAACATGGTTGGGTGAGGTGCTGTTAAATCTGATCATCCAATATATCAAGCTCATTCTAACCACTGACTGATATTAAAGGTCAGTACCTTCCAGGTGATGTAGAAAGCTGAAATGTTGTGTACCGATGGACATCGATTTTATGTACAGCACTGTTCAATTGAGACAGCCGTAACAATCTCTGTTTCTCTGACAGCTTCTCACTCACTTTTCCTTGATGGATGATCAAAGTAGGAATTGAATAATATGATTTATTGTCCCAATTCGATATATTGTGACAGCCAACAACACCGCATGCATTCACCATTGTTCGTGATCTCATGCGGCTGTAAAGATGAGCGTATTGTGTTATGATCGGTTTGTTTGTCCCTAAAGATGGCGGCGCATGTGAAGTGCTCGGATGTGTGACTTCAGATGTGGGGAAGGTGTTGGAGACATTAATTGGGCACCAGATGAGGAACCATTTAAACAAATACAAACTAAGTAAAGGTAGTCAGCATGGGTTTACCAAAGGTAGTTCCTGTTTAACAAATCTTTTAGCGTTCGATGAAGCAGTGTCTGATTGAGTGGATGATGGAAAGGCAGTGGACATAGTATATCTAGACTTTAAGAAGGCATTTGATAAGGTACCACATCGGAGGTTGTTAGCCAAAGTGAGGGCTTGTGGAGTGGCTAGTCAGGTAGCTAATTGGATTGCAAACTGGCTTAGTGAGAGGAAGCAAAAAGTTGCTGTGAGTGGGAGGATGTCTTGCTGGGAGGATGTAAGTGGTGGGGTGCCTCATGGATCAGTACTCAGACCATTGCTATTCATTATTTATATCAACGATTTGGATAATGGGGTAAAGAGCAAGGTTTCCAAATTTGCAGATGATGCAAAGCTTGGAGGTAAGGTGGATAGCAGAGGGGGTGGTGATCAGATTCAGGAAAGTATTGATACTTGTATAGATTGGGCAGAAGATTGGCAGATGGAATTTCACCTGAGCATGTGTAAGGTGTTGGGGATGAGAAAGAACAATGAAAATAGAGATTACAGCATGAAAGGGGTAATTTTGGAGCGTGTCACATAGGAGAAGGGTCTGGGGGTAGTAATAGATACGGCAGGTGAGCAGGCAGCACAGTGCCAGGCAGCTATAGGTGAAGCAAATCGGGTTTTAGGTTGTATTCGGAGGGGGATCATTTATACATAAAAAGACGTGGTATTGACATTGTACAGGAATTTCGTGAGGGCCACATCTAGAATATTGTGTGCAGTTCTGGAAGGACAGACATGCCATAGAGAGGGTTCAGCGCAGGGCTACTAGATTGATTCTGGGCCGAGCTAGACTCCGCTATGAGGAGTGGCTGAAGGAGCCAGGGCTTTATTCACGATAAAGGAGGCGGTTACGAGGAGATGTTTAAGATAATGAAAGGTATCGCCAAAATAAGTGCAGATGAATTATTCAACAGAGGAGACAGTGATAGGACCAGGGGCCATAGCCTGAGAGTAAAGATGAGAGTTAAGACGGTAGTAAGGAAGGGGACTTTCACTCGGAGAGGAGTTAATGCATGGAATGGCCTCCCTGGAAAGGTAGTGGCAGCAGAAAAAGTAGATAAGTTTAAATTAGAATTAGATAGGTTCCTGGAAGTTATGGAGATAGAGGGGTAGGGGGATGTTGATCGGACTTTTAGGTAGTTTGAGCATTGATGGGTGATTGTGTACGGAGTGCTGTTGGTGGGGGTCTCATCAAAGGGTGTTGTGTGGTTGATGTTGTGTGTTTTTAACCAAGCCCATGTTCCCTCCCCTGATGGAATGAAGAAAATACTAAAACTACAAAATTAAAACAATTAAAAAAAAAAACATTTTGCATTTTATTATTTTGATCTTGTGTTGATAAATTAGTGTGGTGATGATGTGGTGCAGGCATGATGGGCTGAATGGCCTCCACCTGTGTCTGATGTCCTTGTGTGTCCTCGTGTTCCTTGGGTGTCATGTGAAATCTATCAATAAAGCCTCCATCTCCTAAACTGGTACTCAATGTCGTTTTATTATCGTGTACAAACAAAGGTGATGTCCTGCGTGTGAGGTGCTTCAGTGACGCTAAACCTCCGGATTTTTTTTTTTAACGATCTTTGACATCATCATTTTATTAGAATTGGACTATTATTAGAGTTGAACACTGCATGGGGTATCGTGTTCTATGAACTCTCTATCTTGTGACCTCAGACACTGAAGGTGGACGGTGGTTATGTTTTCACCCTGTCAGTCTGTTTGTCTGTCTGTCTGTTCGGAGGATATCTCAAAATATTGAGGATGGATTTGGCCGATATTTGGGGGACAGGTTGGGTGTGTGACAAGGACAAATTGATTGGATTTTGGTGAAGTTCCAGATCTGGAGGCTAGAATTTTTGAAGTGATTGTTCACCATTGAGAGATAGAGCTGAAAATGATATGTAGCATGATATTTCAAAACGTTGTGGATGGATTATGACAAAACTTGGTGGATGAGTTGGGTAGGTGACAATAACAAGCCGATTCGATATTGGTTCAGGTCCGGATGCAGATCCGACCTATGAGTGGGATACAAAATGTAAACTGTTCAGCCTGGCGGAGGCATGTGCTCTACCGAGTGCCGTCCGAGTTGAGAAATGCAATAGCAAGAAGCAAAACTACAGCCTTCACTAGCTCTAATGTAGTCTCACATATCTTCCTGATGTAAGAGGGATAATATTTAATTTGTACGTCAGTATACATGCCCCTTCCCTCCCTATAGCCTTACTCATCTTATCTCATCTCATTTATTCTCTCACTCTCCCTCAACCCACACCCTTCCTCTGTTATGCCGTGGAACTTTTGAAAAATGTTGTAACTTCTGCCACCGAAGGTAGAAGGAGGTTATGTTTTCACCCCTGTCTGTCTGTTTGTTTGTTTGTTTGTTTGTCTGTGTGCAGGATATCTCAAAAAGTTGTGGACGGATTCGGATGAAATTTGTGCGCTGCTTGGGTTTGTGACAAGGATGAACTGATTAGATTTTTGTGAAGATCCGGATACTGGAATTTTTTCAGTGAATCTTCACCATTGAGACATCGGGCCAAAAACGATATATATAGCACGATATCTCAAAAATTTGTGGACGGATTCGGATGAAGCTTGGTGGACAGGTTGGGTGTGCAACGGGGAAGAATTGCTTCGATTTTGGTGATGATCCGACTCTGGATCTGGATACCAGAATTATTTAATTTTTCTAAACGATTCTTCACCATTGAGAGATCGAGCCAATATCGATAGGGACCATGATATTTCAAAAATGTATTGGGCCCGATATGTTCTCGTGGATCAGGCATTGCGTGGTGGGGGTATGCGCTCCACCGAGTGCCCTTCTAGTTTGTTGGGTGGTCGATCTTGTCAAAAAAAAGTTTTTTAATTTTTTTTGAGATTTGTTCTACCCTTATTATCAGTATTTAAAATGGCGATTTCAGTTAATACAATGGCGATTTCGATGAAACTTGGTTGATAGGTTCATACCATGACCTCGTTGCGTGCAAATGAGAACCGTTGCTATGAACACCACCGTTGCCTAGCAACGGGACTTTGAAATTTTAGAAAAATCATAAAAAATTAATTTTTTTGAAAATCAAAAATCGGGCCACGAGCGACTGTGGGCAGTACATTCAGCCATATTGTCAAATATTTTCAGCCGGATCCTATGAAAACTGTCGGAGAAGATAGACTTTGAATGAACCCTGGTCGAAAACAATAAAAAAACAAAGTTCGTTATATCTCAGAGACTGAGTCAGATATACATGAAACTGGTATGGTAGGTTCATGGTATGTCATAGTTATGTGTGAGAAAGAACCGTTGCTATGGACCCATCCGTTGTCTAGCAACGGCCGAAAAACCTCTAAATGTGGGGGTATTTTAACGAAAAAAACAATCTGCAGCATTTACCCTTGAAGCAAGAATCATGAATTTTCTTGTGCTTAATCCTCAGGTCATTCCCCATCGAACGGGCCCATTGCGTCAGGTTCTATTGGGTAGTCGACTACCCATGTCCGTCTACCGGCTTGTTTCTGTATTTGTTCCTTTGGCCTATGCATTTTAAAACCAATTTCCCTGAAATTTTCTGGACCACGTTATTTTCACACGTGGAAGGTCAACATCATTATATTAAAAAAACAAAAAAAAACTTTTACTTGTTAATCAAATTGATGTGAAAGCATGAAATTATGGCGCTTTGGGCAATTGAGCATCATTTCAGCGTCAAATTCCCCTCTCAGCGCTAGAGTGGCGGAGCTTGGACTACGTCTGCTGTTCAAAGGTCAATACTGTGTCGGTGTCGAACCTATTACATTTAATATTTTCTGCATGCATAAAGAAAATACATACAAAAGGTCTTCGAGGGACTACACTGAGTTCAGCAGGTGGTCACACAATCCTGTACGACTTTTAACTATGAAATGGGGCCATTTGGCCTATCATTGGCAAGTTCCACTCGCGAGTTTCTTTTTTCGCAACAGCTGTAACCCACAATCTTGATATTTTACTTAAGTCTAAATAACCCCATATTAACAGGGTGACCCCATGTGTCATTCATTATATCCAAGCTGACCCATACAGCTGACAAAATGGCAGATTTGTTAGTAAATTAATTAAATGCAATTTGCTTCTTTGTATTTTGAACACAATACACATGGAGAATCATAAATTCAATAATTGTGTTCTACACTCTATAATAGATACAATGACACACACTATGGATACAGCACAACACTGTACTTTGTATAAGTAGAATCACAAAGGAAACTAGAAAACATCTCCAAATGCAACGCCCGCCCACATCCGCTTTGTACTCAAACTAAACTTGACTAAAGCATCAACTAAAACATAAAAATCTAAAATTTATTCATTCGTGTTCTTTATGTTAAGGTTTGTTTAAAATTTGATGACAAAAGCTCAAATGATAAAAAGGTTATGGCCTGGACAGATACAAATGACACCCAGAGACTGCGCTATAAAAATAATGGACATCCGAGTACAAATTGTCGAGAGAGATTTTTTTTTTTTTTTTTTTTTACAAGTAATTGTGTACATGTGTAAACTTTAACATACACCCTGTAAAAATTCCTTTGTGGGAGGAGGGAGGGGAAGGGTGGAGGTGGGAGGGAGGGGAAGGGATGGGAAGGGTGGAGGTGGGTGGGATGAAGGAGGGGAAGGGTGGAGGTGGGTGGGATGAAGGAGGGGAAGGGTGGGGTGGGAGGGAGGGGAAGGGTGGGATGGGTGGGAGGAAGGAGGGGAAGGGTGGAGGTGGGTGGGATGAAGGAGGGGAAGGGTGGAGGTGGGTGGGATGAAGGAGGGGAAGGGTGGAGGTGGGTGGGATGAAGGAGGGGAAGGGTGGAGGTGGGTGGGATGAAGGAGGGGAAGGGTGGAGGTGGGTGGGATGAAGGAGGGGAAGGGTGGAGGTGGGTGGGATGAAGGAGGGGAAGGGTGGAGGTGGGTGGGATGAAGGAGGGAAGGGTGGAGGTGGGTGGGATGAAGGAGGGAAGGGTGGAGGTGGGTGGGATGAAGGAGGGAAGGGTGGAGGTGGGAGGGATGAAGGAGGGAAGGGTGGAGGTGGGAGGGAGGGGAAGGGTGGAGATGGGAGGGAGGGGAAGGGTGGAGGTGGGAGGGAGGGGAAGGGTGGATGTGGGAGGGAGGGGAAGGGTGGATGTGGGAGGGAGGGGAAGGGTGGAGGTGGGAGGGAGGGGAAAGGGAGGGAAAGGGTGGGGTGGGTGGGATGAAGGAGGGGAAGGGTGGAGGTGGGAGGGAGGGGAAGGGTGGGGTGGGTGGGATGAAGGAGGGGAAGGGTGGAGGTGGGAGGGAGGAGAAGGGATGGGTGGGTGGGATGAGGGAGGGGAAAGGGAGGGAGGAGGACCTGGTGTTGCCAGGCAACACCGGGTTCCTTTGCTAGTTTTAAAGAAATAAATAATTCCAATTTTGTGTCGGTAGTGGTTTGGTAAAGTGTATATAAACAAACAAGTTGGTATGTAGGTTATTGAATGGTAAAAGTTGTATAAATAAATAATTCAAGGTGATATGTCGACAGCGTACTGTATATAAATAAATAATTCGAAGTTGTAGGTTGGCAGTTGAGATGGTAAAGCGTAAATAAATAAATAAATAATGGTTCCCAAAAGCATATACAATCCTGTACGATTCTCTCCCCTCAAAAAGTTAACAATTGCCGAAATTCGGAAATAGAATCGTTTGTCCCATGACTTTTGTCGCAGACAGATGAATGGACCGACTACCAGGATCCAAAACATGTCACCAGCTGGGCTGACACCCTGTTGGGGGTTAATAATAATTGTGTACTGTTCACTGTATACATATTGAAAAGGGAAGTAAAAAGTTTCAGTTGAAACAAAGACTCCTTTTCAAATGCCAAATGGTTTCAAATGAAACTCCAAAGTGGTCGCCAAATCGAAGAAACTTCGATTCTTCAAGTTGCTGTTGGTCCGAAACAAAGAAATGGGATGTTTGTTTTCACTAAAAAGTTTCAAAAATAAACCACATCTCATGGGCTGTGAGCACAGAGTTAAGAGTGCTCTGTCAGTTGCAAGCAGAATCAACAAGGAGGAACCACATAGCAACGCTGATTACAAGGCAGCATGGCAAATTTCAAGGGTGTTAATATGAATATGTGAAGCTCTCTTTTTTTTTTTTTAAAGATACATGAAAGATGTTTTGTGGCACCATTTTAAGCAGTGTCCCAATAAGAGCACCTCCATTTTTCTCCCACTTTTGAACCCTTCCTTCCGTTGCCCTCTTGCCCATCAATTTTTGATGCTCGCACTTTGCAGTTCCAAAGCTGTCAATAGTTTCACCCCACGTTTGTCGCCCGTGATCCTCGCGCAACAAAGCTGGGTGGCTGTGATGTCCGTTCGACCGTTTTCATTACTTCCCGTGACCTTTCACGACGACACATCTTGAAAGTGAATGCCATCCATTGGATGTGCGGCTGTTATTCACCTTTGCTCTGTGGCTCTTAGTCATACAATATTGCTTCATTCCTTGTCCAAGCAGATGGATTTTTTTTACCTGCCACTTGTACTTACATGAAAATGGCTAATCACTAAAATTGATAAACTCATGACCGAGGAATGATGAAAATCAAATGCAACGATTTTCGGCGAAAGGTGGTTAATGAGAGGCCCGATAACGATTTTCCTCATTAAAACATGTGCAGGGATAGATGTCTTTCACAAATGCAATGTTTCGGGGTTTGTATGGGTGCGGTTGATGTCATAGAGGGTAAGTGTGCTTGTGGATTTGATTGTGGACAACCCAAGTTAGGGTTGGGGCAGTGCTGGATTAACCATGAGGCAGACAAGGCATGTGCCTTAGGGCCAGCCAAAAATTATTTTCACATTAAATATTTGTCTTTTTTTTGTATTAAATATTTTGTTCTTGAATCAGTTCATCTTTTGTCCGGGGTCCATTTCCATGAGCCCGAGATCTAATTAAAAATTTTCAGGCCATTCTCTAAAATTTCAAAATGTGCCTTAGGGCCAGCCGAGGCTTAATCCGGCACTGGGTTTGGGGAGTGTGGATGTGCCACATGCATGATGGGCCTATTGCCCTCGTCCTGCGTTGAGATTTCCTCTTGTTTCAATGTCTTGTTAATGTACACGTTCATACTCCATGATTCACAAGACCCAAATTGAAATGCTGTATCTCGAACGCTTGCTTGCTGTAAAACATCTTTCTGCAGGCACAAATTAGTTGGGGTAATTACTCCCCAAGAGTCGCCACTACCCCCATTCTCTCGTAGATCTTATTATCTGATAGGCAGAACACTTGCGAAAACATCCTCAATATCGATAGGTAAGGTCATGCAAGGATGCAGAAATCACATCCATCTATTCGCCAATCCACTAAACACCAAGCCATCTCCGCTCTACCCACGCATTCATCACCGTAACTAATTATATGACATTTAGATTTTGCTCCTTTTACCAATTTTTTATTTTTTTTTTAACCTGAAAGTGGATTAAAACCTCAACTACAGCTGGACCTAAATGGTCGGAGCACCCGTCGAGCAACGGACATGATTTGTCGCAATAACTGAACAACGGACATACGAGTACAAGTTCACAAATAGGAAATAAAACACTCACCTTGCAAATAAGACATTTAATCATAAATTTCCATGACAGCTGGATGATCTGATGACAATTTAAAAAAAATGTCTGCATCTCGAGAAAAGCCAGAAGATTGTCAGTGGAAGTGTTTATTGAGCGTTCAAGCACCGTCTGAAGCTCCAGAAACCATGGTAACCCATCATGCTCCCCAAAAGGAAGGGGACATGAACCTTGTGGAACAATAGAAGCTTTTCGAGATCTGCTGCAATGGCCAAACATCCCATTCTTGACCTTGCAAGAGCAAAACTGTGTTGTTCTTTTTTAACCGGAAGCCCCCCCCCCACCTCCGATCCCCCTCTTTTGGTGATACTGAAACCATACTGACTGGCATTGAGGGATATCGGTCAATAAATTGACCGAATCATTGTTTAGATATGTTTCCGATTCATCAAACAGTGTTGTATTTATTGTATTCATTGCAGTTTTGCACCATGTTGAAGTGCTGCTGATGAATGTGTTTGCAACAAACGTATCTGAAAGGCATGGCTCATCTGCTGATCTTTGAGCGATTGCAACACCAAAAAAAAAATTGTTTACAGAACAGTATAGACAAAACACATTCGACTAGAAGGACACTCGTTAGAGCGCATACCTCTGCCATGTAATGCCTGATCCAGTGGAACATATCCGGCCAAATATTTTTGAAATTTCGTCTTAAAGTTATATCTCGTTTTTGGCACCATCTCTCAATGGTGAAGAATCACTTTTTAAAATTAAAAAGTTCTCGTATCCAGATCTGGATTCGGATCTTCACCAAAATTGAATCAATTCTTTCTCATCACACACCCAACGTATCCTCCAAGTTGTGTCCGAATCCATCCAAAACATTTTGAGATGTCCTGCTATGTATCGTTTTTGGCCCTATCTCTCAACGTAGTCGAGATGCCAAACAGCCATTTCAGGGCAAAGCGTGTTTTAAGGCCCTGTCACACCTTGACGATTTAGCCAGCGTATGTCGACGTATGAAAAATTTGTCTGAAACGCTGGCACACGTCGAATATGTTATGGGTAAGTTTTGTATACGTTAAGAGCACGCTGAAGCATGCTGGTATACGTTGTAGTACGCTGGTATACGTTGTAGCACGCCGAGCTCGTCAACAAATTTTAACATGTTGAAAATTTTCGACGTATGCCAGCATATGACTCACACGTTCCACATACGCTGGCCATAAGTTGTAGGCACGTTACGCGATCGTTGACACACGTTACTTGTAAGTTGCTCATAAGTCGAAACACGCCAAGTTGTTGTTGTTTTTCTTTTTCTTTTTTCGGCATGCCGGTGATGTTGACACTTCGATTTCTAGTGCGGTTATAATATAATGAATAGGCTTCCGCTCAACGATTTAAATCATAACCACACTAGAAATCGAAGTGTCAACATCACAGTCATGCCGAAAAAAGAAAGAAAAAAAAAAACACATGGAGTTTGGAACACTGACTGGTTCCTCCTGTGTGAACCCCATTTTTATATACCAATTCCCCTAAACGCTGCCAATACGCCATTATACGGTAGCTGTAAGTTAGAAACACGTTCAGTAAGTTCTGTGGTTGTCCGGAAGACGTCAAATACGTCTTCATACGTCAATATGCGTTGGAGATACGTTACACATAGGTTCAAAGCACGTTACTCATAGGTTAGAAAGAAGTTTCGGGTAAGCTAAACATTACCTCGATGTGTTTCGACTTATGAGTAACTTACAAGCAACGTGTGTCAACGATCGCGTAACGTGCCTACAACTCATGGCCAACGTATGCCAGCGTATGCAGAATGTGAGTCATACGCTGGCATAAGTCGAAAAATTTTCAACATGCTGAAGATTTGTCGACGTACTACGAGGTATACCAGCGTGCTCTTAAAGTATACAAAACTTACCCATAACTTATTCGACAAATTTTTTCATGTCGGCATACGCTGGCTAAAACGGCAAGGTGTGACAGCGGCTTGAATCGTCGAGCGGCAACCTATTAATAGGCTACGCCACGTGATCGTCGGCGATACGCTGCCGCGCTATGCATACATTAGACTTTCGTTGGGCATACATTGTGAACGCTGACAACACACTCAGCATTCGTTGGTATAAGTTATCTATAACTTATCGAAATGTTCTGTGGACGTTACTAATACGTTATGCATACGTCCAACTCGTTAGGAATATGCCAAAAAACTGAAAAAAAACATCAATAGTTCAGCGTACGCCAGCGTTTTACATACATTTTGATACCTTGCCATACGCTGGCTAAAACGGCAAGGTGTGACAGGACCTTTAGCGTCATTATGAAGTTTTTTGGTTGATTCGTCATCTCTGAGCTATCCTGAATCAGAATCAGCCGGGTGCCAGACTCGCACCCTTGAGGATTATTTTTTAGAGGCGAAAAACAAAATGGCCACCACTGACTTTCGAAAAATTCTGTTTTGGGCAACATCTTCACTTCTAATGCACTTACACACACAATTTTGGTGTCTACTACTATGTTTCATGTGACAGACAAGGTAAACATTGATGATTCTCTCAAGATTGGGCGACAACAGATGGTGCAATTTGACTCTGGATGGCCAACAAGCTTCAACAAGACACGAACCAGGAAAGTGACCCTGATGACTTCGACCAAAAAGAGCATCAAGCTGGATGGAAGGCCAGTATATGATACCGAATTGATCTACACCCGAATCATATGTCTCCAACAATACAGGGATATTGATATCAAGGATGTCCTCTGTTATGAACTGTCCCCTGCCCCAGCCTCCTTGTTTGATGAGAGCAGTGCGATGCGGGCTCAGTCAAAAGCAATCCTGAAGACGAAACTCCAAGTTGAGCAATCAAGTCGAATCCAAGGTGTTCCAGATGCTGTCATTATCGATGGATGCGCCATGTTATGGACTGTGAACTGTACATTGGCCCACAAATGGTACAGTTGAGGATTATGTGATTAACTTCATGGGAACCATCAAATACCACCTGGAGTGTTGTGACGTATACCTGATTTTCGACAGGCAAATCAAAATCAGCACGAAACAAACGACGAGATCCAGTCACGCAGGTCATGATTCAAGTCGAAAACATCAACTCAACTTACACACAACACTTCCAGCACAAAAAGTGGTCCTAAATGTAGCCTACAACAAAGTACAACTGATCGATTTGATCTGTCAGTACCTGATGACCCACATTGTGGCCAACCAGGCCAAACTGGTGATCACTGGAAAAGATCCTACACCAGTACAAGTATGGAACAATTCCACTCTCCAGAGACAGGATCTGAAAACACACCATGAAGAAGCAGATGTCATCATCATCCATCACTTAGTTAGAATTGTGTCAGGTGTCAGTGGTGACTCACACATCAAAGTGGTCTGCGACGATACAGATGTCTTTGTCCTGTTGATTCATTTATACCTCGAGCAAAAGATGACTGTGGATGTCAGCATGGAGAGTCCGTGTGCTGGGAGGATGAATGTAGATATTCACCAAACAGCACTGAAACACAAAAACATCACCAAATATCTGCCTGCTGTACATGCTCTGACTGGATGCGATACTGTGTCGTATTTGTTTGGCATTGGAAAGGCCACAGCGCTGAAGGTACTAATGGGCGGACATCATCCCACCTTACTTGGTCAGCTGGAAGCAGACGAGGAAAAGATGATATCTGAGGCAACTACCTTCATTGTGCCTGTTATGGTTCCAAAGTCGAAGGTGATATGTCCTCACACCGGTATCAGTTGTGGAAGTCTAAGATGGCCAACTCCAAGATTACTTCTGCTCCGAAAATGAAGTCGTTGCCCCCATCGCATGATGCCTTTGTTCAACATGTACATCGTGCTCATCATCAAGTCATTATATGGAAAGCGGCCACTCAGTCAGACCCTCCGAACTTGGATCCCATCAAGTATCGATGGCAAGAAGGTGAGGACGATGCGACGTTGTGTCCAACCACACTTACACCTGATGTGTCTGCTGCACCAGTCACCATTCTGCAGCTGATCAAGTGTGGATGCTCCACCAGCCGGCCATGTTCCACCGGGAGGTGTGGTTGTGTGGCAGCACAGATGTCATGTTCGATATTTTGCAGTTGTAATGCTGGATCAGACTGGTGTAACGAACAGACAAGGGCAGTAGCTGCTCATCACGATGACTATGACGAAGATTGAACATAATGTAGAACATTGCATCCTTAACAAAGTTAATATTTGTTTGCCTAAAAATAAAAGGTAATTTCAAAATCATATACATGTACATACTTACTTGAAGACATAACCCAAAGTCATAGTCAACTCTCAACATGTATCTGGATATATTTGTGTAAAAATCGTATTCCAATATAATCATCAATTCATTGATCATTGCAAGTAAGTTACTTCAGCTGTCATTGACCGATTATTGTAGGTAGTATTAATATTTGAGGGTTCATCAAATTCAATTTCTTACTCGAAGTGATCAGTGGAACTGTTAAAAAAAAAAAAAATAAAAAAAAATAAAAAAAAATCGCCATTTTTCATATTAAAATGGTGGCCATCTTGAAAATATGAGACAGGTCTAACATATACACCTTCAGTTTTATCATTATCAGATTCCTTGACCATGAAAACATTGTACTAGACACCAAAATTGTGTTTGTAAGTGCATTAGAAGTGAAGATATAGCCCAAAACAGAATTTATCAAAAGTCGGTGGTGTCCATTTTGTTTTTCGCCTCTAAAAAAATTCCTCAAAAGGTGCGAGTCTGGAACCCAGCTGATTCCGATTCAGGATAGCTCAGAGATGATGAATCAACCAAAAATAAAATAAATTAAAAAAAAAAAAAACTTCATAATGACACCACAGCATGCTTTTTCACATTTCCCCTGGACTAACGGTGAAGAATCACTTTTAAAAATTCTAGGATCCTGATCCGCAATCAGATCTTCACCAAAATCCAATCATTCCGTCCTTGTGACACAACAAACCTGCCAACCAATTTCATCCACAACTTTTTGAGATATTCTGCACACAAACAAGCAAACAGACAGACCAGGGGTAAAAACATAACCTCCTTCAACCTTCGGTGGCGGAGGTAATAACATGCCGTACGGATACCGAATATCACTGTACATGGTGCCATGTCGAATTGTAAAATAGGTGGTGGATTCGAAGGGTTTCGTTCATAACAACTTACATTCTTTTCACTTTTCACCATGTGTTCACCCAAACAGGCCGAACAATGGTTTCAACTGTTTTGGTAACCGACCAGCTGTCAGCACAGAACCTCGACTCATATGGCGGCCCAGAGGTGCAAATTCCTGAGACCATACGTGCAAAGGGCATGGCTCTCGAGCTAAGACCTGGGCAGAGCCATCCCGAAACACGTATGAACGACAACCGAAGATAACACACATCGGGCCTTTACTCTTGAGTTACTGGAGAAGAATGGCCTGCCGTATAGACTATCGATAAAGCAGAAACCAAGCAATAAAACAGCTTAGTTAGAGGTTCGTGCAACTATTTCATGCTTATTACATTTATAATGCATCATCCTTGGGGTCTTTTCGCAACAGATTTTGTAGACAACAAAAACATCAATTAAATATACAGAAATTAAAGGTAACATGCTAGGGTTGGCTTATGAGCATTCAATTCAACCATTGGTTCTTGATTCAGGAGAACCCAGGTTCAAACGTCATACACGAGATGTGTGTGTGTGTGTGTGTGTTCATTATTGACTATGATGTCTTTGTAATAAACATAAAAGTAAACTGATGTGATTGATCTACAAACTCCTCACTGAGCCTTTCATCAATGTGTTTTCATAATTGCGATTTGGAAAAGGAACAGAAGTGTAAATAGATCCAGAACATCGTGAAATTCCAACGCAGATGTGTGAACCATTACATATGGTTCATTATGTGTATAATATGTGCATAAACATTACATATGTGTATATATACATATATATATATATATATATATATATATATATATATATATATATATATATATATACATATATATATATATATACATATTGTTGCAGAAATGGACCTTAGTGTGTTATTAAATATACGATTAGCCCAGATCCCCCATTAAACGCATGTTTAGTCAGGTTGTTCGGTAAATGGACGTTACATGTGTGTCAGGAGATGTAGGAAGCATGTTCATTGTTCATACAGTGGTGGTGTACCGGGAGGTTCTTCTTCTTCGTTCCCCTCTCCGGACTAGAGTCTCCACCCTTTGCTTGGCTTTGAGGCGAGCGAGTGCCGGGAAGGCAACAGAGAAACGACGAGTGTCAAGTCGGGTGATCGGCAGTAGAAGAAAGTGCATGAGGGTTTTTGCGATCGGTTTTTTCGTGAAGAGCGAGCCGAAAGAAAGGCAAGGAAGGGACTGCATGAGGTCTGCCTGCCGTCGGCTGGGAGGCGAGCGAGCACCGGAAAGGCAGGGGTGGATCTGCCTGAGGTAGAGTCGTGATCGGCTGTGTAAGGGACGGCTGTGTCTGTCTGCGATCTGCTTCGTGAAAGAGGCAGGAGCAACTGCATGAGGGGACTCGGCGATCGACTTTTATGAAGAGGTCCTCGACACGTTTGTCGATCCGCCTGAATAGCCCAACACCCCAATTTGGCCTTGTCTGGTGAACAGGCCAGGCCTGGATTTGTACGCTGGACCTTGTGAAGGGCCAGCTGGAGCACACGTGGACCTTCCGCTCTGGTACTGTCGACCTTTCGGGGGCTGAACGCGCTGAGGCTGCGTGCGTGGGTGGTGCGACAAAAGGACGACGACGCCGCCATTTTACCACGCGGCGTGTTTGAGCTTGGGTGCTCCAATCCGTGGCCATCGGCTTGTCATGAGCCACATTCGGGCCTTTGACACTTTTCATCTCGTCCATGAAGCATCGCCAAGTACTCTGTATCTTGTCTGAATGCTGTCCGTGTATTGTCTGCATGTTGTCTAAGATTTATCTCACTAGGGTCCCCTTCGAAACTCGTAATCCGTAGCTCCCAAGTTAAGAACGGTTTATAGATTGATAATAACATTGTCGTGCATGCTTGCTTGTGTTGTGTTCCCCGATGTGTCCCCAATAAATCTGGCTGATTCGAATGAAGTTGCCGCTTTGGGTTTGTTCGTGCCGTGCTGAGAAACAATTCGCTCGATTGGTATATAAAACCAAAATGGTTACAGACTGGCAGAATTCGCTCTGTCTCTGACAAAACCAGTCTGTAACCGGGGTCTATTTCCCCAACTGGTAAGGCACAGGTGTATTTTCATATCGTGATCTGAGGCGCGTCACCCGAGAATTGTGCCAAACTAGCTGGGGTTATAACCCCGGAGACGGCGGTGCTGTTAAGTGACGTCCGAATCCTTAACACTGGGATCAAGAGTAGGGTGCGAATCCCGCCACCGCTGAACCATAACAATATATGTATATATATATATATATATATATATATATATATATATATATATATATATATATATATATATATATATATATATATATATATATATATATATATATATATATATATAGTCTGGAGACGGCGATGGTTCACGAGCAATGTACACGGTTCACCTTTTATTTTTTGACCTTCGAGGGGCGCCATGGGCAAACTGGCGGGAATCGGAAAAAATGTAAATGATGAAAGTTGTAGTACTCGAAGAGCACTACTTGCATACCAACTTTCATTCGAAACAGTTGAAAACCCGAGGAGCTCGATGCCCAATTCATTGATTTTTTTGACATTTTCTAAGTTCGTGACCTTGGGATGAAAATGAAAAATTGAGCTCCGTGGGGCGATGCAGGTGCCATTGGGCTAACCAAATACCAAAACCCCTGCCAGATTCGACAAACCCCCTCAGAGAATATGCGACTTGAAATCGGCTACACCCTAAAAACACGTTTTTGGGCGTGGCTCCGCCCATAATGGGCACACCATGCCCATTCTCAGGAAAACACAACGAGTTCATGATATAAATCACCCACCCAAATTTTATCAGGATCGGATCAAAACCCACGGAGCTCTGCTCGGGACAGACAGACAGACAGACAGACACACCCATAACAAATATAGTGGTCACTTACTGACTCGTGAACCAATATATATATATATATATATATATATATATATATATATATATATATATATATATATATATATATATATATATATATATATATATATATATATATATCTTCTTCTTCTTTTGGCTGCTCCCATTAGGGGTCGCCACAGCGGATCATCCGTATGATCCGCATAGTGATTTGGCACATGTTTTATGCCGGATGCCCTTCCTGACGCAAACCTGGTCGCCTCTGACGACACAGGGATATGGTACACCTATTTTTACCGGGGTATACACTGGCCCAGTATACTGGTACTCATTTCGCCGACCTCGGAAGGATGACAGGCTGAGTCAACCCCCTGGTGTATTAATTCAGTGGCCCAACGGGGCTTGAACTCAGGACCTTTTGGATCCTAAGCCGCTGCCCTAACCACTGCGCCAACACCAGGCTCGTGAACCAATATATATATATATATATATATATATATATATATATATATATATATATATATATATATATATATATATATATATATGTAAAATATATGTATAAAAAATATATGTATAAAAAAATATATACGCATGCTGTATATACAAGAGGAAAATGAATTTCCCCTTTTACATACATACGTACATATACGAAATTAATACGTGCAATTCAAAACACCTCTCCAGACATCACTACAGAGACACAGGCATGCTTTAACTGAGGTTAAGTGTGTGAGTTGCTGCGTTGTCATAATTCACACCAATAATAATACAAATGTGTTTCTAATATTCGTGATATTACATTTTTATGAGCAACTGAAGTTGAATATATGGCTGGTGTTCGCTTAATGGTTGGGGTGATGGATTTGGGATCCATTTCGGAAACAAGGATCATGAGTTCAAATCCTGCTCATCTATTGTATTAATACCAGGCGGTGTTGACTCTGCCTGTCATCATTCTGAGGTTGGCAAAATGAGTGGCAGCTTGCTGGTATCCTGTGTCAGAATGGTGACCTGTCCAGGATTGTGCCCAATAGCCAAGGAGACTGCTTCAGTAGCACCAATGCTCTGCACAGAGAATGGTCCTAATTGATGGACGGATGAAGTTGAAGATTTTAAAAAAAAATTTCATGTGTTTTAGTCTCATGGAGGATGCAGGGGGTGTAGCATTGGGATTCTCGTTCATGTGCAACTTGTGTATGTCTGCAGCTGTACAGAAACCCAGGTATGGTTTGAAACAGCAAAAGGCTTACCTTTTTTTAGCTTTACTTGGTTACTTTATGCACCTTTATTTGGCTGGAAGAGCATGGGACTTAATTTCTGGAAATCCGAGCCACCTGTGGTAGCTGATTGGGTGAGAGCTGTTCGATTGTTCCCTCCAATTATGGGTACGAGACGTGATTGAGTATCAATAATATCTAATGTCTGTGTGTCAATTTTCCATCGTCTGGCAGGACATGAGCTATCTTGCCTGGGCTGAAATAAACTGTCATCTCGACTCGGCCATAAACCGTCATCCTGGTGTTTCTCAGGCAGGGCAGGGCATAAATATGTGTGCCATCTCTCGGATGTACATGAAAACTGGGTGTCCTGTTTGCCATCATTAGTTGATGTATGTTGAGAATCCCATGGTGTCCTTTGCGAAGAATAGGCGAGCTATCGCCGGTATCCTGGCCAAATTCCAAATTCATGCTCTAACCTACAGAAGGCACTGTATAAGCAGCAAAACTGCACTCCCAACGATGATGTAACCAGCAACCATACAGGAAATGCTGCATCCGAAATGATAATAAGTTTTGCATCTCCTCTCAAACCACTGGTCAGAGAAAGTTTAAAATGGGTAACATATTAACCACAAAGAACGCAGGTAGTGCAGGGTTAATAAATGGAACATATAATTCGATGGAAATGCATCTGGATATACCTTCACCTGCATTAGATGTCAACCCACTGTTAGAAAAATTAATTTGGACCAAAAATTGCAACAAAAAGTGGACCGGGGGAGGGGGTGGTGGGCTTGCTGGTGTATTTACGCACTGTGCATTCTAATTTGGGTTTTAAAATCATTGTGCAGCTTTTAGTTTTTCTCCATTTGAACTAATTATATTTGGAAAGACATGTAGCTTACAAAAATCCTATGCACACAAGTATTATACCTTGGCCTGCCATATGACTCTCCAGCTCGGTGTCATTGTATTACAAAATGTCAGGCACAATAGACCAGGCCAACACACAAAGAAGCTCTTTTTATAGGGAAGTTGGCACGTTGCTTTGGGTTGACTGGCTATTGAGAAAGAAATACGGATGTGAACCAAAGGTAAGATACCATTGTTATAAATTTTTTGTTGTTGTTGTGGTTGCTTTTGTTTCAATCAGAGCTCAGCCATTCAAGTCATTACAGGTATCGGCTGGTGCTGTAGTAAGTTGGGTGACCTTGTTCTGTTGGTAAGTATATATTATGTACATGTAATATATATTTTATGTACCTTGGTTCTGTCTTGAACGTTTCTCGATTTAACATGAACGCCCTAAAGCTGTCATGAGTGTGGGCCTCCATTATTATTGGTTCACGAAAATATATGTGACCACTATATTCGTTATTGTTGTGTGTCTGTCTGTCTGTCTGTCTGTCCCGAACATAGCTCCGTGGGTTTTGATCCGATCCTGACAAAATTTTGGTGGGAGGTTTATATCATGATCTAGTTGTGTTTTCCTAAAAATGGGCATGGTGCGCCCATTATGGGCGGAGCCATGCCCAAAAAACATGTGTTTATAGGGGGTAGCCTATTTCAATTTGCATCTTCTCTGGGGAGGTTTGCCGAATCTGACAGGGGTTTCGGTATTTGGTTCGCCCAATGGCACCTGCATAGACCCACAGAGCTCGATTTTTCATTTTAGTCCCAAGGTCAAGGTCACAAGGTCAAGGTCACAAGGTCACAAACTTAGAAAATTGCAAATTTTGACATAAAAATCATATGACCGCCCAAACTTTGAGAGCTGGGATGACAATATTTTTTATGCATAATCTTGAGGTTATTCCCCACCTAAAGTCTTGAAACCATTTTGATCTATCTCGAACACCTTGCCCGTGGCGCCCCCTACAAGTTTGTTTTTACGGTGATTTCATCAAAGTATGGATAATCCGAGGAGTGTGAAATGCCATATAGCCTATATGACGTTATATTGTTCCTGGAATGTTCCAGAGGAAGTTTTGCACCAAAGGTCATAATCCTTGACCTTTGACCTTTAAAGTTCACAAAGGTCAAATTTTCAAAGTTGTGGGAATCGAACCGGGTTTTCAACCTTCTTCGATGAACTAACTCCATTAAGCTATAGCATGTATCCTGTTTCCTTATTTTAATATCCACAACATTGTTTTGTGACCTTTAAAGGTGATGCAAAGGTCAAATTTTGAAAGTTGTTGAACGAAACCGGGTTTTCAACATTTTGCAGCTAATAACCTGTCACTCGTACCACATCATGTTGATCATTATTATAACTTGGTCAAAAATCATCACATTGTCTCATCCTTGACTTCAGAAACAATCAACATCGTCAAATACCGCTCGTGAACCATTGTCGTCTTCAGACTTGTTATCATTATTATTACTCGCAAATACCAGCCATCACTTTGCTGACGGAAGTACTAAAGGGGAGGGGGAGAAAAAGAGGGGGGAAGAGAAAGGGGTAGGGGGAGAGAGAAGAGAGGGGGAGGGGGAGAGAGAAGAGAGGGGGAGGGGGAGAGAGAAGAGAGGGGGAGGGGGAGAGAGAAGAGAGGGGGAGGGGGAGAGAGAAGAGAGGGGGGAGGGGGAGAGAGAAGAGAGGGGGGAGGGGGAGAGAGAAGAAGTGGAGGGGAAAAGAGAGGGGGAGCGAGGAGGATTGGAGGAATGGAGGGCAGCGAGAGGTGAGAGGAAGGGAAGGCAGATGTGTGGTCGAATGTAAATTACGATTCATACTGTCTCATCAAAATGATTCTGCATAGAATAACAGTGAAGACAGAAACAAAATCATGTTTGACATCCATTTTATGCCCGTCATACGATAAATATCAACCAGAGACAAAGAGCGCCCATACACGTCCGGAGACAAAACCTTCCAGACACATCCGGAGCCAAGCCATCCGGACACAAACACTGCTTAGACACGACACATCCAAAGGCAAACTTCCGTCCAGACATGTCCGGAGACAAACTCCCATCTGAAGACAAACTCCCGTCCAGACACGTCTGGAGACAACTCCCGTCCGGAAATAAATACCGCCTGGACACGTTTAGAGACAAACACCGCCTTGATGCGTCCGGAGCCAAGCTGTCCAGAGACAAACACTGCTTGGACACGTGCAGAGACAAACTCCCATCAGGACACGTCCAGAGACATACACCATCCAGACATAACCACCATTCGGATATGTCCATCGACAGAGACAGAGAAAGAGAGAGGGTGAGAGAGAGGGAGAGAGAGAGAGGGAGAGAGGGAGAGAGTGGTATGGGAGGAGGGTGCTGCACTGTATTGGGAGAGGGGGTTGAGCAAGGATTGGGCTGAAGAGAGAGAGCGTGGGGGTAGGGGAGTTAGCAGAGAGAGTACGTTATGCTTTATGAACAACACACACATACACACACTCATTAATGCTTGGCTGATAATGGCAATTTTTCGGGAATCGGCAGGTTGGAGTCAGTGTGATTACCAACTGCAGTTCATCCTGTATTCAACCCAGAAAGCTTTTATAGCTTTCACTGAAAAAAAGTTACATTTATATAGATGTTTCAGGGATATGTTCACAAACATTGTGTGATGCGTGGAAAAAAAAATATTGCTTCGGTCATTTAGAAAACATGTTAATACGGCAAACGGTTCCGAAATCAGGTGCGATTTCACAACTCGCTTAGAATGACGGAGCACAAACCACTCACTCAGGATGATCGAGAATAAATCACTTGCTCAGGATGGCGGAGCATGAACCACTCGCTCAGGATGACGGCGCACGGACCACTCACTCGCTTTGAATGATGCGTCTCGGCAAAAGCGTCTGCAGTGAGTGAACGATTCACTCAGAATGACATAGCACAGTACCGCTATCGACTGTAGGGTGCTCGGCAAGTGACTTAAGCACTCAAATTAAATGGTTGATAAGGAACAGCTGGCCAGACTGTGGCTGCATACCATATATGATCCCCTTAACTTTAAAGCCGGTCTTCACCACACCTGCAGCGATTAAATAAATAAAATGAATTGTTCAAAGAATTATTTTATCCACAAAAGAGTTGCTGGTTAATGTAGAACAACCCTGGAGACATCGCAAAGTTTAATCACCCGTAAAATAAACGATGCAGGTAATGCGCCACATTGGATGCTCATCTGTGCACGTCACATGGTACATCGGTTTGCGGTTCACGCAAGTGTTTAAACTTTCTTTTAAAATGTCTGTTTTTCAACAGATTTGCTTTGATTCCATGCAGAGCACCTCGCAAAACCTCCGAAAATACAGACAGATCTGACAGTCTCTGTGGATAAACAGTCCCTCTGGCCTCTGGGGGATGGGGCGAGGTCTCGCAATGAATGCATTAAATCATATAGCTCAATGAAGCTGGTTAATTTTGGCACATTCCTCAATCTTTTCTTCACTCCATATACTTCTCCAAACAGAAGAAAAAGATAAGTTTAATGCTTTGGAAATGTCACATTTTCTTGTGTATGTATGGAGAAGGAGGGAACATAGCTTTGGTTGCTTAAAGTAAACAGGTATATCGGCTTGGTGATAGGACTCTATTTATTTAAATTATCAGATTTCACTCCAGATTTGGACACTTGTTTAGTTCGGACGACATCTGATCCTCAAAGCTGAAATAATATTTCGATGATGTCCTTTAATTCGTCCGTGAG
>NC_140962.1:105136339-105148839 GCF_056783735.1 Eptatretus burgeri
GGCCAAGGCATTCCCTACAGAACTCGCGAGCCTCATTGAGGAGAAGGGGTACCTACCGGAGCAGGTCTTTAACGCTGATGAGATGGCTTGTTTTGGAAAAAGATGCCTTGTTAATGGAACATTCATCTCACAGTGTGAGAACAAAGCAGCCAGTTTCAAGGCTGCAAAGTACCAGGTATCCCTGCTTCATGGTAAAGCCCATGATGCTCTCCCGTTCCAAACAAGCAGGTACTGCCCGTGTACTGGAGAGCGAACAGGAAGGCATGGGTGACGTCTGAACTTTTTAAGGACTGGATCCATACCTGTTTCATTCCTCAGGTCGAGAGATACCTGGCACAACGTTATCCCCATTGTAACAATGACAAAACACTCATGGATTTTACCCACACACTCGTGGATTTTACCCCCACACTCGCGGATTTTACACGGGTCGGGAAATCCCCGGAACCTATCCCCCCATTTCCCATTGAAACAACACCCTCACATTCGCGGTTTCAACATTCGCGGGGTTTTCCCAGAACGTATCCCCCATGAATGTCAGGGTCCTGGTGTAATCGCATTTCTATTTACTCATTGCCATTTCACCTGGTCCCTCCCCAGTTAGTGCACTTAGATGTTTATACATTAATTATATTAGTGCAAGTTTTCGATTTGCCTTTGGGCAACTTGTATTGGAAACTATACATCAATCCACATAACACTCTCCTTGTTGTTAAAAGGTTTATGCTCTGCACATTATAGTAGTGTAAGCTATTTAAGAAAGAGTCTGGAGTATGCTGGATTGTGTGAACTATGCTGGACGGTTTAGCATTACATTTACTGTTTTGCTTTCACTTGTCATTGCAACAGGAGGGAGGAAAAGGCTCAAGCTCACAAACATTTCATGCTAGACTTGTGGTTGTACATACATTGTGTGTTTTACTCCACTATTTACCATCTCCTTGATTTGTTTGAAGGTGAACTTTGGCATTCCAGAGTGTTGCCTACAGGTTTAAAAAAAAAAAAAAAAAGCTGTTTTTCTTGTTTCACTTGTTCATTTTTGCGCTTCTCTTATTTACATTGCCATAACATTATATTTACCAAAATAAAAACAAAATTATATTCATCAACCACCACAATTTATTAAGACTGACAAGTTCAGGCACCTGTCTCAATGACAGTAGTGAACAAAGAGGCTGACTCAGAAGGCCGAGTAACAAAGAAAATGGCCCCAGCACGTTTACTGCAATATCCTTTTACTGCGGGAATGTTGATGGCATTAAAAACAGTAAAAATGGGAATACGATATCCCAGAAAATGAATCGAAGGATGATAATTAAATAAATTAACGGGAGGAGCTGAAGTCCAGCGGAACGCGTTGACGACTTCTTATCTCAACAAGCTGAGCGGCTGCTAAAATGACCACCCAGACAGGTACGAATGAAAGCCTCATTAATCAAATAATTCGTAGAAATGTAGAAAAGGGATTTTCATGAAAATAGGCCTTTTTCAAGAATGGTTTAGCATTTACTTGCGCATTATGAAGTGATTTGAAAGCTTGCATGTTCATTCAACGTGCCCTCAAATTTTCTTTGATAACTTCTCATGCCTCGTGACAAGTCAGGAAGAACATTTTGTCTGATATCCTCAGCTTAGTTGCTTTCCGCAGCAATGAAATGAAAATTTGCCTCCTCACTGAACAAGAAAAACATAATCAGGAGAAGTGCCATCGTGTTCGATTATTTCCAACACCTCTTGAGCAAATGACACACGAGCAGTTTTGATCCCCGTTGGTACTCACATGGACAATGTGAAACTCGTAAGGTTGGGGCTTTGCTTCTTTCATAATCCTGTGAACTGAGGTCTTTAACATAAGATGCATGGTAGACTGACCTTTTGGGGTTGTCCCAAAAGCTCCAAGGACTTCAGCAACTGCTTGCTCAGCGTGCACTGTTTTGGCCGTTGTGGATGACAATGTTGTGGATGGCATTCAATGACGTCAGGAAAATTTTCGTGAAATGTGTTCTTAGTTGGTGCTGAACAACAATTACAGAGGGGAACTCTTCAAACCACATTGCAATTTTAAAGAAATGCTTTGGCTTCTAACTGGCCTTGATTTCATAATCTTCAATTGACTCATGGAGTGTAAAAAGATAAACAAGCTGGAATCAAAACACAAGCAGTATGAAATGGTAAGGTTAAAAGTTTATGTTTGTAAAGTTTTATTTAAACAAGAATCCTTTTGAAAACAATATTTAAGATATAAATTATTCAATCTTTCAAGGCGTCTGTATTACCTGTACATATACCACACTTTTACCAAATTTGCTTAGCATATATGAGACCGACAACCACAAGATATCCCAACAACTGGACAAGCTCACATCTTGGTACCGAACAATGGGAATTGCAAACACACTGACAATAAGCCAAGATGGAAGTTATTCTCCCAAAATGGCAGATTAGAGTGGGCCTGCGGCTTGATGGAGATGGAGAAAAACTGAATTGTCCTTGTCACACACCTAATATACAACATGATATTTCAAAAACTTGTTGACAACTTATGGCAAAACTATGTGGATGAGTTGGGTCGGTGATAAGAATAAGCTGATTCGATTTTGGTTAGGTCCGGATCCAGATCCGACCTATCGGTGGGATGCAAAACAAACTGTTCAACCTCGCAGAGGCATGTGCTCCACTGAGTGCCCTTCAAGTTTAGAAGCCTTCACGAGCTCCAATGTACTCTCACATAGCTGCTTGATGCAAGAAAGCATATATTTATTTTGTATGACAGTATACATGCCCTTTCCCTCCCTCCCCTTACTTGTCTCATCTCTCAGCTCTCTCTCTCTCTCTCACACTCAGTAACCTTGTATATCTTTTGAAAAACATTGTACCTCTAAAACATCTTGGAACGGTGGTACACAGGTGCTAAGGGGTTTAACCATTGACATAATTGGCCTTTTCACATGGTGTCAATGGGGAATTGGTCAGGTGATAATCCCACTGTGCAGTTCACAGAAGGAAGGCAAGGTGGTTCTTACCCCACTGCAGGCAACCAACGTTTCATCCTATTTGCCTCTCTCACAAATGTGTGCGACCAGCTGGGTAGCTGCCACAAATGCTTCGCACCTCCATGTTTTGCAAACCATGCTGCTTGGGAATCTGTTTATAAATCATTCCAACAACCACTCTTAGGTTTTGGCTTATCCTGACTTTTTATTAAATTGATATGTAATTAATGCTCAGATTTATATCAGGAAGTCGATAGGACTTCTTATTAGGGATGGTATATGGACACTGATGTTTATTACGGGTTGTAGTCAAAATACATGACTCTTTTTGCTCCGCATGCACGAAAGGAAAAGCGGGTTTAGCAATTGGTTCACTCTGTCTGTCTGTCTGTCTGTCTACAGATGTCAGTCTATCATCAATAAACTACTTCATTTCAATTGAATTTTACATTGTGAAAACTGTAGAACATAAATTGGAACACGAACCTGCAGTTTAGCATCACATTGTCTCTGAAATTGGCAAAATGTATGGATTCTCATCCCAATTGTGCATGCACAGAGAGGAGTGAGATAATTCCTTCCACAAAGCTCGGAACAAGTGTGCGTCTACCCTCAGGAGTGCCAGGAAACATCATTCCAATCTCAAATCTGAACTCTCAAACCTGTCTCCCTCCTACAAATCCTGGTGGCATCTAATTAAGTCTGTTTCTGGTGTATGTTTCTCCTACCTTACCTCAAATGGCTGCACAGCTGACACTACACGTGAAAAGGCTGAATGTCTAAACTCTGTGTTTGCTTCTAAATCTTGTGTCCGAAACCCATCGCTTTCTGTACCCACCTTACCCAGTCGCACCCAGCTGCTCCTGGACTCTGTGTCCTGTTCTTCTGACAAAGTGGAGAGCTTGCTGTCAAACCTCGACTCAGATTTGCAACCGGTTCAGACGGCATCAGCCTACGTGTCCTAAAAACCTGCTCTGCTGCTCTTGCTCACCCTCTCTCTGTTACATCCATCCTCTCATTTTCTCAGTCATCTGCCTTCTGCTTGGAAATCAGCAAACACTACTGCTCTACATAAAAAAGGTGCAAAAACAGATCCCTGCAACTACAGACCAATGAGCCTTCTCCCGATCATCAGCACGGTTATGGAATCCATCATCGCTTCAGACATTAAATCCTTCCTCTTCTCAAATGGCTTGGTTTCCAATCATCAATTTGGTTTCAGACCAGGTCACTCAACCCTGGAATTGCTCCTCCTGCTCTCCCAACAATGGATGGAGATCCTCAATGCCAGACATGAAATCAGAGGCATCTGTCTAGATATATCGCATGCTTTTGATACAATCTGGTACTTCACCCTGCTCTACAATACTCTTCCTATGGTATCCAAGGCAATATCCAATCATGGCTTGGAGACTTCCTCTCCTGTCACAGTCAACGTGTGGCTTTTCATGGAATTCTCTCACCCCCTTTTCCTGTTCAGGCTGGAGTTCCTCAAGGTAGCGTTCTGGGCCCTGTTCTTTTTCTGGTTTTCGTCAATGATCTCTCCGACTCTCTGGAAAATCCTCTTTATCTCTTTGCTGATGACTCCACCCTCCGCCATACCATCTGTCATCCCTCCGATTAGCAAGCAGCAGCTTCTTCGTTCTCTGCAGATCTGAATAAAATCACAAGCTGCTCCAACACGTGGAACATGTCTTTCATGCCTGACAAATATCACACTCTCACTGTCGTTCTGAAAGGGCCGTCTGGAACCCCCACCCCAACCTTCTATCTACTTTCTCAACAATCCTCTTGAAGAAGTTCTTTCATTCAAGCTTTTGGGCCTCACTATCTGCCATGATCTTTCCTGGGAAAGTCACATTTCCAAGCTGGCCTCCAAAGCCAGTCATCAACTGATCATCCTCTGTCGTGCAAATTCCTTCCTTGGCACACCTGAGCTCCTGATCACATACAAAGCTTCCATCCATAGCCTGATGGAGTACTGCTCTCCACTCTGGGCTGGTGCTCCAACCTTTCACCTTTCTTGGCTTCACACAGTGGAAACCAAGGTGTTGAGGAACATTGGTATCTCCCACAATAACAAGGAACAACAAGGAAATCCAACACAGCTGGAGGCCATTCAGCCCATCATGCCTGCGCAAACACCACACCAACCCATCTATACAATATCCAAGGAAGAAAAGGCAAAAACATGTTTTAACTAGCGGGGGAGCACTCGGTAGAGTGCAAAACCTCCGCCAACAATACTGCTGGGTCACTTAAGTGAACCTGATATCCTATTCATTGTAGGTCAAAACGGATCAGACTCTCCTGAACCACGATTGAATAAACTAAACTTGATCGACGCGCATGTAGAAATGCCCAAAAAAAAAATAAAAAATAAAATAAAATAAAATAAAAAACGAAATTTTTTTGAAAAATAAGTTTCAAAATTTTTTTTTTTCTCTAACAAATTTTTTTGTGGGGGTTGGAAATCACTTAAAACATGTAGAAATGCAAATTTAAAAAAATTCAAATATTTTTCAAATAAAATCGAGTTTTTTTTTTTTTAAGTTGCAAAATTTTCTAAGATTTTTTTTTCTCAAACAATTTTTTGTTTTTTTGGTTGGAAATCACTTAAAACATGTAGAAATGCAAAAACAAAAATTCAAATATTTTTTCAAAATGGCCGCCATAGCGGCCATATTGGACTTTGGACCGAGTCCAAAATCTAATGGCATGATCCTTGGACCATACCTAATCCCCCCACCAAGTTTCGTCGAAATCCGTCCAGGAGTTTTTTCCGTCATACTGTTCACAAACAAACAAACAAACAAACAAGACAGGGGTGAAAACAGTAACCTCCGTCCATCTTCGATGGCGGAGGTTAACTAGAGGGGGAGCACTCAGTGGAGTGCAAAACCTCCGCCGCCAATACTGCTTGGTCACTCAAGTGAACCTGATATCCTATTCATTCAATTTGGCGTCAACAGTGCTCAGAGTTATAGTTTGCAACTTTCCCTTTTACATACTCAATGCATTCGTCATAACTAGATTCCTTGAGACAGAAATTGATTTTACGTGGGTATATCCACCTGAAGTTCCAAAATCAGCTGCAATTATAATTTTGGCATGTTTGTTGGAAATCACTTAAAACATGTAGAAATGCCAAAAAAAAAAAAAAAAATTCAAATATTTTTTCAAAATGGCCGCCATAGCGGCCATATTGGATTTTGGACCTAGTCCAAAATCTAATGGCATGATCCTTGGACCATACCTAATCCCCCCACCAAGTTTCGTCGAAATCCGTCCAGGAGTTTTTCCGTAATACTGTTCACAAACAAACAAACAAACAAACAAAGACAGGGGTGAAAACAGTAACCTCCGTCCATCTTCGATGGCGGAGGTTAATTATGAAATAAATTTGTTTTTTGTTTTTTTTTCGTTTCGTATTTTTTTTTCTTTTCCTTTTCTTCCCCTTTGGGGAGGGGGAATGAGCTTGGTTAAAAACACGCATCAACCACACAACCCCCCTTGACAAGACCCCCACCAACAGCACTTCGTACACATGCACACAATCACCCATCAATGCTCAAACTACCTCAAAGTCTTATCAACATCACCATACCCCTCGATCTCCATAACTTCCAGGTACCTATCTAATTCCAATTTAAAAACTTTTCTACTGCCGCTACCTTTCCAGGGAGACCATTCCATGCATTAACTGCTCTCTCAATGAAAGTCCTCTGCCTTGCTATCATCTTAACTCTCCTTCTTTACTCTCATACTATGGCCCCTGGTCCTATCACTGTTTACTGGGTTGAATAATTCATCTTTACTTATTTTATCTCTACCTTTCATTATCTTAAACATATCTATCATATCTCCTCGTAACAGCCTCCTTTCTAGTGTATAAAGCCCTGTCTCCTTCAGCCTCTCCTCATAACTGAGTCTAGCTAGGCCCGGAATCAATCTCGCAGCCCTGCGCTAAACCCTCTCTATGGCATCTATGTTCTTCTGTAACTGTGGTGACCAAAACCGTACACAATATTCGAGATGTGGCCCTCACTAAATTCCTGTACAATGTTAACACCAACTCTTTTGATTTATAATTGATCCCCATCCGAATACAGCCTAAAACCATATTTGCTCTCCCTGCAGCTACCTGGCACTGTGCTGCCTGCTTACCTCCCCGATCTATTACCACCCCCAGATCATTCTCCTGTGTGACAGGCTCCAAAATTACCCCTTGCATCCTCTAATCTCTATTCTGTATTCTGTAAATGAGGCTGAGTCTTTGGGTCTCTCACTCTCTCACCGCAGGCAGGTCGGTGGTCTTTTTGTCTTCTACCGTCTCCTCTCCGGCCTTGCTCCCTCTGCTCTGTCATCTGTCATCTGTCCCCTTTCCCCCTATTTCTGCAGGGCGCTCAAAGTCTGCCAGCAACCTCCTTCTGGTGAAACTACCAAAATCATGAATCACTGCTCACCTTCACTCGTTTATTCCTCTTTTTCCCCGTCTTTGGAACAAACTCCCACATTCTCTTCAATCCCACTCTTCCCTCCAGGTCGTCAAAACGGCTGTTCACCACCATCTCTTTTCTTCCACCATCCAAAACCACAATCTTTTCTACACCCGTTAATCCACTCCAAAACCCACCTCCTTCAAATTCCCTGCTTTCCTTCCTGAAAGTCTCTGTATTGTCCATCTTGTTTACCCCGTGTACCCCACCCCATCCCTCTCCCTTCCACAGATCTCCTCATGTCTCTGCTCCACACTGTTTTGCCCCTTCCTCTCCCACCCCTCTTGTCTCCTGCTCCCATTGCTATACGTTTTGTGTGTTAGCTCTTACATGAGCCTCAAATTATATATAAAACAAACAAAAAAATGTTTTAGTCTGTCTGCCTGTCTGGCATTCAAACAAAATTGAAAATCATTCCAAACAGGAAACTTACTCTTTTCAGGGATATCTTAAAGAACACAAACACCAGGTATGAATAACTAATGTGACGTGTTAAATAAAGTGGTGTAAAAGATGGTGCATCAATGTTGGTGTGCGTCCGAATTTTTTTTTTTGTCATACAACTTTGAAAATCTTTATTTTGTTTCAATTTAATTAGGTACATACTTGAACACGAGAACACAAATCTCCTTCCGTTTAGCAGTACTGTAGTTTGAAAACTATTTATGCCGTTTCATGCACTGAGGGCCGAGTAACTCTCACACTCAACATTCAGACAAACATGACAGCGTCTTGCGCCATTTGTTCTGTACAAAACGTAAAGCAAGACTTTAAAAGACTTTTTCTAGTAAAGGTGTTCTACGAGCTCAATAGTTTCGCAGTTTTGGCACCTTCCTTCACCGTGATGCTTCGCATGACCCCTCAACCCTCCTAAAAAAAAAAAAACGTGACTCCAAAAAAAAACCCGCTCCTCCAAAATACCTCAATCCATTGGTCTCACATTTTGAGCATTTTTGGTCTCACAATGACACAGAGCATCTAAAACATCTCCGAAACGAAATTTTCAGTGCACATTCATGATATCTGTTCAGGTACGAGACAATACAGGACTTTCGACATGATGTATGAATGCTAATGAGGCCTTTCACGCGTGTGCCGTTTGTGCATTTTCAGTGACTCGTTTCCGCTCATCTGGGAACTTTTAACCTGCTGTTGCTCGCACGCACGCACGCACACACACTCTTCAAAGAAAGATATTGAGATGGTTTCACATGATAATTTGTGACCATCTCTAGCTTGTTTACATACTTTCTGGTGTACAGTACCACCCTTACATCCTTTTACATGAAAAAAAAACGTTTTTTGATTACTTGTTTGTTATTTTGCAGTGGGAAAGACATTGTGAATCTTATTAAGCCAGTAAACAGGTCCAGGCATGCACAAGTCTGTTCCAGGAATAGCGTCTGAACGATCAGGTTGACCTCCTCCAGAGAGCAATCATCTCTTGCTCCCCTCAATAAATCGAGCACGGAGGTCGATCAGGGCGTCCGTGACCTAACACAAAATTGGAAACATACAACAAAGGTGTCCGAGTCTTGGCATGGTTTTTAGAGGTTAGTTGTAAAAATACAAATTATTTCCGTTGCATTTTCGAGAGACTAAACTATGTACAACAATATTACTTCTCCACCGGGTTACACAATGGGTATTAAAACTCATTTGGCCAAGAGTGATGTTGAAAACGAGGCGACGTGACCAATCGCTCGTGTTCTGCCGATCCAAAGCAACAATCCCGATGAAGTCTGGTGGCAGAAACCAGTCGTGCACTGATTTTGATGGCAGGATGCAAATGTTGACAATGTCCTGAACTAAAATTCCTTCATGGTTCATGTCTCACCACCACAATGGAGTTTTCCTTTGTTACCCTCGCCATAGGAGAGGGGATTGCATTTGGGTCCGTTTGTTTGTCTGTCTGTCTGTCCACACAGAACTTTCGTGTTTTTTTTTCTGCAAACGCGTGTCGGATCGAGAAGAAATTTTCACCATTGGTGCGACTACTCGTGTAGAACATTTTAATGACAATTATGACATCATAGGTCACGTGGTGTGGCAGCAATATTGGAAAAAGGGAAAAAGTTTAGACATCTGTATCTCTGAAACCGTACCAAGGAAAAAATTGAAACTTAGCACGTGGCAAGTATTCCTCATAGGGAATGTTTTATGACGTCATAGGTGCCTTCATTATGACGTCATAATTGCATATGCAGAACTCTATCTGATGAATGTGAAAAAAATTGAGGGTCATCTAGGGATAAAATGGGCACAGAAAAAAAAATTCATGACGTCATCGGTCACGTGATTCGGCAGCCATATTGCTAAAAAATATATTAATAACCTTCAAAAATCTTCTTCTCGGAAGTGGCTGAACAGATTGAGATGAAACTTTACAAGTATGACCTCCCGTCCACGAAGAACAAAAGGTTCACACATATGATATCATAGGTCACATGGTGTGACAGCCATATTGGATTTACCCTAAAACCTAAAAAAAAAATACACCACTCACAAGAACTCCTGGTGAGGATCTGCATTCTCTGATTGCTCTTTGTCTTGTTTGGTTTGTATTGTGATGCAGTTTCTATTTCAAAACAAAAGTAGAATCATGGAAAAAAAATGACATGATTGGAGCCAATTATAATATACATGAGGTATTCCATCACAGAGAGACATGCTGTATCGTCTCGAGAAGGCAATCAAACACACAGGCAGCATGCGATGTAACCATAGTAAATATCACAATGAAGCAAAGATGAGATGTTAAAAACCATGATTCCTGGACGTTACGTGCAGACTCTGGACAACGTAGGCACTATAATTTCCACGCAGATACTTTCAAACAGACCAAATCCAGCCTGTCCTCCAACGTTCCTTTCAGCTATTTCTTCCAAACTTACCTCCAGTTTGTTATCCAACCTTTCCTCCAAACACTCCTCTGGATTTTTCTGCACATTTTCCTCCAGCCTATTTGGTTTTCCATAGGTACAGCAGCTGTCCGCCCATCTGTTGAATTGACTCCAGTAATTATAGGAATAATTATTATTGTCCGCGCATTACCAGCGCAATCGAACCACACAAACCGCACAAAGGAAGAACATCCAAACAAAATGCTGGAGGTATTTCATCAAGTATCTTTCCTTCAGGAGCTTCCATTTCAAGGTCAAGCGTTCCAATCAATACCCTTTCCAAAACTGCAGATAGGAAGCAGAAGTGCCATTGAGACCAGAAGTGCATCGTGTTTATGATTTAAGTGACTGTTGAATGCACATTAATACTTTGTGTTTTTTTTTTTTTTTACACAATGGAGACTGGTGGATTTGCTAGAGCATAGAACGGATCAGTACATGACAGAACAAAACGAACAGCGAGAGAGAGAGAGAGAGAGAGAGAGAGAGAGAGAGAGAGAGAGAGAGAGAGAGAGAGAGAGAGAGAGGGGGGTGAGAGAAGAGAGAGAGAGAGAGAGAGAGAGAGAGAGAGAGAGAGAGAGAGAGAGAGAGAGAGAGAGAGAGAGAGAGAGAGAGAGGAGGGGGTGAGAGAAGAGAGAGAGAGAGAGAGAGAGAGGAGGGGGTGAGAGAAGAGAGAGAGAGAGAGAGAGAGAGAGAGAGAGAGAGAGAGAGAGAGAGAGAGGAGGGGGTGAGAGAAGAGAGAGAGAGGAGGGGGTGAGAGAATAGAGAGAGAGGAGGGGGGTGAGAGAAGAGAGAGAGGAGGGGGTGAGAGAAGAGAGAGAGAGGAGGGGGTGAGAGAAGAGAGAGAGAGAGAGAGAGAGAGAGAGAGAGAGAGAGAGAGAGAGGGGGGGTGAGAGAAGAGAGAGAGAGGAGGGGGTGAGAGAATAGAGAGAGAGGAGGGGGTGAGAGAAGAGAGAGAGAGGAGGGGGGTGAGAGAAGAGAGAGAGGAGGGGGTGAGAGAAGAGAGAGAGAGAGAGGAGGGGGTGAGAGAAGAGAGAGAGAGAGAGAGGAGGGGGAGAGAGAGAGAGAGAGAGAGAGAGGAGGGGGTGAGAGAAGAGAGAGAGAGAGAGAGAGGAGGGGGGTGAGAGAAGAGAGAGAGAGAGAGAGGAGGGGGGGTGAGAGAAGAGAGAGAGAGAGAGAGAGAGAGAGAGAGAGAGGAGGGGGGTGAGAGAAGAGAGAGAGGAGGGGGTGAGAGAAGAGAGAGAGAGAGAGGAGGGGGGTGAGAGAAGAGAGAGAGAGAGAGAGAGAGAGAGAGAGAGAGAGAGAGAGAGAGAGAGAGAGAGAGAGAGAGAGAGAGAGAGAGAGAGAGAGAGAGAGAGAGAGAGAGAGAGAGAGAGAGAGAGAGAGAGAGAGAGAGAGAGAGAGAGAGAGAGAGAGAGAGAGAGAGAGAGGGGGTGAGAGAAGAGAGAGAGAGGAGGGGGTGAGAGAATAGAGAGAGAGGAGGGGGGTGAGAGAATAGAGAGAGAGGAGGGGGTGAGAGAATAGAGAGAGAGGAGGGGGGTGAGAGAATAGAGAGAGAGGAGGGGGTGAGAGAATAGAGAGAGAGGAGGGGGTGAGAGAATAGAGAGAGAGGAGGGGGTGAGAGAAGAGAGAGAGAGGAGGGGGTGAGAGAAGTGAGTGAGAGGAGGGGGTGAGAGAAGAGAGAGAGAGAGGAGGGGGTGAGAGGAGAGAGAAGAGAGAAGAGAGAAGAGAGAAGAACCAACAGCAGGGTTCAGGGACAAAATAGAGACACTTTTAAGACAAGAGATGTGAGGAAGATTGGGGACGAGGGGAGAACATAAGGGGAAGACAAAATGGATACAGAAGCAAACTCTCAGGAAGAAAAAAAAAGCCAGGAAAGTTGGGAAAGAGGGAGCAATGGGGACGGTAACGGGGGAAGAAGAGATAATGTTTTTTGATGGGGATGATTTGACATGGCGGTGAACAGCTGTCTTGAAAACGTGGAGGGGGGGGGGGATGAAATTGAAGAGAGAGAATGTGGAAGGTGATTACACGGACGAGAAAAAGAGGAACAAATTCATCCTTCTGAAACTGTGCGGGTTGGGGGTGGGGGTGGGGTGGGGTAG
>NC_140962.1:105153839-105261339 GCF_056783735.1 Eptatretus burgeri
GAGATCGAGAGCGCCGTCACCTTCGTGGCCAGTCTGTTGCGGGCATCGAGTCTTCACGACCCCCAGCTCGACTCCTTCAGCCGCTCCCTTTGCCAGCTGTTGGCGGGTAAGAGTGGGCGTCACCGAGACGGAGTGGGCGGGGTTTCGATTTCATGTGTTGCCAAATACGTCCGAACGATCTTCGGACGTCGGGTGATGTTGATCCCTTCCGACGCAGTTTTGGATTTCTCCTGTAAATCTGGCAATTGTCTCGAGCAGGCAGTTCCTTCTCATTTATTTATTTTCCTCGCACGAAATGCTTGCGCAAACCTCAACGACTGAGTAATCGAGAGGGAGGGCGAGAGAGAGAGAGGGACCTTTGTTTATGGCTCGCCAGATGGGGGCGGCTTTTCCGGTGGTGGGGGAGAAAAGTGCGCATAACAAAGGAAACTCTGGTGGTTAAAAAGCACAAGTTCTCACGCATGGCTAAGTTGCCATCAAACTTGCCAGGATTGCGCAGTTGGAAGTTGTAACCGAATTGTCGAATGTTTCTGTGCTGGTTAGTTGGTGAGTGCTTGGACCGTTTTGAGTTGTGCTCGAAATCCTTAAACCAAAAAAACATTTTTCATGGAGCCTTGTTTTGTGAAAAAGCTGTTCGAATGTTGAACTAAGCTTGTGTATTATCTTTGATACATCGTGGTTGAGTTATAAAACCTATCAACATTGTTTATGGATGGGAACAAAAAACCAAACTATCCTCCATTTTGTGTGTAATTTGTGGATTGCCCTTGAGAGTGTATCAACTTGTATTTGTTAATGTTGGGGGAATTGGGATGGAACATTAACATTTGACTTGAACTTTTGATCATTAAAGCCTTTTATTACCTTGAGCTTTCTCTTCCCAATTTGGTTAATTTTTTTTTTTGGTCATGTGATTGCATAAAATTGCTGCACTGACCTAATTGTTGCCCAACCGAGCAAACAGGTGTCACACGATTCTTGGGTCATTGTGCCATAGCTGCAATTTCATTGGATGCACTTTTTTTTTCTTAATCTAGACTTTCTTTCCCTTGTTTTCAGAACGCTACCAGCAGCATTGGTTTCCGGACAAGCCTTGCAAAGGCTCAGCATATCGATGCATCAGGATAAACCACAAGATGGATCCCCTGCTCGGGCAGGCCGCCATCTGCATCGGGCTCAGCACTGAGCAGCTGTTCCGTCTCCTGCCCAGAGAGCTCACACTGTGGATCGACCCATTTGAGGTGTCTTACCGCATCGGCGAGGATGGTTCTATCTGCGTCCTTTATGAAGCCACCCGCGTCACACTGCCACCAACTACCCCAGAACAGTGCAGTTACACTCTGGGGTGCAAGGAAAGTCGTGAATACGTATTGGGTCGCACGAGCCCATCTCGCAGTTATGCTATGATGACTGTTTCTGGATAGATGATTACTTGTATCGTCTGTCACGACTGGAGAGCCAGGTTTAGTGGTCAGGTCATTGTTACTGCAAGGTGTTATTACTGAGCGCAGCATTGCTGGCTGATGTTGTGGTTGGTCTTTAGCTGCGATGATGCTGTGATTATAAATGTAGATAATCTTAGCTTTTTGTTTAAAAAAAAAAAAAAAAAAATTCTCACCTTGTCATGTCTTAAACTGAAGACCAAAGCAATGAAAGTGTTAATTTTTTTTTCTTTTTTTTTTTTGAAAAAGGAACATTACAAGGGGGAATGTATATGGTTCTCATGTTAAAATTGAATTCCGTGCACCTTGCAATATACTGCTGCCTTAATGCCGAGCCTGCAGGCTGCCAGGACAGACAATGGACCTACAACGAGTTTTGATGCATCGTGTCCAAAGTTATAGTTTTAGCTTTTAAACTTTTAACATCTGGTTTTTAGTAAGTGTTTAGGAAGGCACTTTTTTCTGTCTGTCTCTTTCCTTCCTTTCCTTTCCAATTGCAATAGTTTGTAAATCTTGTATATATCTGTACATTTTTGAGAAGAGTTGTACAGATTTCTATTTTGAGATGGAAGGTGTCTCAATTGTTGAGCTGTACTTCTATTGTTGTAATAAACTAGACGTCTGACTTAAATTTTATTCTCGTCCCCCTGATTCTCAAGCTGTACCATCCTGCTGTGGGTGAATGTTTCCATTGCACAAGTGGAGCCATTTTATAGAGGTAGTCTTGTTCCTTTCCACAACTGCTGGCAGATGGCCATTTTGTAATCCTCTCCAAATGGATGCCTTCGTATAATGGCACAAACCGTTACTTTGCTGGTGTTTCTATTTTTTTTTATTGAAAACTTGGAATGGAAGATTTTTTATCCACGTATGCGTCACCTGTGGATACCATAGGACCCGATTAGCCATAAAAATTGGAAAATTTTCTTTCCCTTTAACACTTGTGTCGATAGTGTTTAGCTTGGTCTTGCAACTAATGCCAGCAATAACATTTTGGACCTTTAACCAGATTTACTAAACTAAAGATGGAGCATATCCTGACTACAGTAAAAGTATTCAAGAAGGGTGTAGTGGTTCACTTTGATGCAATGCATGTCTTGAAAGCAAATTGTCCATGTTTTAGTGGATGTGGTGGCAAAATCTGTTGTGTTCCAAAATAGATTTTTTTTTTTTCTTTAACACCTAGTTTCCACGTTTTGGTGAATATGGGTTTTGAAAGTTGACCATGTTTGCTACAGCAGGCTTCGAGTAAACTTAGGCTGATGTCCCTTGATCAAAATGTGCTACTTTAGGGGATATTGCAAAATCTGCCACCCTTGCCAAGAATCGCATCTGGGAGTCGTTTTAAGAGAGGGTTGGATACAGGGGCTCAAACAGTTATTCAGATCGGAATTCAAAGCTTGGCAGCGTTTTAGAAAGGCACCCTTGTGACGCTTTTGCAAAGTTTGCCAAGCAATCGGAGGTGGAGGAGGAGGGGGGTGGTGGGGTGGTGGATGGTGGGGGTTAGCATTATTTGATATCTGTTTCATAATCGATGAAAAAGGGGCCAATTAAAAAGTATGTTGCATGTGCATGAGACGTCAATATGGCAGGTGAACTTGGACAAAAACTGAACACTGGTAGGCCAGCACCCGTGGGAAACCAACAGGCAGATGTGTGACATTTTGAGTTGGATGCTGTGCATAATTTTCAAAAAGGGTACTCACACTTTGGCATATCCAGAAATGATGTAAACAATTTATTTCACATATGCGAATACATGGCCATGCACACGTGAAATCGTTAAATCCTGAATTTGCACACTCCAGGATTAAATAGGAAAAAACCGAATTTACGTGCAACAACCTTCCATGTTTTTTTTCGCCGTGTTTTGCATAAAAGGTCATCAAAAAGACAGGTTGGAGTTTTTTTTTAATTGGACTTCAAATACTGAGCATGACTTTTTCTTCTGCATGGGTTGTAATCAAAACATACCTTTTTCATCATAGATAACGTGTTCAGTTTTCAAATGTACATTAAACTCAGTCTGCTGAGTTCAAATTTTTCCTTTTTCTGTGGATAGGCAATAGATCGCTGGCTTGATCACTTCCAAAAATAACATACACAAGCTCATTTCCTCTGCATGGGTTATAATCAAAAGGTACCTTTCTTTCATGATATAAGGCATGTTGTTCAGTCTTCAAATGTGCAGCTGAGGCCTAGAAGGAACAACAAAAATGTCAGATGTATGATTTTATATTTTTTCAGGTTACATTTGTGGGTGGAGTAAGCCAAGTTCCATCCTCGAGAGGCAGAACTTCAGATTGGTGGATAATATTACTGTGGATGAACAAAAGTGGAGGGGTTGTGGGTGGGAAGAAGTTAAGAAATAGTTGTTGGAAAGGTGAGGAAAAATAAAAGCAGTTTAAGGAGATAGTGTAAAGAAAAGGATAAGGGATGTTGGTGGAAGTTGACATCTACACTGTGTACCTAATATGTAGATCCTGGGAATTAGGAGTGATGTACATGTTTCAGGATCTTGGGGGTCTCAGTAGGTGAACGGTTGCTGGCAAATTAAAATATTTGCAAATTTGCATTCAATACCAGGGCTTCAAGCAATTGGTACCCCCTTCCCCCATCATCTCTGCCAGTGATCTTTTCTATTCCAACCCGATGCAATGCAATGCTCTTGAAGGTTGCTGTCGTCTCCCCACACCTATGTCCAATCTGATTGGTTCATTCCCTCACTTGTCTCCAACTTCGGCCCCACTGTCAGTTCATTGCCTTTTTACTCTCATGTCATCTCGCTTTTGTATACAAAAAAGGAGGAAAGAAGGCAGGGATGAAGGATAGCTATAGAAAGGTGGGCAGAAAGAAAATATTTGGCCAAAGGGATAGGGATGTTTGGAATTCTGATTTTCCAGACATAATATGGAAGTACTCTGATGTGACATCAAGGGTTAGGAAAGTGCTTTTTGATAAGTTAACTGTCGATGGAAGACAATAATCTGAAGCATTAGTCCATCAGATGACGAGTTCCATTTATCCAGATTGCCAGTATCATTTGAAATGTGAGGGTGAAGTTTTCTCTGACCATCACAGGGGTTCGCCAGAAGGTGCAGCAAGGAATGGACAATATGATGGAGTTTTAAGTCATATTTAGCATAGTGTGCACATTTCTTACGTTAGCCTGAAGACATGTAAGTAATCCTGCTGTTCCAGCAATAATAACCACTCGCTCAGCATCCTTGTGAATGGTTAATCCACTCATGCTCATGATGCGTCATGTATGGAGGTCCGTATTCTTGACGGACCTTTGGGGCATTCGCAACAGATCGAGAAACGTTTCAGGGTTCTAACCATCCTGGACAGATCACCACTGTCACTGGATACGCGACTGAAGGTGATTTGGGCAGGAATTTGAGATTTGTTCAGGGCGCCGACGATAACTCACCAACTCTTCATGAAGGACACCGTGGGGTCTTTGACGTCCATTAACAACCATTAATGGCAGACTGATCCTCCAGGTTAACATCCAAACGATGGAAGGCACACACTTTGATGCCTCGCTCTGCCTGCAAAAACACCACGATGACAATTTATGGCTGGGCCGAGATTTGAATCCAGGCTTGACAGGTCAGAGGTGAGTGTGCATACCTCTAGGCTATCCTGCCATGAGCCTGCATGATACAATATATCAGGGTGAGAAAACTTTCTTTGTTAGCTTCTCTTTCTGCATGTTGTTTACCTCCTCTGTTGTACAACTTGGGCTTACAGGATGGCTTAGAGGTATGCATACTGGCCTCCAATATGTCTAGCATGGGTTCGAATCCCGACCCAGCTATAAACTGTCATCCCAGTGTTTCACAGGCAGAATCATCCATCAATGTGTGTGCCGTCCCTCAGATGGGCGTTAAGCAGGCTTTCCATTTGCCAGCTTTAGTTTGTGGATGTTATAGATCCCATGGTGTCCTTCATGAAGAATAGACGGCTATCACCAGGACCATGGCCATATTACAAATCCCTGCCCCCATCTACTTAGTCGAATGTCAGGCCAGACCAGCCGATTCGTGAAAGACTTGTGTCAAGCTTCCCCAGACCAACCCCACAAGTGGGAATAATAGCCGCCATGAAAGAAGAAGTTATTTAACTTCTCATCTCTATTTCTACTTTCATTCCAACCTTTGTTTCAATCTACCTTTGCCAAGGGTTTTTGTGTTTTTAGCATCATTTTATTCATAGTGCCCCTTGGCTTTTTTTTTTTCCAATAAATTGTTTCTTAATAAAACTGTTTTTTTTTTTTTTTGCTTATCTGTCCATCTAACTTGCAAAAGGTGTGGGTTTGGGAAATGCTGCCGAAGAAGCAGCTTTGGTGAGTCATTGCAGTGCATCTGGTAAGTATTACACACTGCCCGTGGCACATCGATGTTGAAGAAGGTGGATGCTGCGGTTAGTGTGTAAGGTGCAAATCAAGAGAACAGCTAGATTTTGGATTTTGTCAAGATATGCAGGCAAGTACAGAGTATCCCAACACACACCTAACATGTGCCTTCTAGACGATGTTGAAGTTCTGATCAGAACCTATTGGCAAAACTCATGGCAAAAGACTCAGTCTCTGACCTGTTTTAGTAGCAACAGCATTTATGTAACGGTTCCAGTTGAGCTTCTGGTAAACCGTAACCCTCAGAATATTAACAGTGGGGGACTCAGCATTAGGAATGCCATTAAAAATCATGGGGAAGTGGTTAGGCTCTCACTTGTCATAGAGATGGTCATTGCCTGGCACATGGGTGGTGCAAATGCTGCCAATTACAAGCCCAAGCCTGGATATTGTCCGGGTCTTGCTGCATGCAGGCACAAACTACTCCATTATCTGGGGTGTTATGAATGGAGCTGAACACTGTGCAATCATCAGGGAACATCCACGAATCTGACCCCATGATGGAGGGAAAGGTCATCGATAAAGCTACTGAAGATAGTTGGGCCGAGGACAATACATTCCGCATATACCAGAAGCACCGTGCTGATATCATTGTCCTTATTAGAGATGAAGGCCTTATAAATGTGAAACTCTTGACAACCACCACAAATCAAAGAACTTGGACAGAACAGGAAAAGGTTCTTGAAATCATGGACAGGACAGAATCGAATGTGGAGTAAACAGAACAAGTCCGCATTGTGTTAACGAGTCACGAGGACAACAGTTTGAGCATTGTTTGTTAATTATGGTGGCAGAGAGGGGTGAGAGACAGAGTGATAGCACTGTGGAGAGAAAAAAAGAAAGAAAAAAAAGAAGAGGATAATTTATGGTACAGAAAGAAAAGACAATGGTTGATGAAGAATAAAGACAAAAGAGCTTCTCAAAGGGAGGAAAAAGAAAAGAACAGGTGGAGAAAGAAGGGAAAAAACAGCTTATGAGGAGCAAAGATCGAGGGGGGAGGGGGTAGAGTAGTTTGTGGGGAGAGGAAAAAAATCACTGATGAAGAGTAAAAAAAGGACGTCACATGGACAAAGAAGAAGGGACAATAGCTGATGGGAAAATGAATAAAGAACCATTCATAAAGAATGAGTAAAGGGCAACAAGTTGTGGAGAATGAAGAGAGGAGGTGACAACAGCTTGTGGAGGTGAGAAGTCAAAAGGAAAGGTGTAAATTATTAAACTCTATATTAAATAAACACTAGATCGTGTGGATAAACATGATAAATATTCGAGGTTGGTGTGTTGGTGTTCCCATCTGAACTCCTGGCTCTTGATGCAGTTAACCAAGGTTCAAATCCCATATGTCAATGTTAGGTATTTGTCCATTGCCTTTGAAATTCAAATAAAAGTGGACACATTTCTATGAAGGTCTTTGTCCTGCATGTGACATATACACGTGCTGTTGCATGAGCCTCCAATTACTGTAAACAAATTTAAAAAATAACACCCATATCTGTGAGTAAGCGGTTAAGTTTGGCGTTTTTACAACAGGCAATAGGTAAAGCCGAGAAACAAATAGGAACCCCTTACGAATTACAGGGTGTTTCAAAAAGATTGATACAACTTTGACTTCCTCACATGTCTTTGTTTTTTCACCTGTACCATTTACCTTTTCGGAGTTTGGAGGAGTTGTCCTGGTATTTGTTCCCTGGGATTTCTAGCTTCTTAGGTCAACTATGCAATTGACAGTGAAGCAGAAGACAAAAGGTGCGGATCTGTGGTATGAGACCCGCCGGAGGTTCTACCGGGAATGCGACCTCAGATCACGTGATGGACCCACAAATTGTGCCATTCAACGTATTGTGAAACATTTTGAGCACAAGGGTACAGTGCACAACCAGAGCAAGGACAACAGTGGCAGGCGCAACCTTATCAACCAACCAAACTGGATCAACTTGGTCAATCAAACAAACTGGATCAACCTGATCTTGTTCAGTGATGAAGCCCATTTCCACTTGAACGGTGCCATCAACAACTACAACAACATTTTCTGGGGGAGAGAACCACCTGAGATCACTGTGGTATCCGAAATGGTCTAAGGTCACATGCTTCTGCATCTTCAATGCCAGATGGAAAGTCGAGGGCCTTACTGGTTTGAGAATGACAACAGCAGGACGGTGATGATCAACAGTGAGCGCTACTGGGCCGGGCTCCAGAAGTTCCATAATGATCCAGCCAAAAAGGTCACTCCAAACTAGCTCAGCATGACCTGCTTATACAGGATGGTGCACCCCCGCATACAACTGATGACACCATCACTTTCCTGTGGCAGCTCTTCAGAAACCACCTCGTTGCCCTGGGTACCGCTCATGACTGGGCACCCCATAGCCCAGACTTGAACCCCCTGGACTACTGGTTCTGGGGGGCAGCCAAGGGCTCCGTCTACGCCAACCACCCTGCCACACTGGATGATCTGAAGCAGGAGGTGTCAGACTACCTCCAGGCAGTGTCACATGAGACCTGTAGGAAAGTTGTACAGAACTTTGGATTCAGGATCTATGCCTGTCTGTACCACGGAGGGGCACACATCGAGAACGTCAATTACAAGGATTTTGCATAAATACCAATTTCAGATCATGGGCTCTCACTAACTCTTGCAGTGATTTAATGCAATAGCAATCAGTGATAGAAATACCATGTCACAAGCTTTCAAGAAATGTTTGGTTCATGTTCCTGAGGTTTCTGTTTATTTCTCAATAACATTAAAAGTTGCATCACTCTTTTTGAAACACCCTGTACAATTTAGAATTACCCTTTAGAACCCTTTCGAATTACCCTTGATAACCCATTAGAATTACCCTTTAAAATTACTCTTTATAACTCATCTGTATTACCATTTAGAACCCATTAGAATTACTCTTTTGAACCCATTAGAATTACCCTTTAGAACCTATGAGAAGAACCCTTTAGAACCCATTAGAATTACCCTTTAGAACCCTCTAGAATTATACTTTGGAGCCCTCTCAAAGTACACTTTAGAACCCATTAGAATTACCCTATAGAACCCTCTAGAATTACACTTTAGAACTGTTTAGAATTACACTTTCGAATCCCTTAGGATTACACTTTGGAATTCTTAAGGATTACACTTTGGAATCCTTTAGGATTACACTTTAGAATTCTTAAGGATTACACTTTAGAATCCTTTAGGATTACACTTTAGAATCCTTTAGGATTACACTTTAGAATCCTTTAGGATTACACTTTGGAATTCTTAAGGATTACACTTTAGAATCCTTTAGTATTGCACTTTAGAATTCTTAAGGATTACACTTTAGAATCCTTTAGGATTACACTTTATAACTCATTAGAACCCTTTAGAATTAACCTTTAAAACACTCCAGAATTACCTTTTAGAACCCTTGAGAATTACACGAAAGAGTTACCCTTTGGAATTAAGATTTAGAATGCTTTAGAACCCATTAGAATTACCCTGTAAAACCCTCTAGAATTACACTTTCGAATCCTTTAGGATTACACTTTAGAATTCTTAAGGATTACACTTTAAAACACTCCAGAATTACCTTTTAGAACCCTCGAGAATTACACGAAAGAGTTACCCTTTAGAACGCTTTAGAACCCATTACAATGAACCTTGAGAACAATTTAGACTTACCCTTTAGAACCCTAAAATAATTACTTTAGAACCCTCGAGAATTTCCCTTTAGAATTAAATATGGTTGGTTATCAAGATTATTCTTTTTCATTTGTGGAGGATGGAATGGACTGACGGATGGAAGGAAGGACATACCAAATATTGAAGCGGTGACATCGCTTAAAAAGAAAAGCTTTTTATCTTCAGTAAAAAGAAAAAAGGTTTCGTATCAAGTCATGACAGAAACCTTGGATTTTGGTGGGTGAGGTTTGGGGTAATGATAAGTAATACTTTCTTTATGGATAGCGATTAAATATTCCTGATTCTGTGAACAATTTATTTAATCAGTGTGATAATCGTTTGTACTGGCAGGATAGTCTCGAGGTCACACACTCTTCTGAGCTATTTAGTCTGGGTTGGAATCTCGACTCTCTGGTTACAGCTATAAACTGTCAGCCTGATGTTTCCCATGTAGGATGATGTATGTATGTGCTGTCCATTGGAAGGATAACAGGTCGGACCCATCTGCTCATTATTCATGAACGTTATCAGTTCGGTAATCTTACCCAGAATGGAAAGCTGAAAGGTTTGTGTGTGCCACTTGTAAGCTACCTTCTCATTCCTGTGAAAAAGTTTCAGTATTACGAATATTGTTACTGATCTGCTCTAGTGGATAAAATGCGACGTAGTTTAGAATAGTTATTTCATAGTGCATGTTTAAATATATGTTATGCAATTCCTTTGAGAGATAGTGTCGAGCATGTGCTTAGAGAGTCATCATATCCCCTGCCCCAGTGTGTGTGTGTGTGTGTGTGTGTGTGTGTGTGTGTGTGTGTGTGTGTGTGTGTGTGTGTGTGTGTGTGTGTGTGTGTGTGTGTGTGTGTGTCTAAGCCCTGCCTTTCCCCCTTCCCTACATTATTGGACTTTCCTCAATGTACATCTGTCTTTATGTACTTTTCCATTCTGAGCAGCTTGCAGCAATGGCTCACAATGTGGCATAACTGGGTCATGATGTGCTTGGGACGTGAACGTATATGTACTGTACATCTCGCATGCTCAAGGCAAACGGACTGTCCAGGTATGGAATTTTCCCTGCTTGCCCGTCCATCACCACAGCACATCAATCATCACCAGATTGGTGGAGTCAGACAATGGGGCAGGCAGTTTGATACGGGACATTATAAAAGAAATATACACCGTGTTGGTGTGGTTGCTCTTGCTTATGGGTGTCTGCTGCTCATGGCTGGTTGCTCATCCCTGCTACTTCCCGGTACCTGCCCGCTTTGAGGTGCTTCCCCAACTTGCTGTTCCTGTACATCGTGCTGCGTGGAAAACGTAGTTGGACCGGCATGCAACGCACTGCAGGGACAGCGCAGCACCGACCTGATGCACACCCGGAGGAAAGACCCACACTGCGTGCGCAGGCATCATGCATGGAGCAGGTTTCTCCTTCTCCACGTCTCATCTTCTTTTCTCTGTCCTGCGTGTTCCAAGTGAGTGGATAAGGCCATAATTGGTTAAGTCACTAAGATCCCGAGGGCTCGATGGGTTTATTTATTATTTATTCATTTGTTACAGCCATGCACTTCTTCCACCACCCTCACCCTCGCTCCCTCCACCACACCCCACTTTTTGTTGTAATAAATCCCCGTTTGATGAACTCTTGTGCGGTCATCAGGAGCAGTCTCCATAGCATGTAGTGAATTGCCAAATTATTAACCTGTTAGACGGGCAGATTGGGTTCACACAAAAATGTTTTAAACGTGTTTCGCTGACAGGCTCGCTCGGCCAATCTGGTCAGGCAGATTCACCGCGGTCGCGTCCTCCTTTTTCGTGCCCAAATTAACAGGTGACAAGGGGACCTTTTCGACCCTTACTCGCTGGGGGCGTGACAGTCTTCATCGCAACCGTCACAACGTCTTTGCATCGCGCGTATTATAATAGCTGATGATATTACAAATATACTTGCATCATGTATTAAAATAGTTGAAGATTAATATTTAAAAGTGATGGAAAAACGAGTGTAAAGCTGCATCAGCCAAGTTCATTGAACACAAACAAAGTAGAATACAAATAGCAGATTCAATTTCACCCAGTCACAATGAAACATACTTATTTTTAAATCATTTTAAGACATTTATTTACAAGTAAACACAGACAAGGAAGAAGACCATGGCTTTGTCCTATCCACAACACAATGACCAAATCTATCAATCCATTTCACCACTATATGCTTAAGTCCTGTTTCATAATTAATTCAATGCAAATGAACACATATATCCTCTTTTGTCCACCCCCCACCCCGATAAGGTCAAATACGGGGAATATTAAAATGATCTCCGTCTGACCGACCAATCATCTGGACATGTCCTTTTGTGTTCACGACATTTCAAATACAGTTGAACATTTCGTTTTCATATTGCAGATATCTATTCCTCATGACATTACCTCCACCTGATTAGATCACAGCTGTGATTGGCTGAATTATGTTGCCATGACAACCATTTTGGTAACTTGCTTTGTGTATGTGATATTTTAAAAACCGTCAAATATTTAGCTTTCATATTACAGAAATATATTCCTCATACCACCAAAAAAGGTGTGCGACCTTGAGTATCAACTCCTTGTTTGAGAGCTTAATTAACTTGAGTATACCATTGAGTCTGTAAGCAGGGAATTTAACCAGGGTACTAGACTGGTGGCAAAATTTTGTATTTCCACTTTAAGGAAGACGAAATGTTAACAAGATTCATCCAGCCAGGAAATATGACCCATGCTGAACACATTCCAGGTGTATGATACTTGATTTAACTCCTTGTTGGGTAATTATAGCAAACAGCAAAATAGTGGCTGGGCAGCAAAGGCTCCATTTGGTGAAAACGTAATATCTCAAAATAGTCACATGACTGCGGTCCAGGATCTAATAAAAAGACTTATAGGAAGACCTTGAAGTGGACGTCATTGATTAACTTGTCAACTTTGTTTAAAGTGTATAATCCACAGAAAAAGTCAACATTTTGTGTAATTGTTTCATAAAGGCCAACAAATCCAAGATCATCAAACAAAACGGAACATTTCTGGAATATTTTCCAAGCCAATTTTCTGCCAAGACTACAAAATTGTAACTTTTGTTTTTCATGAAATCGGCCAAAACAAAGCATAAAGCCACTCGAGATAAGAGGGTACAGGAAAGTTAGATAAAGTTAAAGCAAAACAAATAAAATTAAAATAAAAATAAAAAGAGGAAAAGAATAAGAAAACATCCAAGACACAACCAGAGAAGTATCGGAAAAAAATCACAAAAGAGGTGGTGGCAATGTCCAGTCTCACCAAGATGAGCAACCACCTTTAAATACAAGACAATTAAGAGAAAAATAGACAGTTCAATGACAAAAGTTTGGAAAAATAGGATGAAACTTCTAAAATGCAGGAAGTAGGAATTCATAGTCCTCTTGAAACTGCAGGGATCATAGGATGATGGGAAGCACGTTACATAAGGTGAATTCCAAAGCAAGACAGGATGAGGGCAAAAAAACTATTTGCATAGCATTTCGTTCTACACTTTGGATCGGGTTAGTGTATGGATGTGCAGAGTTGGCATTCCGAGTCCTGCGTCCAAACACTCTTACAGAAGGAATCAAGTTAGCAAAATCAGCGGAACATTTGCCATGAAAATATCTGTAGAACAAACTAAGAGTGGCAATTGACCTATGGTGAGAGAGTGGTTGAGAATTGAACCCATCTCTGCACCAACCAGGTTAACTATGCATTTCTAGAGCGTATCGATTAAAGATAAGTGGCAGACTGGTGCTCCAGCCCAAATGTGGCAACAGCACCACATGAGGGGACGTATTGTTGTCTTATACAAGTACAGAACAGCACCAGAAGGTAAATACCTCTGTGCTCAATAAAGACAACCAACTCGCTTGAAAACACTCTTAGCAATACCAGAAATGTACTTATCTCAACTAAGATTCGAAGAGATATAAAGATCAAGAAGATGACGTTTGGATGATTCTGGTACGGATGAAGACCCCAAATGCAAAGAAGGGAAAGACCTGTTTCTGGAGCGAGACATGGACAATAATTTTGATTTCTTTGCGTTGAAGGTTACCAGCCAGTCATGCCCCCACTTCAACGCATTCTCGAGGTCGAGATCATTGTACAGTGAATCTCCAACGTCATTACGAGTAGTGTTGAGTGAATCAGCAGATGTACAGTAAAGTGAGAAGTCATCAGCAGATGTGGTTAGCCAGCCGAGACAGAACATTATCAGGAAGATCATTAATATAACCAAGGAACAGAGTGAGACCAAGGAAAGAGCTCATGGAACACCAGACTTGATGAGCTGGGGGTAATCAGCCATTTGAGTATCTGCGTCAGAGTGGTGACACATCCAGGAATGCACTCTTTAGCCAATGCTCTGCCTCAGCAACCCTATGCACCTCATGCGTGAAATGAATGGTTATTTACTAGTATTATTATGAACTAGCAAATACCACCAGTCACTTTGCTGATGGGAACACTGAGATGGGGGGTGGGGGGGAGGGAGGGGAGATGGAGAGCGGTGGGGAGAGAATGAGGAGGTAGGGGGGAAAAGAGAGGGGAGGGGGGGGGGAAGAGAGAGCAGAGGGAGGGGGACAAAGAAGAGGGATGGGAAAGAGAATAGGGAGGGAGAGAGATGTGGGAGGGGAAAAGAGAGAGGAGGGAGGGGGAAAGAGAAGAGAGAGGGAGAAAGATGAGGGAGGGGAGAGAGGATGGAGGGGGGAAGAGAGAGCAGAGGGAGAGGGAAGAGAGAGTCGAGGGAGGAGGACAAAGAAGAGGGAGGGGGAAAGAGAAGAGGGAGAGAGAGAGAAAGAGAGATGCGGGAGGGGAAAAGAGAGAAGAGGGAGGGGGAAAGAGAAGAGGGAGGGAGAAAGATGAGGGAGGTGGAGAGGGTAAGTGAGGAGGGTTCGAGAGTGAGGAAAAGGGGGGGGAGGGAAGGCAGTGAGAGATGAGAGTAAGGGAAGGCAGACGTGTGGTGGCATGTCTATTATGATTCATACTGTCTCATCAAAATGATTCTGCATTGAACAGCAGTGAAGATGGAAACAAAATGTCTGAAAATCCATTTTCTGCTGGTCATACTATAAATACCACCCAGAGACAAAACCGCCCGGACATGTCGGGAGATAAACACAGTCCGGAGACAAACACCGCCCTGATGCATCCGGAGCCAAGTTGTCCGGACATAAACACCTCCCGGACACGTCCGGAGGCAAACTCCCATCAGGCCACGTCCGGAGATAAATACCATCCAGACACACACCCCACCCAGACATAACCACCGTCCAGACACATAATATGGAGATAACCACCGTCCAACATAACGACTATCCGAATATGTCCAGAGATAGACAGACAGAGAGAGAAGGAGAGGGAGAGAGGTGGGGGGTAGAATTATCAGAGAGAATATGTTATGCTTTGTGAACAACACACACACACACACACACACACACACACACACACACACACACACACACACACACACACACACACACACACACACACACACACACACACACACACACACACACACACACACACACACACACACTTGGCAGATATCGGCAATTTGGGGGGAATTGGCAGGTTGGAGTTCATAGTCCGGGAGCCAACCGATCAAAATTAAAAAAAAATTGCCCGGTCTGCTATAAAATTTTTGTGTTGATTTTCATAAAGAGACACCCTTTGAGTATATGAAAACCAATGTTGGCAATGGTGAAACTCTTGCGCAACAACACAGTCAACACTTTTGCGAGCCCCCTCTGATAACAAAATGTTGGCAAAAGCAAAGATGTAGGATGGGGGTAGGGGTAATTCATATTGTCCTAAAATCATAACCACTAAACCTATATACACAAATGACCCCTCATATTAAAGAGGAGTTCATTTCCTATATCACAATTGGTGTAGATTTAACCTACCTACAATTGACAAGGTTATATGTCAAACAACAAAAAATTTATGTAACTCAGAAATGCTTGACTATCAATGGGGTCAGGAACAAGAACATACTTTTACATGCCATGGTTTTAAGGAAGATAAAATTAGAAATGGATTAACACAATATTGTGACATGAAACATCCTCTTCAGAGGAAGAGTCACTCTCTGAAACAACTCCACCACATGAACCTCTCTGACCAAGGCATATGCATGTCACTCAGCAAGGCACAGCAGCCTTTTTGCATGAACATCGTTTCAGACATTTGGATAATTTGCACATGCAAGACACCGTTTTGTCTATGTTTGGCTTGGCTGGCTTAGACATGAGAATTGGGACCAGTTTTCCATTGATAAGGGTTCTGCCAAATGTTGTGGCTGGGGGAAGTGCTCGGTCATTGAGATGTGCACGTCTATACAGAAGCAATTGATACAATGCTCTTAAAACAAGGAAGTAAAACGCATCTTCTGTTGCTGGCAGTGACCTAAGGTCTAATTTTGAAGAGACAAACATATGCTGCCTGAGGGTATCCAAACAGCTGAACCCTTTTTGGCCATGCAGAGCAGTCCAGTATACTCTGGCCTCATCAATGACACATTCTGTTGCTGCCATTTCACTATCTCTTCCAAAATCAACAAGGTGGGGAAGGTTTCCTATCAGTCCCAGAGAAACCTGTGCCGCTCTTCTTTTCACAGGAACACAGGCATCATCCCAACTGACTGGAAGAGGGGCCTTGTTGTCCCTCTCTGGAAAGGGAAGGGTGATCGCCAAGACTGCAACAACTACCGAGGGGTGACGCTGCTCTCAGTGCCGGGCAAGGTCTTTGCTCGGATAATTCTTGATAGGGTTCGCCACCATCTGCTTGAGCACCAGTGTCCAGAGCAGTCAGGCTTTACACCAAAGAGGTCAACGATTGACCGTATCCTTGCACTTCGTGTCCTCACCGAACGCAGACGAGAGTTTCGGCAGGGGCTGCTTGCAGCCTATGTTGATCTCTGTAAAGCGTTCGATTCAGTGAATCGGGATGTCCTCTGGAGGATTCTTGGTCTTCGTGGGGTGCCACCTAAACTGATCGATCTGATGTCTGAACTCTACTTTGGTACTGAGAGTGCTGTGAAGTGTGGTGGTACCATCTCTGACTTATTTCCAGTTGTTACTGGAGTTCGTCAGGGATGTGTACTTGCCCCCACACTTTTCAGCACTTGTATGGACTGGATTTTAGGGAGGATGTCGGAGAGATCAAGTTGCGGTGCATCGTTTGGCAATGTCAAGATCTCGGACCTTGATTTTGCAGATGATGCAGTCATCTTTGCGGAGACTTTAGACATCCTCTTGGGGGCCCTCGAGGTGCTGAATGAGGAGTCGGAGCCGTTGGGATTACGGATTTCTTGGGTCAAAACTAAGATCCAGGCTTTCGGTGACATCTTGGATGCTGCTGTCCTGTCTGTGTCTGTTTGTGGTGAGGATGTTGAGGTCGTGGATAGATTCACTTACCTTGGCAGTGATATTCATGTCTCCGCAGGTTGTGAGCCGGAGGTCAATAGACGTCTGGGTCGGGCCTGGGGAGTCATGGATTCACTGGATCATGGGGTGTGGCGCTGCCGGTACCTGTGTGGGAGGACGAAAGTCCGAGTCTTCAGGTCCTTGGTACTTCCAGTCTTGCTCTATGGGTGCGAGACTTGGACTTTGACCAAGGATCTGAGACGGAGACTTAATTCCTTTGGTACCAGGTCTCTTCGAAGAATCCTTGGCTATCGCTGGTCGGATTTTGTGTCCAACGAGCGGTTGCTGAGAGAGACTCGGATGAGATTTGTTACCTGCATAGTCCGTGAGCATCAGCTGCGGCTGTATGGACATGTGGCTCGTTTTCCTGACGCTGATCCTGCTCACCAGATTCTCTCAGCGAGGGAGTCTCATGAGTGGAGGAGGCCAGTGGGCCGACCACGTGCCTCATGGTTGCAGCAGGTTGACCATCATCTCAAGGAGATGGGGATGGGCCTGGCATCTGCCTGGGGGATGGCCAGACGGAGGCCCCTAGAGTACCGGCGGAAAGTGGACGCAGCGACGCGCTGTTCTGGCACATGCTCCCATACCTGACCTGACCTCTTCTTTTCCCCTTCTGAATGGGTAGCTCACTGTGTCACATCCACACAACACATATGTGCACAGAAGTGTAGCTGCGACATCAAGAGGATTTTCTGGTACTTCTTGCTCAACACTTCTACCAGCTCATGAATAGGTAGGTATTGATTCTGCCGTTGTATCCAGAGTTCATGCAATGTGTTAAAGCAGCAGAAGTGATATATACACAGCATAATTATGTCTGTATCTGTTGCATGCACAACAGCTTGATGGTGATCAAGATATTCCACACAATATGCAAGATGAGCAATAATCCTTGTGTCTGCCTCTTCATGTTCTTCACAAGGTAAGTCCAGAACTGAACTTGATGCTGATGTGATGGAAAGAGTGTGACCTTTGTTTTCCATCATACCACCAAGAATGATGGTCACTCTATCCGGAATAGCTTCAGGACTCTCACAAAGGGAAGTGCCAATGAAGTTCTGAAGATTTCCTTTATTTCTTGGATTCTTCATGAGTAAATTCCAGTCCGGAATTTCTAGACTCTTGGATGGTGAGAATTGTCTTGCCTGGTCTGTCTGGTTTCTCCTCTGCTGCTCATCACCCTTCAAAGTATGGCTATCATCAAAATCATACTGATCACCAATGATGTTGACACAGTTGCACATTTCAGGTTTCAACTGCAGGAGCTTGCGAAGATACAGCTGGGGAAATTCACCAAATGTTTTTGCACCCATTTTTTGGTATTTATTTACAAATGCCATTGTGTCTACCAGATAAACTGTGTATAGGTCACTCTGTGGTAATGATGGCAGCTGTAAAACAACATCCTGCTCAGCTTCAGCAATTAGCACTGCCACTAAATCAGACTTGTTGCCTTTGCGCATTACAAACCCCTGTGCTAAGCGTGGATCAACCTCAAACAGGGATGATGGATAGTCTGTCCACTCATGGGAAAATGCAATCTGTCTTGTGACTGGGTCGGCATCTCGATAGAAACACAGCACACGTGTAGCTGCAGTCTCATCTTGATAGATCCTGATTAAACTCTGTTTCCTTGATGGGTTTGATTTCTTCTGTGAGGAGAAAGTTACCAGCTTCAGTGGTTCAATCTTAATAGAGACCACCTCTTCTGCTTTCATAATGGCTTCCATGCCCTTAGCTTGAGCATGGACCAAGTCTTTTGAAGCATCCTTCTCACCAGTTGCTCTATTGAGCAGATCCACTTGGTTGTTACACTGGAATGGGTTTATCATCTGCTGGCATATCACTTTCTTGATCTCCTCAACATACATATGTTCTTCTGTTGCCTGCTTATGTGTTTCTCCATGATGAGTAGATTCCTGTTGGCCTAGAATAGCCATAGACTTTATGTTCTCTGATACAGCTGTGAGAAATGGTGCTGTTTTCACATATTTATCTCGAGCAGCTGGTGCCTGAGATATGCCTTTGAACAGAGATGTCTTCCCTTCATTGTTGTATGTCTGCTCCAGGGCCATGTCACTCCAAACACCATTGAATTTTCCTTTGGAAGAGTGAACTGTGAAGTACCCAACCTGGATCCAGCAAACCTTAACCGAACTGTGTTCAATAGAGTAAGAGGATTTTGGGGGTAGGGGTAACTTTGGTTGACAAAAATGTTAATTTTCTCTTTAAAAATTGATAGAACTCACTCAAATTTGCTGTTTTAATTAGCCATGGATACCATGTTCATATCACATTAAGAGAAATTAGTATTCTAATGCAGCATCTGCCTATGATAAGAAAAGTTCCAAAGGCCATCTTCAAAAAACGTTATTTTTAAGGCATTTTTCACAAAATTATGTACTTTTACGAGGTTTACTTCCACAAAGGCAATTTTTTTTTGTCATTTTACAATGCACTGATTGAATTCTTACATTTAGTTCACATTTATTTTTCATGAATGTGATTTTTTAATTTTTTTAGAAATTTTATTGACAATTGCTGTTTTATCAAATTTTTCAAATCTTCCTCAAACAAAAACGTCCGCCAAAATTTTTCGCAAGAGCTTATGAATTGCCAACATTGGTTTTCATGAACTGCAAACATATATCTAAACATCCTGGGGGTGTAAAATTTTATAGCAGAGGCTGTAAGGTCCAACCCTAAAACAGCCTCGTACACAGGTTGGCTCCCGGACTATCATGCGATAACCGACTACAATACGGACTGTATACAACCCAGAAACCTGGAGTAGCTTTCACCAAAAAACAATGTTACATTTATTGAGACTTTTCAGTGAGATATTCACAAACATCAATCTTGAAAAACAGCTGTGATGGGTGGAAAAAAAAAATTTAGCTTGGTAATTTAGAAAAATATGTTAATATGGCAAAACGGCTCAGAAATCGGGTGTTATCAAATATATTTTGGTTTTGAACTCACAAAGGGAAACCTACAACCTTTGTAAAGCAAATCCGATAACTAGATGCTTTATAAACAGGTGTGAGGCCAAAGGAAAACCTGAAAGAACCTCCATAAGATACGGGATGAAACTTTACCACCACGACACCCGTAACAGGTATGGCATGTCCACACACCCACGAAGAGTCCATACAGATCCAAATCTACCCCTATGTACCTCGTCCATGTGTGCGACATACGTACCTCTACCGTGTAGTAACCGTCGACTGCACATCCTGATCAGGACACGAACTGTCCAGCTCGGTAAGGGGTTTATACACTTAAGCACTCCAACGGAACACCTGGCTTGGCAAGCGATTACCAATTGTCGTCGATACAACTATGCACCCAGAAACCCCCATGCAATATCTGAATTGGACAAATCAACACGTTTTTTAGGAGTCAGAAATGCTGATATTTTCAAAGGTGGAGCTCACATTTTGTAATAATCCTTAGTTTAAGAGATTCTCTCGGTTATTCATATGCACAAATGAAATAAAGCCACGAAAACTGGTGTCTCCAGGTATTTGTAAGCATTGCAATATAGCCAGCGATTCATTGCTATGATGAGCAGGCATTCGATATAATATGAGTAAGGAAAGTGAAAAAAAAAATTGTTGTTAAGAAATCGTTGCGGCCTGTTCCAAGTCAAAGCACGGTTGAGCAGGCCAAAAAACATGGTGGCTTCAGACCGCAGTGAGGTTACATCGGCAATGCCTGAAGACCCCAGAGAGCGAGGTGGCTGAGGACCGTGAAGGATATAATTAAATAAGGCCGTTAATTATCTTCAAAAGGAGTGTTTAAATTAACCCAAACACCCCATTTTGACTAGTGCACTTCCTTTGAGTTCCCTTTGTATGCGTGCAAAGTTTCAAGCTGCAAGGATTTATGGTCTTGTTGTTATGGACACGCACGCACACACGCACGCAAAAAACACACACACACACACACAGCCTTTTATTAGTACTAGTGCGGGCCCGTAGGAGCGGGCCCGTACGTGTGTGCCCCTATGTGCAAAAACAAACAAAAAAAACTTTCAAACCGCGTGCCAGAAATAACAACCACACAGGCTGTTCCTTCGCTCTCGCATGCCCGTACGTGTGTGGTCGTACGAGGAAAAAAAATGGGGGGATGGAGGAGGGATGGAGGGATGGTCCGATGGATCATTGGGGGGGGGGCATACAGGCATTGAAAAATAAATATATATATATATATATATATATATTGTTGTGGGCCGGGGGTCGGGTAAGAAGACCACTAGGGGGGGAAGCGAACTCACACTCCCATCAGACTCCCCGGAATCGCAGGCCATCGGACACGGATAACTCCGTGACGCAGCAGGTCGCTAACCTACCATGAATGCCAATAACTCAACCACATGACTTAGGGTCCTCCGTCTATGGGTTAACCGGGTTACCTAATTAATCACGTGACCTAAAAACCGGGGAACATGCCCCTCGGTACGCCTTGTCCGAACCCGATTACTTTACCGGATCAGATGCAGTAGAGCGACACTGCCAAGGACGTACCGGCTAAAAGCAACAGATTGTTGGGAATAACGTCCCGGCTAGGTTCGGATACGGCCATGCTGGATCAATGAAAGAAAAGACAAAAATGGGCTGGGAACATTTCTACTAATAATTCATTAAGGCCTAAGTCACATTTGCCACGGCGGCTGTGGGGTCTCCAAAATCTGCGGCCACTAGCAATTATATGGCGGCCGCATTATTTCCACGGTCACACAATGGAGCAGTCACATATGTTTTTATTTTTCGGGGAGCCGCACGGCGTATTTATAAATTGTGGAGCCGAAAATGTGGGGGTGCCGTACGGTCTTTGATTTTATGTCGCACGGTGACCTTAGGGAGTTCCTGCGGCGGCCATAGAATTTTCAAGGCAGACGCAAGGTAGCCTCTAGGTGCAAGGTGACTGCAGGGGGGCCCTAAGGCGAACGTGTGGCCAGACGGACGGTAACGAGTGGGTTTTTTTTTACCAGTTCTTTTGTTTCGGCTTGTCAAATTGCTACGGCGAACATAGAAATGAAAAAAGTTATAACTCCGCGCTATAATTCCACGGCGATCCTACGGCCTGTAAAATATAGCCATATGGCGTAGGGCCACCCTGAGGCCACCTCAGAAACTCTGCGGCCACCGCACGTTTCTGTCAATTCAGAGGGCGTACGGCTGCCGTATCCTCGCCGCAGAGCAAATGTGACTTAGGCCTAACAGGCAGGCAAGGAAAGATATGTGGCACAGTGGATGTAGTTTATTGTTGTGTGTAAGCAGGGATAGGAAGAAAAGTGTTGTGCGACAATAATACAAGCAACTCACAACAGCAGACACAGAGCAGAGTTATCCCGATGTAATTCATCTACACTCTAAACTTAAACGAGGACAGGCGCCATGACACCCCCCCCCCCACACACACACACACACACACACACACACACACACACACACACACACACACACACCCCAATGAAGAAGAGTTAATGAGAAGAAAGAGGAGAGGAGATGAGGCTAACGGTCTCTCAATACCTTGTACGACTGACCGATCGTGCCACCCAGCACATTGTTGGGGGATGCTCCGCTGGGCGATACCTCCCTGACAGCTGGCACGTCGTCTCCTGCTTCGAAGCACTTCGTGCAACTAAGCGTTGATCCAGAGAATGGGGCATGCCCATCAGGTGTGAAGGAAGGACTTTGGGCGGAGTCAGAAGCCAGTGGGTGGAGAAAGGCAGAGTCAAAACGAGTGGGCGTTGTGGCGCACAGGATCAGATGGGTGGATGGAGCCAGCAACGAGGCGGTGAAGAAGGGTGGAGTCAGCAGGCGAATGGGCGGATTGTCGATCCCAGGCCAGACAGAGAGCAGGATGAGCCGACAGGAACCAGGAGCGATGAGCAGAGACGGCAAACCACCAGCAGATGGGGAACACACTAACGACACCGCGACCCGTCCCTTTATAGACCCTGTGGTGAGGGGTGGGGCAACGACCCGAAGCGATATGTCGTCACCCGAATCGGGTGCTCTGGTTGGGCCCCGGCCAGCACACGACCCAGTCATGATGGCTGGGAGCGGCTCCACTTTACATCCGGCAAGATGATTCCAAGCTGCGGAACCGTCTCGCTCCAAACACCGTGACACAAATCGCCCTGCACCGAACTTCCCGCCCATGCCCCGGTGACCGGCGGTCAGCGCCGGTCAATGCGCTGCCTGTCCGTAAGCCATACAGCCCAATATGTACAGCATGCTTCTGCCTGGCAGCAGCCTCACCGGGAGGAAAGGCGAGAATACGTCCGCCGTCGCGGGAGACACCCGCGGCCGCGGTGGTCAGCGAAGACAGACGGTAAGATGCTATGGTAAACCAATGCGCAGACCCGAACAAGATGTGCGCCGTCGTGCCCCATTCTGTGTACGATAATAAATTACCCCAAGGCTGCGCGTGGGTCTGTCGCCATTGAGCACGCGGTCATTTATCAAAAGCGGTGGTGTGCGCAGTGCCAGCCCTTATCTGTGTCAGGAATTGAGGGAAAAGATTGGATATAATTATTAGATGTAGGTTTGGGTTAAAAAGAGTATAAATATAATTATTAAATGGAGATTCGGATTGAAAAAGAAGATAGATATAATTGTTAGACTCAGAAATGGGTTGAAAAGGGCACGGTCGCAGTTTTTACAGGTGGCTGTCCGAGTGCAGTGCCTGCTGGCCTTCGCGAGGACCCATTCTCACAGCGAAGGGCACGGTCGCAGTTTTTAGCGGTGGCTGTCCGAGTGCAGTGCCTGTTGGCCTTCGCGAGGACCCATTCTCACAGCGAAGGGCACGGTCGCAGTTTTTAGCGGTGGCTGTCCAAGTGCAGTGCCTGCTGGCCTTCGCGAGGACCCATTCTCACAGCGAAGGGCACGGTCGCAGTTTTTAGCGGTGGCTGTCCGAGTGCAGTGCCTGTTGGCCTTCGCGAGGACCCATTCTCACAGCGAAGGGCACGGTCGCAGTTTTTAGCGGTGGCTGTCCAAGTGCAGTGCCTGCTGGCCTTCGCGAGGACCCATTCTCACAGCGAAGGGCACGGTCGCAGTTTTTAGCGGTGGCTGTCCGAGTGCAGTGCCTGTTGGCCTTCGCGAGGACCCATTCTCACAGCGAAGGGCACGGTCGCAGTTTTTAGCGGTGGCTGTCCAAGTGCAGTGCCTGCTGGCCTTCGCGAGGACCCATTCTCACAGCGAAGGGCACGGTCGCAGTTTTTAGCGGTGGCTGTCCGAGTGCAGTGCCTGCTGGCTTTCACGAGGACCCACTCTCACAGCGAAGGGCATGGCCGTAGTTTTTAGAGGTGGCGGTCCGAGTGCAGTGCCTGCTGGCCTTCGCGAGAACCCATTCTCACAGCGAAGGGCATGGCCGCAGTTTTTAGAGGTGGCGGTCCAAGTGCAGTGCCTGCTTGAATTTATCTCAGAAATAAGAGAAAAAGAATAGGAATGAAGTCAGAGATATCATCAGACCAAACTATGAGATTCACACAACACACTTGTCCCATTTGTCCCATTAGACAAGAAGGAAAGGACTATCTTCTTCTTCTTCTTTCGGTTGCTCCCGTTCGGGGTCGCCACAGCGGATCATCCGTATGATCCGCATAGTGATTTGGCACATGTTTTATGCCGGATGCCCTTCCTGACGCAACCCTGGTCGCCTCTTACAACACAGGGATATGGTACACCTATTTTAACTGGGGTATACACCGGCCCAGTACACTGGTACTCATTTCACTGACCTCGGATGGATGACAGGCTGAGTCAACCCCCTGGTGTATTAATTCAGTGGCCCAACGGGGCTTGAACTCAGGACCTTTTGGATCCCAAGCCGCTGCCCTAACCACTGCGCCAACACCAGGCTAAGGAAAGGACTATGTGTACGTATATTATAATATAGGTGGGATTTAGGTGGGAAAACCACATTCCAGCTGGTCCAAGAAAAGGGGGACCATCAAAGTGACAAGTACCAGGGGAGGGGAGGGTGTAGTCTTCTCACCCATCAAACGGATCTGCAGAAAGGGCGCAGAGCGTCAATGGTTAGAGGTGGGGGCCAGAATCTATTAAACCTCGTGCAGCAAGGGAGAATTGAGAGATGCCCAGGCTCACCTTCTGAAAGAGCTGCTTCGGACTGCTGGGCTGTACGCCAGTCACACTCCCACCCAGCCTGTCATGCCTCTCCACTACATCACAAGCATCTCTGGTGCAAACCACAACTGCAAGAGGGCCAATTCACTGGTGCCAACGGATCGGTTCCTGCTTGTGTCATCAAGGTCCAGCGGTGTCCCGCCATGCACCATCGGGGTATTTTCTGTCTTGTGAATCCCTTTGGTCTATCTATTGTGGCATGAATGTGGGCCCGATAAATTAGAATAATGAAGGTTCTGGATCGTTTGTTGGTTTTGTAGGCACGAGTATGGGTTGTTGAGTAAAAGGGTTTTATTTATTCTTAATTGTTGTTTGCTTCCTTGCATTTCCTTCTGCCATGTACCATTATCAATTATACCTGGTTTTGCGGTGAATTTGAATCGCAGTGATCTTCATTGCAATTTGGGTGAGTCCATTTAAAGGCTAATTTGGAATGGCAACCAACGTCCAGTATCCATATCCAGACCATGCCGTACACATCACTGGCACGCTCGGCCATTAATTAGATATGATGCACGCAGCATACAGAGAGAGCGCAACACATCGGCTGGCTTGACTGGCCCACTGGTACGGTATTGGAGTGGAAAGACCCAAAATCCAACCCAGGACAGTCGAAGCAGCTGGCCGTTGTGGCTAAAGTTGACGCGGCCCTCCGGGATTCGTACCAGATCACTGGCAGGACCCGTGCGGCTAAAACAATACTTTTGGTGATTTATCAAAAAAATAAGTGAGAAAAGCAACTTTACAAAACCATTTTGTCTATCCTGAAATCAGGAACAATTTATCACTTTAAAATATATTATATAATTTCACAATGGCAAAGGGGCTGTGCATGCCACATTTTTGCCTCAAGCTTAAATACTGTATTGTATTACGTTTTCGCTAAATCGAGCCTCTGTGGCCATGGCTGCCATTTTGCTACAATAACCCAACAAGGGATTAGATTAAGTGCCATCTACCTGGAATGTGTTCAGTGTAGGTCATATTTGCTTGCTGAAATGGGTGACACTTTTTCATCCTCTCTCCTTCAGATTTGGCCTCGAGTCTATATTGGTACATTTGTCTAACAGGATTGTGCAGAGGTTGCTGCTGCAAGAAAAACTTGCCTTTGAGATATCTGTCATCTGCGTTTGATTCCTGACTGGACTATAAACTGTCAAATTGGTGTTTCGCTGGCAGGGTGTTGCATCACAAAATGTTCCGTCCCACGGATGGACGTGAAGCTAGGTGTCCGGTGTGCTTTAATTAGTCAGTGGACATTAAAGATCCCACAGTCTCCTTTTATTAAGAATCGATGAGTTATCACTGTGGCATCCTGAATAAATTCCAAATTCCTACCATGAAAATCACCAACCACACTTGTCAAGGTTGCAAAGTTGGCAAACAAAACCCCACAACATCAGATGAGGGAGTCTATTATCCTACAGAGCACTGAATTTGGCTGGGATAATAATGATGATGATGATGACCATGATGACGACAATATGATTGGTGCAAAATTCCCCACTCTTTTCGAGAGATCATGGAAAGCTTTAAATAACACAATTTAAGTGCTTACAGGACAGCTGGGTTCACATGCCCATACGAGATGCAACATGCCCTGTAGGCATGGTAATGTTGTTGTTACTTCTGACTATTACTTCCAAACCTCAGCATCAACCACACAGTCTTCAACGAAGGTCTCTCTCTCTAAGTCGGCCTATTGGTGCTTGTTTAGTTTTACCCACCTGACGTTGCTATATTTCACGTTTTCCCATAATCTCATGTTGCTGGGATCACGGGTTGAAATTCCTTATCCTTTCGTGTAGATGTGTCCATATTTGTCAATTTTTTTTTCTTCTTATCATTGAAATGCATGAAGACAGTACTGTTTGGCAATGTTTCTTGATGTCCTTATCCTGCTTGCCATTTATGTACAAGATCCACCATAATCCTTTAAAAGTACTGACTGGCCTCGCTTCAGCTTAGCTTCGAAAATCTGATAGGATCAGAAGCATTCAAGTCCATAAATTATTGGTTAAGTTGAAGTTCCCATTCCGGGAAAGGAAAGCAGGCAACATGGATGAAAAACCAGGAATCTTAACCACGAGACCACATGGGGTTTACTAGTAAGATGCAGCTCTCGTACATTTGACTGATTAATATAATTATACTAAATGTCAACCATGTTTGGTCTTGTTTATGGCATCGTGTTTTCTTCACTCAGAAATGGTTTCTACACTTGATTCGAACTCCACGGAAGCTTTAATAACACTGAACAACAAATTTCAAAAAAATTTTTTTACTGGAGATGTGTAAAGTGATTAAGACTAATTTGGGTACGCTGATTTCAAAAATCATAACCGTTTTGCTGTATCACGTCAGGATTTTCAGGAACAGAAATATTCCCATTGCCTAGAAGTCAGGATTTCAATGAAATTTACATATGTCTTTAACATGTCTATTTCGTACAATTGTTGTTAACTTGTGTTATATTTCTTTCTTTCAGATAAAGATGAGTAGGCGTTCCTGTACCAATCATCCTGGCAACTTCTGTTATGTCTGTGGTCGGTATACCAAAAAAGATCAACAGCGAAGTATATCTACAGCAGTGAAAATGAAGGCTGCCTACTTTCACTACTTCGGGTGTAAGGTGGGGGACCAAGAACAGAGCTGGGCACCACACATCTGCTGCACAAGCTGTCACACAACCTTGACTCAGTGGTCGGTGGGCAAGCACGCGAGCATGCCATTTGCGGTGCCCATGATATGGCGTGAGCCGCAGAATCATCATGATGATTGTTATTTCTGCTGCACAAGCATTGCCGGCTTCAACAAGAAGAATAAAGGTCACATCAATTATGCTGACTGCGTCTCTGCTCGTAAACCTGTGCCTCATGATGACAAGAACCCCGTTCCAACACCTCCAGCTGATCAGAACATAGCTGTAAGCAGTGGTGAAGAGGATGGTGATGATGAACCTTTTGAACCCGACACTCAAGAATCACACCTTCTGAACCAGGGAGACTTAAATGATCTTGTAAGAGATCTCTCGCTGTCAAAGGCGAAGGCAGAGCTGCTTGGATCAAGGCTGCAGCAGTAGAATCTACTTGAACCTAACACCAAGATATCCTTGTTCAGAGCACGTCACAGAGACATGGCTGAGTTCTTTGAGATGGAAAACACGATGACATTCTGCAGTGACATCAACGGTCTGTTGAAAGAACTTGGGTGTGATCACGATCCTGCAGACTGGCGCCTCTTCATCGACTCGGGGAAGAACAGCTTGAAGGCTGTTTTGCTCCACAATGGCAACGAGAAACCATCAGTCCCACTGGCTCACGCGTTCTCGGCATGACAGAGACCTATGAGACTATGCGGCAGCTGCTTGATTCCATCAAGTACAATGACTTCAACTGGCACATCTGCGGGGACTTGAAAGTGGTGGTGCTGTTGTTAGGGCTGCAGTCAGGCTACATGAAATACATGTGCTTCCTTTGTCTCTGGGATAGCAGAGACGACAAGAATCACTGGACGAAGAAAGATTGGGAAGAGCGAAAAGAGCATGTACCTGGTCGACACAACGTGAAGCATGTCGCCCTTGTCGACCCAGCCAAGGTTTTCCTTCCACCACTCCACATAAAGCTCGGCTTGATGAAAAGTTTTGTACGGGCAATGGATCTGAATGGGCGTGGGTTTTTATACCTCAAGGAAAAGTTTGGCAACACCTTGTCGGAGGCCAAGATCAAGGCTGGTGTCTTTGTTGGACCGCAAATCCGACAGATTATGAAGGACGAAACTTTTCCGACAACTCTAAACCCCAAAGAGCTGGCAGCGTGGAGGAGCTTCAAAGCTGTGACGGACAACTTCTTGGGGAACGAGCGCGCGGACAACTATGAAGAAATAGTGCAGCAGCTGCTGGAGTCCTTCAGGAAACTTGGCTCCAGGAAGTCCCTGAAAATCCATTTCCTACACCAGCACCTGAACTTCTTCCCTGACAACTTGGGAGCAGTCTCGGACGAGCACGGCGAGCGATTCCACCAAGAGATTTCACTCATGGAGACGCGTTACCAAGGGCGGCACAACCCGAACATGATGGGCGATTTCTGCTGGTTCCTGCATCGTGAAACTGACACAGAGCAGCACAAACGCAAAGCCAAATGCCTAAAGCATTTTTAATTACATTCTAGTGGAGTTTTTCTGTAATTTCTATAATTTTGAAGCATTCATGATGAAATAAATGAATAAATGAATTTTTGTAAATTTCATTGAAATCCTGACTTCTAGGCAATGGGAATATTTCTGTTACAGAAAATCCTGACGTGATACAGCAAAACGGTTATGATTTTTGAAATCAGTGTACCCAAATTAGTCTAAATCACTTTACACATCTCCAGTAAAAAATTTTTGTTGTTCAGTGTAATCCAACACGCACTTTACATTTGGGTCATGTGTGGGTCATGCATTTCGTGCAGATGTTTCCCCAAGGTGAAAAAAAACAACACTTTGTGTCAAAAACATCCACAGCGCCAAAGAATCTTTGCTCCCTCAAACCGCAAGGGTCCACTTACCCACATTTGCCAAGATTGCTCCATTATTAACCCTTATCTAGATTGGTAAAAAAAAAAATTACACTCTTTTTCTCTCTAAACAGGCAAGTGCTTCAAATAATTATCAACACTATACATCTTGAAATGACTAGTGACTTCAAATAAAGAAGACTAAATACCATGCAGTAATAAAAACCACCAAGATTCAAATATAATACGATTTGAGTCAAAACGAGAACCAGACCTGTGTCTGGAGCAATCGGCAACATCTTAAACATGAAATTGTTACAGATTAACTCAAACTGATTTGAAAGTATGCAGCCGGTGCAAATAGAACATAAAGCAGAATTTCTGTGCCTGACACACTTGCTGGATTTGTTGGCAGTAAAAGGAGGCTTGCAACATGAAAGCATATAAAGGTGCGGCTTTTGGAGTTTACTTGGAGAGTTGTTGATTGGTATGAATGTGGAAAATGGTAATACGTACATCGAACATCGCTGTCAATAAAAAAAACAAAAAAGTGTAAAATAGTATCTCCTGAAAATTATATCTGCTTCTAAAGCAGCGTCAAGATTGATTGAGGTTCTAACAAATAAATTTATAATTAAACTGAAATGTATAAAACAAATAAATCACATCATTCAACACTCGAGAGATTACAGAACACTGTACCCCATGCAGTGTTAAAATATATAATTTAATGAAGATAAAATGATTTTAAAGCTCATATTAAAAAGTACGGAAGTTTATCACCATTGAAGCTGTCTTGTACACGACCTTAATTAACATTTCCAAGTACTACACAACTGGAGGCTTTTGGAAGTGGAAGGAAGGCGATTTGTGTGACACGGTGTTCGAGTATATACGGTAATTAAATTCAAATAAAATAAAGATTGTAAAGGTTGTATAAAAATAATTAATTCCAGAAGTTTACCGCCATTGATGCAGTGTCGATCACGCCACCTTATCGAACATGTTACATTAGTTATTCGTGCCTGTTGTTTGTGTCCTTTATGACATCTTAAAAACAGTAAGTTTCCTGTTTGGAATGATTTTCAATTTTGTTTGACTGCAAAACAGGCAGACAGAGTAAACATATTATCTCACCCGCTCTGCGCATGTGCGACCACGACAAATTCCGAGCCAAAGTAATGAATGCTAAATGCAGATTTGTTTTCTGATTAATATTCCGATTCGTGTTCAAAATATAACATTCAATTGAAATGTTGTTGTTTCGCATGCAGCCTGGCTGCTGGTTGCATCATTTTTTGAAAGCATGGCTGTGCCACTGATGTAGTGCCCCTGTTACCAGTCAGCTGGTACTCATTTTGCCAACCTCAGAATGATGACAGGCTGAGTCAACCCACTCGGTGTGATTTGAACAGAATGATAGGGGCTAAAACTCAAGACCCTAAGATCTTAAGTCAGCCACCTTAACCATTTAGCCAACATCAGGCTAATTCAATTGAAATTAAATTGCTTCTAGATCATAAACTGACGTTTGTCCGACCGTCCATCACACACACAGACAGACAGACAGACAGAAGTTAACTTATTGCTTAACCGTGCCTTTTGCTTTGCATGCATGCAAGTAATTAGTTATAAAGCCTTGTTTTCAGGTGAACGATAAATTTAAGGATTGCAACTATTTGTACAACTTGCATCTTTGTTTAAAATCGGATGATGTTCTTTCAATGAAAAGTATGAAGCGATTCATTATATTATAAAAACCTTGAAACCAGCCTATTTCAGTCCACTGCAACCTTCCTTCAATTAATGTATGGGGGGAGGTTTGGCACATCACATTTGCCAAATGTGGCTTGGCAAGAATGGTCACACACACCAATCAGTGGAGAAATAAATAAATATTTAAACCCTCGACTAAACAGTAAGCTGTACGGAGTGATCATGTGGTCCAAACGGATTTCATTTCATCCTGTTTACAACAGATGCAATGATTAGTTTGTAGTGGAAACCTCATATGTGGAGCCAAGATGCTAGGATAGCGGATGGTGAAATGATACAAAATTGTACTACACAGGAGAACATATCTCAAAAGAAAATCTTTTTGGATGACAGAAAGAACCCTCACCAAATATCAAGCACACATATATCAACTCAAGAGTTCAGATGATGCGGGATGATGCCCTGAACTGCAGAACGCATTTATGTTGCTTGTCAGAGGACTCCAAAGAAATGGTGACAGCTTCCATGTGTCACTTAGCAGATGCCTTTGAATATTTGTCTACATTGCGTTGTTTAGATATACAGTATGCAAAAACAAGGAAACAAATATAAAGTCTTCCACTGATCGTCGTTTTTGACCTGTTTCATTGGGCGATGGTGTTGTCTCCCCTTGTTCTAACGAAGTCATTTCCTATGCTTGCTAACCTAAGGTGTTTATGTGTGCAACAAGTTGAAGTTCTGGAGTTAACATTATGGCACAAGTTTCAATAGTGGGCACTGTCCACTGTGTATTTGATGTCTATATTCAAAGACTGAACAAACCATTTCTGTTCGCTCTTCCCTCCTCACTCCACGAGAGCCTTTTGCTCCATCTACGGCTTTTCCTTTGAACAAACACTCAATTTTAGCGAGTTTACATAACATGGCCTTATCCTCCCAAATATGGCGAGTTGGATGAAATAAAAGTCCAAAATAAGTTGTGGTGATGGCATGCCTGATACTTACTACACAGCTAACTCTGATATGAGGCAGAGATTGACCCAGAGGAGAAGTAGCTCGCTAATGGGCATGGTAGAACAGAAGTGTCAGCCACCGAACAGGAACTTTTGTCCATCTAGGGTGCACCGTTAACTTCACAATTGGAATTCAAGTTCGAATGAAGTTGGCTTATTGCTCCGAGGTATTGGAACAATTAAGGAACCTCCAGAGTCAATATCTTTTCACTGAACACACCATCAGATGATGGTTATGCTGAACTTTATTCTGACAAAACTTGCAAATATACCCATGCACCATGCAGGAGATAGGGCTGAAGTACGAGATAGTGATGATGATACGAGATAGTGATACGAGATAGTGATGATGATGATAATAAATGTCAATGTAATTTCATGTGTAGAAAATGTAAAAAAAAAAAATTCTTTTAAAGGGTCGACTGAATCAGCTTCCACAACCATTCGTTGCCTTAAAACCTTGCATTTTGTATGGCTTTGTGTCTTTTTTTTTTAATTAAGAGGCTTTCATCGTTTGTAGATTCCATTTATACCTTTCATCCATTCGACATTGTTGTTTAAGCTCCTTGCCACTCAGATACCCTCTCTGCAGCTGCACATTACACCCTCAAGAATTTCACTCAAGATCATGAACACTCCCTATGGGCTCCTGAGTATGGGGGATCATGACATCAATGCTTTGGGACACACCAAGATGCCTCAGAGTCTGCAAGCCAAGTTTGGGCAAGATAGAGAAAACTATAAGAGGAGTTAGCAAGCAAACAAAGAGACCATTCCCCACTTTATAGTACAGTCCACAGAATTAAGTTTTGAATTATTTATACTTGGACAATTCAGCACTTCCTCAATAATACATCTGACAACACTGCAGTATTAACAAGAGGGTTCAAAGAACATGATACCCCATGCAGCGTTGAAGTATAATACTTCAATTTTCATAAAATAATGATTTTAAAGATCATTATAAAAAAAAGAAAATCTATATGTTTAACACCAATGAAGGGTCTTATATACATCACTTTTCTACCCTCAATAAACCCCACCCCAATCTCTCCTTTCAAATTTCCAGTTTTCCCTCACGAGTTTCTTTCTGTATCCATCTTGCTGTATCCTCTCCTGGCCCTCATTCCTCCCCACATCCATTGTTCGTCCAAGTCTGCCTCTATCTCAGCCTTCAAATTTGCTGTTGGTGTCCCCCGCCCCAACTTGTTTTTTTTAGGGTTTTTTGGCCTGTTGTGTCCTGATCCATTCAGTGTACCAGTAATAGCTCTTCCACGAGCCTTAACTTTGTAAACAAAAAACATATACATCACCCTTGTACATTGTAATAAGACGACGTTTACTCGCACTTTAGGAGATGGAGGACTCATTGATCACCATCGACAGCAGCATCAATCTGCATCTTCTTCACCTCGACCCTCGCACATGCCACGCCCTCTCATGCTATATGTCGATATACAGCATGGTTCTTGGAAGTAATATGAAGGTGATTTGTGTTCCACAGTGTTCAAGTAGATACTTCAATTTAAAATTTAAATGAAGGTTGAAAGAGGTTTAAAGGCGGAGAAATAAATAAATTAATAAAAGAATGAATGAATGAATAAATAAATCAATAAATTCCAGGTTTTACCAGCGGATATTACATGACCCTATCTAACATCTAAGACGTTATCTAACACGCTACATTAGTTATTCGTGCTTGTTGTTTGCGCCTTTTATAAAGTCCTCAAAAATAGTAAGTTTCCTGTTTGGAATGATTTTCAATTTTGTTTGATTGTCAGTCAGGCAGACGGAGTACAAATATTATCTCACTCCAATGTGCGCGTGTGGTCGGGATGAATTCAGAGCCAAAGTACTCTTCAACGTCAAACTTGTCTCCTGATTCATGGTCCGATTCGTGTTCAAAATAGAACATTCAATTTAAACAAGTTGTTCCTCTATCCTAAACCGACGATCATAGACTGAAAGGACAGACAGATGGACATGAACCAATTGGATAACCCCGCTTTTCACTTTACGCGCGTGGGGTAAACAACGACCTTTATATGTATAGTACATTCTAAGGTGTTTTGAAATATAGTTGGACGTTGATTTCAATCTTAATTCAAACCAAACTGAGAAAGAATCGAACGCTTTAGTTTTAACAGCTTTAATGAATTTCAAGATTCTCAGCAATTTGTAGGAAATGTGCCTGAATGAGTAATCCTTTCAATGCTCTGAATGCACGCCAGTCGACTTAAAGGAAAAGTGAACTCGGATTTCAAAAAAAGTGAGACTAAATATACATGATCATCGATGCTTGCCTTTCATTAGAATTGGCATCATGGCTTCATGGCTCCACTAGATATATTATCTGTTATAATTGCTGTTCATAATTTTTTTGAAGCCACCAGTAATCGAAGGCAGGGCCTTTTGAGTCAGGGCAGATGTTCAGGTGGTTGGGTGGTTGCCATTGTTTATATTGGAAATTGTGTTTACGGTAATTCAACTTCGCATTTCCTTTAAGGCGAGAACAGAGAGGCTCGAAAGAGGAATGTCATTTCCAAACCCTCCTACTTTGCACGAACACAAAGGCTCTTGGCTGAAGTCAGCAGTGGGTAAAAGCGGCAGCTGGTGCTTTAAGGATCTTTCACTGTATTGAGGAAGTTGCGAGGACTTGTTTGCGTTCGTGCCTCGAGCCCCTTCCTCTGCATAATCAGATGCTCGGCCGAAACCGACAGCCTGTACCATCTTGCCCGAGAGATCTACTGAAAAGAGAGAGCCAAACCGACCACACACCCTGCCTTTATGATCACAGCCACTACTTCATAATGTAATGAGAACTTGTCTCAATAAGACAGGAAACTTGTAGACTGAAATGATACATAATCAGTACACAGCTCCAGGAATATTATATGTTGGAGGTTAAAAAGGAAACGACATGATTTCCCATCAGACTCACTATTCACAGATCTTCATGGCGTTGTTGTGGTGGTTACAGACAGACCACGATGAGTCCTCATGGAACAAGGTCATCACCTTGCTCTTGATCATTTTATGGGTCTTCTGTATGCTTGATAAGCTCTACTCGTAAGTGCGAGTGCTCGTCTAATGGTCGACTCTCTTCGCAAGACACCATGGGACAGGCAGCTTCAGATATTTTAAGGACAGCATTCCACTGCACAGCACCACAAGGAAACGTTCGACCATTTATTCCGATAGGTTTCTTTTTTAGGCACTGCCAAAGCAGTCTGACAAAAGGCGATATACTCGGTGGTTGGCCATGGCCTTCCCACATGTCGTCAACATGGCTGGGCGGCCACCAACACACAACGACCCACACTTTTCAAGAGTTACTAAAGATTCCAATAATGTCGACAAACAAGTGCCACCATATGGGATAGCTGGCTTAATGTCTCATCACAAAAGATGGTGTATACTTTGGTACTGCACAACACCTTGCCTGCGAAGCACCGGCACAAGTTTCATCAAGGCCCTCTCAGGAAACCGACAAAAATGACACAACTCAAAAGGAATGACTTTTGAACTGCTCTGTAAGTCCACAACACTAAGAAGGGACAGTTTGTAAACTTTGACTGAATTATGGGTTTTGTTTGAGAGATCACCGCGCGGGAGGTTAAGTTCGGATGAAGGCCTCTGTTGGATAAATATCATCAGTTGGAGGCTTATCTGTAAACATGCACGAGTTGTTTGCCTGTTGGACGAGGCAAGTGAAAAAAATTCATCACTTGGGGGTTTTCGGGCCAATAGAAGGGTTTCAGTACCCGTGATGCCATGCTTGGGTGCCATATTGACTGGCAAGCTAAACGAGTGAGAAAAGGTCAACAAGACCTAACGAGGCCAAATAATTGGGGTAACCTTCCATTGCGGTAAGTCAGAATAACGAGATAAACGTGCGAGATTGTCGAGCTACTGATGCCGTCGTTTCCACGGAAGTTCCCTTCGTGTGCCGCCTTTTGGGCTGCTGGTTGCATCATCGGTTAGGGGCGCCGCTGCGCCGCTGATGCAGTACCCCCATTACCAGTGCACTGCTGCTCATTTCGCCAACCTCGGAAGGATGATCAATCCCTTGGTGATAATGCAGCGGTAAAATGGGGATCGAACTCAGGACCCGAGGATCCCAAGCCACCACCACCCTCACCGCTAAGCCAACACCAGGCTGCCAGAGAAGTGAACACAACCAACATGGCAACGAGCACGGCATTATGGGATTGCTCTAAAAACCCTCAATATCCCACAAATGCACTGTATACAGAAAGTCCCCCCCCCCCAAGAAAAGTGGTATCGCCCTAAAAATTAAGTTTGATCTTTATCCCTAAATTAATGACCGAGATAGTTCGATTTATGATGGACGAGAAATAAAATGAAACATCATGGAATTGTCCACACATATTTTCTCAAGTATTTATTTCTATGGTGCCGATGCAATTATTCCTCTGGAGTAGTTATCGCCCAAATGGTCTGTTCCCATTCCACCCCGCCCCCCCTCCATTGTGACGACATCAAGTAGAACTATACTTGGCATCACAACTCTCGACTGCACGAGTTGCTTGTACAGTTTCCCCTCATTGTATTCACACGTCAAACCTGAACAATGAAAGACGTCGGTAATTCCGCCATCAACTTTTCCTGTTCGACACCGACTCAAAGCCTCCACCGCAGCATGTGCCGATTGTCAAGGGAAACGTCGTTCATTGGTTGGCTCATCACAATTGCCTTCTGTCATTTGTTCCCTCAGCCAATCACAAAGGCCAAAATTTTTCAGACCCTGAAAAACTTCACTGGGTTACTAGGGCCAATGTTTGCTCCGTGACTTCTCCGCAGAGCGGCAGTTCAGGTGATTGTGAGGAAAGTGACGTAATAGCGGTATATTCGTTTTGAGGCTTTCCAATTTTTGCCAGAAAAGCGAGAGATACAACATTTATCGCAATGACGTTTAATTCCAGTAGAGACGGACAGTCTGACCACTGGGTGGCCAAGCCTGCTGTTGGCTTAACGGTTGAGACGGCCGGCTTAAGATCTTAAGGTCTTGAGTTTCAGCCCCTGTCGTGCTGTTACTTAACAGCAGGTGGGTTCACTCAGCCTGTTAATCATCATGAGGTAGGCAAAATGAGTACCAGCTTACTGTAAACAGGGGGCACTGCATCATCGGCACACGTGCACTTCCAGAAAATGATGCAACCAGCAGCCACAGGCAGCTTACGAAACAACAAGTGGGTGGCCAATTGCTTCTGAGCAGTCATGCTTGGGTTCGAATCCAGATTTCTTACCCAGCTGCAAACTGCCATCCTGGTGTTTCGCAGGCAGGGTGATTCATCAATGTGCGCGTGCTGGCCGTCCCTCGGATGGACGTTACACTGGGCGTCCCGTCTGCCGGAATTAGTCTGTGTGCATTAAAAAAAAAAAAAAACACCCGCGATGTCCTTCGTGAAGAATAGGCGAGCTATCACCGGCACCGTGAACAAATTCCTGCCCGAACTAATTCTGGGAAGGCAATGGCAAAGTACCCAGTATAACCCTTACCAGGAAACTGCTTCGGCTCCACCGAAGCTCCATCAACAGAGTATTATGAGAGGTGGCATCAGGATCCCAATGGCATACCACTGTCCGCTGGTCTCAATGGTCTCATGCTGTCCGCTTTGGAGTCTTGTAAATCATTCACTGTGTCACAGATGGGAAGGCAAAGGTGTGAAAAAGGACAGTAAACGTTAATCTTTAACGATAACTGCGTTAAAAAAATATATATATATATATATTCATATACATATACATATATATATAGATGGGAATAATAGGAGAGGAGGGAGGGAATAGGGAGAGAGAGGGATAGGGGTGGGAGAGAGGGGGAAGGGGTGTATATACATACACATCCATCCATATATATATATATATATATATATATATATATATATATATATATATATATATATATATATATATATATACATACAAATACATATATAGTGTATACATATATATGTATTGCAATCGACGCTATACTTTGGAGTCCCATCCGACAATTCTGGAACTTTTCCCTGGAAGAGAATAGAAATCATTCACAATTCATCTACAAAGGCAAATTAATTACTTTTCAATCACAATTTTAAGCAGGGGTTAATAATGCTCTTTATAATGTGGTTAAGAACTTTATAACTTGATAACTAGCCATGTTTCATTCCACTGTGTGGCTGGTTCAAACACTGTGTGGTGCTCACATTCCCATTGGAATGAATAAACTTCGGTTATTGCCAATTTCACAAACTGCCTCAACGTGGGATGAAAGGTTCCATGTGTACATCCACACTGAGGCAGAGGCGGGGGGATAGGAATCCCTCTGGTGGTTTGATGCACGAGTGCTCGTGCGCCCGTTGAACGCACTCACCTGGTGTTCCAAGCCAGAGTGCCGGTGCCACCAAAGCAGTTTGGTCATCCAGTTATTAATTTATTTATCCATTACCTGATGGAATCGCTTATTTTGGCTTCTTTGACGTCAACTTGGGGCTGGCAGGATGGCTGAGGTATGCACATCTATCTGCCTCTGAGCTGTCGAATGTCGAACCCAGTTACTATAATCCTGGTGCTTCACACACAGGGTGTGCACTGTACCTTGAATCTCGAATGGACCCCATAATGTCTTTTGTGAAGAGAAGGCAAGTTATCGCCGGCATTTCGAAATTCCTTCCCTGACTGACTGCTTAGAAGGGAATGGCACACCACCTAGTATCACCCTTGCTATGAGCTTGATCAGCAGAGCTGGTGTTCAGCGAAGAGCATGGTTTGATGATGATAATGATTATGAACATCACCTTATATTTGGATTCCACGATAAATGGATGAGGTGTGTGTGTGTGTGTGTGTGTGTGTGTGTGTGTGTGTGTGTGTGTGTGTGTGTGTGTGTGTGTGTGTGTGTGTGTGTGTGTGTGTGTGTGTGTGTGTGTGTGTGTCTATAAATTAATTATGTGCTATTGGAATGTGCCTCATGACCCTTTGGACTGCTGAGATCCCTTCGACCTTTGAAGACCCTTTAACCCCACCTCAGGACCCTGAAGACCAGCAAGACCCCAAATGACCTCTAATTATTATTATTATTATTATTATTATTATTATTATTATGGTTCCAAGGCTTGCAGGCTGTGAAACCGATTGCTTCTACTCGGACTAAGAAAAACGCCCAAGGCCGTGAAGACCAATGAAAATTTGGTCCAACGGACCAACGGGCCCCCCAGTTGTTAAAACACAGAAGTGTGTATCTAGGTTCTTATAAGAGCTAAGCAACATAGGGCAACAACTTTATAATCAGACAGGAGATAGAAAAAGGGGGACAAGCAGACAAATGAATTGTTGGAGGGTTGAGGGGGTCATTTTAGGGATTTGGAAGAGATCGGAGATGGGTATTGGATCAAACATGATGCCATGAAGGAAGGCAATGTTTAAAGTCTAGACGAGTGAAAACATACCCTATCCAGCAAAACGCACACTTTGTAGGAAACGCATGAACGAACCACCAATCAACTTCTCTGTTTATCAGTATATTCTGCCATCAAGACCTTGTCATTTTGAAACATGTTGAAGGCATGTATGGCATGCCCGGGCCAAACGTTGAGACAACCTGCATTTTAACGTGCTAAGAATAGGTCTCAACGTCGGGCAGGATGTGGCATGCAGGTCTGGGTATGGATGTATGTATGCATCCAGTCTAAGAGTGATTACATATCTTTAAAACGGACTTCCATGCTTGACTTTTGAGACAAAATAAAAACAACATTACGGATGGATCTGCATTGATGTGTTGCCATTGGTGGTGCATGCAGCAAGCATTTTGTTTTGTGTTTTGTGGTGTAATCTGCCATGACAGGAGGTGAAACCTTTTTTAAAGGTCCCAGCATTATACAGACTAGGAGAGTACCCCCCCGCCCCCCAACTGGAGGTGGTGCTACACGAGACACATTTACATGGAGAATTTGTGTTCCTTCCTCCTGCACCCTCCACCTCCAAGACCACCGGTAAAGATAGAAACACGCCAACACATTAATTTGGGTCATGCTGATCCAATGGAGCAAGTTTGGATGTAATTGGCCCAGAAATGTAGGAGAAGTAGCGTGACAAATGCACATCTGCCTCTGGTTTAAAGACTGCGTGATGCCGTGAACCAAGCTACTATCAGGGATAGGGCTGCATTCTCACTGAATGGAATTGGTTGTTGTATCAGGAGTCCACCTGTGGCCAAGAAACACCGATCCATGAATTATAGTGAGGCTATACCTTCTCACCCACTAATGAGAATAGAATGTTACACGAATCAGTTTAGTCGTGGTCTGACAGTAAGGTGCCTTCCAAAGAACTACGGTGTAGGAGGAGGAGGCTATTAGGCCCATTATAGCCTGCGCAACGGTTGCCAACCTACAGTAGTTTGTCCGTGCTCTGTTCTCTTTAAATGCTGAATGTCAAGCAAGGAAGCAGCACGTGACATTGTACGAGTATTTTGGACTCGGCCAGGGTTCAAACCACCGACCTCCCAGACTCGGAGCGGACGCTCCAACCATTCATGACACCACCGAGGTTGAATTTGTAGTTTGTTCAGGGTGCTGGGAATAACTCACCTACCCTTCACAAAACTTACAACAATTACCTTTGAAGCTTAAGCTATCTAGTCTGAGTTGGATTCTAGAGCCGACTACCAACTCGTAAGCAGTGTGTTGCATCACATGGTACGAACCGACCATTGAATGGAAGTTAAACCAGTTGTTGTATCAACAAGCATTAGATGGTGGACGTTAAATATCTCACGGTATGTTTCATGAGGAGTGGGCACATTATCCCCAGCACCCTGTATCGTGGAACAGCCCACGTGTTCCAATTCTTTGAAGAAAGAATGCTCCAGGTAGCTTACCAACACTTAGAGGTTTAAATCACTTTTACTTTATTTTAAAACACTCCAAGTGCGATGGTAAAACCCGTGCTTTCTCCCGATACAACCACCATTACGCTAGATAGGGAAGAACCGTCCTCACCCCCTCGCAGAGGAGATGACACAACATATGGGTGCAGCATAAATACTCATGAGGGGATGAAAGGTTCGTGGTCACAAGAATATGCATGAGGAAAGACATGGGCGGAGCATAAATATACATTTTACATTCCAACTTGGTTACATCACACTCTAAACAAAGTACAAATGTCAAATTCCTGCAAAAATCAGGACTGACCGCCGGTTCATCAAATACTTTGGCCAACGTTTCCTGGTCGATGGTTGACCACACAAATAGCAGAAGTTGGAGAGATAAAAGTTTTGTAATGTTAAGCTCCATTGATTATTGAGACCACCTGTCTTATGTGGTCGTCTTTGCTTGGCATCTTGAGTTGAATCAGGGTGCCAGGGCAAAAAAATTTTAATCCATGCATTGTGTTCAACAAAAAGGAAAGGTTGTCCTCAAACCTGTGGCAAAGAAAAAACAGTGATGCAAACGAAATACATTTAAATAAACATTGCAAGAAGATATTAAATTTCGTTCGTTCGCTTACAGCACCTGGCTGCTGGTTGTCATCATTTCTGGTCGCCAGGCGATGCTGCTGACGCAGTGCCCCCAAGGGCTTATAGGGTAGGAATTTCGAATTTTGTCCTCAAAATTGACCCGTTCTTTTCAAAGTGTAAACTGTATGATCTTTACTACCGAGCCATCGGCAAAAGTTCACAAACGGGACAGCCAGCTTAACGTCCCCCTGAAGTGCAGCACACTTATTGATGCAACACCCTACCTGCAAAGCCCCAATCCAACAATCTACAGTCTGGCTGGCAATTGAGCTCGGACGAGACAGCTCGAAGGAGAGTGCACCTCCACTGAGCAATCTTGGGATAGCTCGGATATGTTGTTCATGTATATTCATAACCATGGTGCTTCCAAAGCACCTCTTTTTCACCGACAAAGTTCAAAACTAAAATCCAAATTTTTCTTTGGATTTTACAACTTACAACTTAAAACCACAACTTACCACCGAGGAATAATCAAAAAAACGCACTGGAGGGTCAATTGGTTTGCTTCAGGTTCAAAGCTGACAATTTGTCCTGTCCTTTGTGACGACATAAAGTCCATCTGAATGGGAATACAAAGAGCTGAGATTCTTTGCTATTACAACTGGCCATGATAGTAGTGATCTTATTTGGCAGTTGTTGCTTTTTCCTTTGAGTTGAACCATGTACCCTACATTATCTACTATTCAAGTGGTTGTAAAATATTGAAACAGGTGGTGTTTCGCTGCACAAAGATAATGACTATAACATTCATTGTTTTGTAATAACATATGTTCTCCAGGCAGATTGTAACAGTGCGGTTACGTGATCGACCTTTAATTGGACAATTTATTGTGTTGGTCGTTAAGGAAATGATGATGTCATAATGGGGTTAGAAAGTTGCTCTGTTAACATGTTTTCAATGGACTTTTTTTTTTGTATCCAGTGTCGAGGCTCATTTGAGAACGAACACACAGAACATACAACAAGGGGGGCAGGAGACAAGAGGGGTGGGAGAGGGAAGGAAAAAACAGTGTGCAACAGAGACATGAGATCTGTGGAAGGGAGAGGGATGGGGTGGGGTACACGGGGTAAACAAGATGGACACGATAAGGACTTTCAGGTCCTTACACGGCAGGGACTTTCAGGAAGGAAAGCAGGGAATTTGAAGGATGTGGGTTTGGGTTGGATTAACGGGGGTAGAAAAGATCATGGTTTTGGATGGGGGGAGATAAGAGATGGTGGTGAACAGCTGTTTTGAAGACCTGGAGGAACAGTGGGATTGAAGAGAGTGTGGGAGTTTGTTCCAAAGGTGGGAAAAAAGAGAAATGAAAGAGTGAAGGTGAGCAGTGATTCTTGATTTTTGGTAGTTTTACCAGAAGGGAGTTGCTGGTGGACCTTGAGCGCCCTGCGGAAATATGTGGGGGGACATATCTCAGGCAGAACGGGTGGGGGGGGGATAGGCCGGAGAGGAGAAGGTAGAAAATAGAAAGACCACTGACCTGCCTGCGGTGAGAGAGTGAGAGACCCAAAGACTCAGCCTCACCGCGGGAGATTCCAATGATCCTAAATGCCTTGGTTTCCACAGTGTGAAGCCCAGAAAGTTGAGAGGCAGGAGCACCAGCCCAGAGGTGAGAGCAGTACTCCATCAGGCTGTGGACGAAAGCTTTGTATATGGTCAGGAACTCAGGTGTGCCAAGGAAGTACTTTGCACGACAGAGGATTCCCAGTCGGTGACTGGCTTTGGAGGCCAGCTTTGGAGGTCTTATCGAGGCATATGTAAAATTACTGGATGGATTAAGATGAAAACAGCAATATTCCATGTGAGAGGAAAAGCATTACTTTGTGAAGCATTGTTGTTCAATTATACAGGAGTTACAATCCCCTCAGAAAGTATTCACACCCCTTGACTTTTGTCACATTTTGTTGTGTTACAGCCTGAATGTAAAATAGAATCAATTGGAATTTTTTGTCACCGAACTACATAAAATACCCCAAAATGACAAAATGTAAACATGTTTTTGGAAATTTTTATAAACTAATTAAAAATGAAAAGTTGAATTGGCATGTGTCAGTAAGTATTCGGCCCCTTTGCAATGACACTCCAAATTGAGCTCAGGTGCATCCAATTTCCTTTGATCATCCTTGAGATGTCTCGACAACTCGATTGGAGTCCACCTGTGGCCAATTCAATTGATTGGATACGATTTGGAAAGAAACACACCTTTCTATATAATGTTCCACAGTTGACGATGCATGTCAGAGCAGAAACTCCACCATGAAGTCCAAGAAACTGTCCGTAGAACTCTGAGATGGATATGTGAGTAGGCACAGATCTGGGGAAATAAAACAATTTCTAGAGTGTTGAAAGTTCCCAAAAGTACAGTGAGCTCCATCATTAGGAAATGGAAAGAATATGGAACTACCCAGACTCTTTTGTGAGCTAGCCGTCCGGCCAAACTAAGCAACTGGGCAAGAAGAACCTTGGTCAGGGAGGTGAACAAGAACCCACTGACCACTCTGACAGAACTACAGAGTTCCTTGACTGAAATGGGAGAACCTACTGGAAGGACAACAATCTCTGCAGCACTTCACAAATCTAGGCTTTATGGGAGAATGGCCAGACACAAGCCCCTCCTGATAAAAAGTACATGCCAGCATGCCTGCAATTTGCAAAAAGGCATGAGAAAGACTGAGAGCATGAAGCAAAAGATTCTGTAGTCTGATGAGATTAAATTTGAACTCTTTTGCCTGAATGCAAAGCGCTACATCTGGCGGAAACCAAGCACAGCTCATCACCCATCTAACACCATCCCCACAGTGAAGCATGGTGGTGGCAGCATCATGCTATAGGGATGCTTTTGAGTAGCAGGGACTGGGAGACTTGCAAGGATAGAGGGAACAATGAATAGAGTCAAATACAGGCAAATCCTTGAGGATAACCTGCTTCAGAGTGCAAAAGACCTTCGGCTGCGGCGAAGATTTATATTCCAACAGGTCAATGACCCCAAGCATACAGCCAAAGCAACACTGGAATGGTTTCAAAACAACAATGTTGAAGTATTTGAGTGGCCCACCCAAAGTTCAGACTTGAATCCCATTGAGAATCTATGGAAAGACTGAAGATTACTGTTCACCAATGCTATCCATCCAACTTGACAGAGCTTAAGAAAATTTGCAGGAAGAATGGGAGAAAATCCCCAAATCCAGATGTCTTCTTCTTGAGTATGGCAGCTAAGCTTCAGGGTAGCTCTCATTTTGTTTGGGAGCGACTATGCCGCTGATGCTGTGCTCCTATACCAGTACACTGGTATTAATTTTACCGACCTCGGAAGGATGACAGGCTGAGTCAACCCCACCTGGTGTTAATTCAGCAGCCATTGGAGCTCAAACTCAGGACCCTAAGATCCAAAGCCAGTCACTCTAACCTCTGAGCCAACACCAGGCTTAAATCCAGGTGTGCAAAGCTGATACAGACATACTGCACCTAAGAATACCCTAAACTGTAATCGTTGCCAAAGGTGCTTCCACAAAGTATTGACTCAGAGGGTTGAATACTTATTGTTGCAAGATATTTCAGCTTTTCATTTTTAAGTAGTTTGTACAATTTTCTAAAAACGTGTTTTTCACTGTCATTACAGGGTATTTTGTGTGGATCGGTAACAAACAAGCTCAAATGAGCTAAGATCCTCGTCCTCTTAATCATGACGTCATAAAAACGAATATGACGTCATTGTGATGTATCAGGTTTGCGATAAATTATTATATTTGCTAATGCCCGGCTTGATTCCTGCAAACAAAATTCAAACAGCTTGCCTAGTTTCGGAGATAATGGTATCGGCGATTTCCATTAGCGGCGACATTATGACGTCAACTTTTTTTCGAGGAAGAATTTCCAAAATCGGAGATGGTTACTGTCTGCTCGTGGGCTTTCTGCATAAACATGGCAAGTTTCATGAAGATCCGATGAAAACTCTAGGTTGTGAAACAAAAAATGTCTAAAAATAGGAATGACGTCATAAAAAAATTGATATGACGTCATAGTGATGTATCATATGTGCGGTAATTCATCTCTGCTAATGCCCTGTTAGATTCCCGCAAACAGAATTCAAAAAGCTTGCCAAGTTTCGGAGATAATTTTTTAGGCGATTTCCATGAGCGGAGATATTTTGACGTCATAACTTTTTTTCTAGGAGGAATTTTCAAAATCTGAGATGGTTACCGTCTGCGCAGGGTATTTCTACATATACATGCCAAGTTTCAGGAAGTTTCGATGAAAACTGCAGGCTGTGAAACAAAAAAGTCCACAAGAAGAAGATGAAGAACAACAACGTGAGTAAGACTTAGAGATAGATCCTCCACGAGGATCTAAAAATTTAAATTGAAGCCATTTTAAATTCAGGCTGTAACACAAAATGTGACAAAAGTCGAGAAGTTTGAATACTTTATGAAGGCACTGAATTTGGCTGGCATATCTGGCATTTCACATGAAGAGCAAGAGCAACTTGTGGCTGATATGTATACGAGGTGTGTTCAAAAAGTATCCAACCTTAATTTTTCGTGCGTAAACAAATGAAGCTAGGAAGACGTGGTTTGGTGCACGTATGTAGGCGATCCTAACTCGTATGCGTGAATATTTTCCCGTCTGCAGAAGCTGTCAGTCGCCGACAGACCGCCGATGAGTGAGGAAGTAAGTGAGCGGCTTCGGATTTTCGTTTTTGACAAAATGACGGAAAAACTTGAACAACGCTACTGCATCAAATTTTTGTGAAAAGCTTGACGATTCCCAAGTGGAAACGATCCGCAAGATTCAACAGGCCTTCGGGAACGAAGCAATGGGCACCACCCAGATAAAAGAGTGGTACAACTGCTTCAAAGATGGTCGCACATCAGTGGAAAGTGAAGCACGTTCTGGTAGGCCCTCAACATCCCGAAATGAGATCGTCATTGACCAAGTGAGGACCCTGCTGATGCAGGATCGTCGAATCATGATCAGAGAACTTGCAGACGAGGCGGGCGTCAGCATTGGATCCGTTCATTCCATTGTGACTGAGGATTTGGGCTTAAGGAGAATCTCAGCGAAGTTTGTGCCAAAGCTGCTAACGGTCGAGCAGAAGCAACTCCGTTTGGAAATCACACAGGACATGCTGGAGACTGTGAACAGCGATCCCAACTTCTTCAACACAGTGATCACTGGCGATGAGACCACAGTGATCCGTCATTTGGTCAAAAACGAAAATCCGACGGCGCTCACTTACACTTCCTCACTCAATGGCGGTCTGTCGGCGACTGACAGCTTCTGCAGACGGGAAAATATTCACGCATACGGATTAGGATCGCCCACATACGTGCACCAAACCACGTCTTCCTCGCTTCATTTGTTTACGCACGAAAAATTAAGGTTGGATACTTTTTGATGACACCTCGTATGTATGTATGTATGTATGTATGTATGTATGTATGTATATATATATATATATATATATATATATATATATATATATATATATATATATATATATATATATTGTTACGGCTGTGGAAATTGGCAGAACACAATAAAGGTCCCTAGATCAGTGAGGCCGATAAGTCCGTGTCCAGATAGATTTCCCCACCGTTGTTTCAAGGGAATCTATTCACGTTAACCGGGCTGTGATCTTTGAGTTAGCCGTTATTCTTTACTATCGTTATTTTGGACTAACCACGTCCACCACCAACATCTTTCTCAACAACCGCTTTACAACAACCACCACCACCACCATCACCAACATCGCTCTCAACAACCGCTTCAGACCAACCACCTTCCACCACCACAACCACATCTGCCTCTCACCAAACCACGCCATCCTCACCACTTCGCCAGCAACCGTCAACGTCTCCACACCACAAACATCGCCTCACCTTCGTCTCCGAAACGACGCCATCTTTGCGCCAGCCGCGGCGAGTCCGCATCGAGCGGATTCGCTGCAGGCCGACGTGGGACGTTTGCTCGTCGGATCAAGCTTGGTGACCTCGCGCACGTCCGCTTTCTGCGCAGAGGTCAGAGGTCAGAGGTCGAGGATCGGAGGCCAAACCGCGTCTCACCAGCCCTATAAAAGGACGAGCAGAGCGCCAAGCTCGCGTCCGAGTTGGGTCGAGTTGAGTTGATCCGTCGGTCTGTCAGTCTGGAGAGGTCGGGGAGTCGGGAGGAAGCCAGAAGCCAAGGAGCTGCGTGGAAGTCTGGGCTCGTGTCGGAGTCGGGAGCTTGGAGCTTGCAGTCGGTGGAGAGTCCCGGGGTCGCGAAGGAGACGCGAGCTGGAGGCACAACCTTGCCTGCTGTGTCGCGCGGATCCGCGCGTTCGTGTGGAGAGAGCCGGAGAGAGCTCGCCTGCCACACTGAAGGCCCGAGCTCGACCGCGGCTACACCAGCTGCCGTGGGGAAGGAGCATCGCGGGTCGCCCAAGCGCGTTCGTATGGAGAGAGCCGGACAGAGCTCGCCTGCCACACGGAAGGCCCGAGCTCGACCGTGGCTACGCTAGCTGCTGTGGGGAAGGAGCATCGCGGGTCGCCCAAGCGCGTTCGTATGGAGAGAGCCGGAGAGAGCTCGCCTGCCACACGGAAGGCCCGAGCTCGACCGTGGCTACGCTAGCTGCTGTGGGGATGGGACGTCGCGGGTCGCCCAAGCCAGACACCACGAGGGTGCAGGTAACCTGCAACGGTCTCGTGGGACTCGTTCGGTCTGCCAAGTCCCACGCCATAAAGACCCAAGAGGTCCAGTCTGACCCTATTGCCTTTGATGGGGTCTTTTTCCTGCTTTTCCTTCGAATGAATGTTTGTGGCGCCGAGTCCCGAAAGTAAAACTGTGTAAGTGACTGTACATTAATAATTACTTATAGTCGGTTGTAGCGCTTTGTCTTGCCCACGTGCCGTGCCGCATTCATTGCTTGTTCTGTGTACGTGCATGTTGGTGTTTTTGAATGACTGCATGATGGTTCCTGCATACGAAGAGTAAATAAATGTGCTGGTTTAAATGTAAACCTGTTCGTTGCGTCCAAGCCCCCATTGAAATGCCATCTTGTATTGCGGAATGTTAGTTGGTGTTTAAATAGCCGGTAAAGTGATCGGGTCCAACGGGACTGCGCGATATTACCCCGCTCGGTTATCCCAAAGGGAAGCGAGCTGCTTAAGCGGCTCGTTTCCAATCGGTCCCGTTGGGGTACAACCTCTCGGTAACCTACCTGCGCGATTAATTAGGTAAATCGAAGATTTGGCGATCAGACCCTGTAGTGCGCGGGTAGGGTACGGACAAGGTTGTGGTGGGATTGAAAACCCATCCATGACTGGTTTCTGACGCCATTGCAGAAAGTCACGACTGGATTGTCCGTTCGGTGGGCGAACCGGCTACTATTGGTGAAGCGCGGTCGTTCGCACGACGGGCGGGCGCAAATAATACAACAATATATATATATATATATATATACACACACACACACACACACACACACACACACACACACACACACACACACACACACACACACACACACACACACACACACACACACACACACACACACACACACACACACACACTAGTACGGGCACGTACGTGCAAAAAAACAACTTTAAAACTGCTTGCCAGAAACAAACACACAGGCCGTTCCTTCGCTCTCGTGCGCGTACGTACGTGCGTGACCATACGTGCAAACCAAAAAAAAAAGTTTCAAACAACTGCACAGGCCATTCCTTCGCTGTAGTTAACGAAGACTGGATTGGGGCATTGTGTTTAAGAAAATCGAGAAAGAGATCAAGAAAGTACAGAATACAGTAAGTCGATAAATCGAGAAAGAATACAATAAGTCGTCACTGTCCGGAAGTTCGCATATCGCAGTTACGATTATTCGCAATTTAGTTTTAATGGCCAATTATTCAATTAGCGCCAACGTATTTTGCCTTTTCGCAATGTCATCGCAAGGAAAAACACAAAGAGAAGAGAAGAGGAAAAAAAAAACAGCTTTCAAATTAATTTAGGCCGTTCCTTCGCTCTCGTAAGGCCTAAGTCACATTTGCCACAGCGACCGTGGGGTCTCCAAAATCTACGGCCACTAGCAATTATACGGCGGCCGCGGTATTTCCACGGTCACACAATGTAGCAGCCACATATGTTTTTATTTTTCGGGTAGCCGCACGGCGTATTTATAAATTGTGGAGACCGAAAACGTGGGGGTGCCGTACGGTCTTTGATTTGATGTAGCACGGTGACTTCAGGGCGTTCCTGCAGCGGCCATAGAATTTTCAAGGTGCCCGCAAGGCGACCACAGGGGGGCCCTAAGGCGAACGAGCGGCCAGACGCACGGTAACGAGTGGGTTCTTTTTTTTTTTTTTAAACCAGTTCTTTTGTTTTGGCTTGTCCAATTGCTACGGCGAACGTATAAATGAAAAAAGTTATAACTCCACGCTATAATTCCACGGCGACCCTACGGCCTGTAAAATATAGCCATACTGCGTAGGTTGCCTTGCGGGCACCTTGAGGCTACCTTGCGTCGGCATCGACCGATACAAGCTTGGTCCAAGTCTTTCACGAACCGGCCTGACGTTCAATGAGGGCTCGAGCAGGAATTTGGAACTTTGCCACGGTGCCGACGATAGTTCACCGACTCTTCGCAAAGGACACTGTGGGAACTTTGACAGCCACTAACTAATGCCAGCAGACGGGGCCCCCATTTAACGTATATCCGAGGGACAGCACACACATTGATGAATCACCCTGCCTGTGAAACACTGATGACAGTTTATAGCTGGACAGAGTTCGAACCTCGGCTAGACAGCATCAAGGTGAGTTTGTGTATCTCTCGGCCATCCTGCCAGCCTGATATTAGACTTTGAGTATTGGTGTGAAATGGAGGCATGAACCTCATCAAACATGTTTCATCTCCAAACACATGAAAACTTAACGCCGTATTCAATCTTTCTGCCAGAAATGAAACTACAGTATCTTGCTTAAGAATGGTTAACACATTCGTTTTGTTAACCATATAGATTACTGTTGTGTATACAACCCATGACCACATTAGAAAGTAATTGTGTAATACAGTTGTTACAAAAGTAGGAAGTACTCATATACTTGCAAAGTGTGGTGACATTAGTGAAAGAGAACTGAACTCCAGGGCAAGTGTGTATTTACAGGGCAAATGGTCTTGCTTCCCTGAATCCATCTGTTTCCAAGGACAAGCCAGCACTCTTCCTGATTTTTCTCCCATATTTCTGGTCAGGATGTGTTACAAGAAATAGTCCTAAAATTAAGCCTTCTTTACTAACACACTCGGGCTTTGCAAACCCCAGCTACGTGACAAATGCGATGCATTCTCGGCTGCAGCTTGAGGCCAACAACATGGGCACTTCACTGCAGTTCATATAACACCTGAGTTACCCCGCACGGTCTTGAGAAAAAGAACATGGGAAGGGACTTTTCAACTCTTGCTTTGCGTTTCAGAGCACGATCTATATTTCCTATGAGCCGAGATTTTGTCTGAATCTCCATATTCTCTAATGCTGAGAGGGTGAGTGGTACATTTGATTGGTCGAGATGACATAAAATGTCCAAATATTTTGTCCAAGTACTGCTCAACCGAAGATTTTTGGAAATGCCAACAAGGAGATTTGTGTTCTTCAGTATTCAAGTAGATAATTCAATTGAAATAAAATGAAGGTTTTAAAAGCTGTAAGAAAAAAGAAAAAAACAATTCGGAAGTTTACCGCCATTGATGCACCGCCTTTTGCACCGCCATATTTAACCTGTTGCCTGTTGTATGTGTCCTTTGTGACATCCCTAAAAACAGTAGGTTTCTTGTTTGGAATGATTTTCTTTTTTTTTTCACTGCTCGACAGGCAGACGGACTGAAATAAATTTCCTTACTCCTTTCTCTCTGTGCACGTGCGCTCGGGATGAGATTCCATGCAATTTGCCAAATTCAGAGCCAAAGTACTGCTTCACTGCAGGTTCATGTTCCGATTGACGTTTTGATTCATTTTGTGCAGTGTTAAAAATTATACAACTAAATTTAAACTAATTAGTTCCATGATCATAGACTGACATCTGTCGACAGACAGACAGACAAAACAGAGTGAATCAATTTCTTAACCCCACCTTTCGTTTCTGGTGCGGGGTAGAAACAATCATGCAGGTAATTAGGAGCAATGAGGAAGTGTCAGCATCGCACAATGCACGTGTATGTCAATCTAGTGATGGCTGGAGAGGGGAGGGGTGGGCGCTATGAAGATTCACTGACCTCCTTTTAAATATATTTTGTCATAATGATAACATTATAGCACATTTGAAAAGATACAACAAAAACTATTTAATGATACAAAGCGATATTCTATCTTCACACCTTTCACAGATTAATCATCATAATATTATCAGTGGGTTTGAGGTATGCACACTCACCTCGAAGTTGTCTCTCCAAGGTTTGAATCCTAACCCAACTATAAACTGTCATCCTGGTGTTTCACAGGCAGGGTGATTGATCAATGTGTGCGCCTTCTCTCAGATGGATGTCAAAAATGATGTCCTGTCTGTTGGAATTAGTTGGTGGACGTTAAAGATCCTATGGTGTCCTTTGTGAAGAGTAGGAAAGCTATCGCCAGCACCCTTAATAATTTTTGATACAATGTTCAGTCCACGAAATGTATCTGTTTGTTATAAAGAGACTCAACTGCATTTCCTTGCAATATATTCAATCTCCTGATGTGTGTTTAAATTTAGTAGGATGCTGGACGTACAAATCAAAGGCCATTGTAGAACTGAAAGTATGCCTCGACAACCATAGGTTGGCAACCATTATAAGTGTTCCATAACATAATGCAGGGATGTGCAAGAAGTGACAAACTTACCATCTGTCAGGCCTGGACAATGCATAGCCTGCCACATCGCATGACGAGCACCTTTAGCCTTCTACCTTAGTTTATCACTCCCTCCTGATGTCACTCCATTGGAGTGTCAACGGGCTTTATTTGACCGTCGCAACAGAACCGATCCGCAGCAACCATTCTCTCAGGGGCGGCATCACGTTAGGCCTCTTGGTGAAATATCAATGGCTTCCATTGAACATGGTGTCGAATCAATGGCATGCCATGTTAATGCCATCATTTAAGCCAAAGGGGGCCACCATTAGAGGGATGCTGCAATTTTTCACTCGGAAATATACTGCACATCCCTGTACTGATGAGTTTGTTTTGTCTTTGCTGTTTGTATGGTGTACAATTGCACAGCGGTGACACGTACGCATGACATTGGTCAAAAGAATTGTCATCGACCAATAACTGGCCTTTGGAGCCATATATTTAATACATACAGAGGGGTACAGGAGAGAGGGTTAGGGGCTGAATTGAGAAGATGATGATAGGAGCGATAAAGGAGATTGGGGGAGGATGGAAGAGGTGGGGCTAAAAGGGAAATTAGGTTGTATGTATAGTCTAAGAAATGTTGTGGGGGGAGTTGAATATTCCAGCATTTCTGAGTTTTGCAAACATTGATGGAATTTTTTTTTTTAATGTTGAATAATGATGGAAGTTATCACGAGGGTCACTCGGCAGTCGACACGTGAAGACTAAACACATTTCTCTTTGAATCGTTACTCTTATACAAGCGAAACCTGAACAATAATCCATAGGCATAAGGAGGGAGAACACTCACACATAATTGGATGTCAAACAGCAACAAAACCAAATAAATGATTGCTGGAGTGCGTTGACATTCCTTGTGTCAATTGGATTTCATGTAATGACGAATATTTGAGTTCGAGAAAGGCGAAATCGTTTCACATTGTCCCACTGGATAATTGTTTTCGCAGACAATTGCTTCTGAAATCGGTATCGGTCAAAGGGCGTTGTTATAAAATAAAATAATAGACACCCTTCGGATTCGCTCATGATGCATTCATCACGTGGCCCAGAGTCCACTCCAAAGCTTGGACCACCGAGCCGGCTGCTGGAAACATTTGCTCCAGGTAGCAGCCGGTGAACGAAGCACAGGTGGGTTCAATTTTGGAATATTGTGAAGAAACGAAAAGAAAAGAAACACCTTGATTTGAGAAGGTGTTCACATTGGGTTCTGTGGCCTGTTCACCATTTTGATCATCATGGCCGTTTCAAAAGTTGCCCTCTTTTACATCCTGCGTCGTGTTCGACCAAATCTGAACCATCCGTCGGCAATTCTTTGGTTCTTGGAAAATTGTAATTCAAAATATTTTTCTTTTTCACTAATTTGGAAAATTGATTTCTTCTCCAGGAAGTCAGTGCATTAAGCAGATTCCACTAAAGCTCACCAGGGTTGGTGAAGCTTTACGCACTGCGGGCCAACATAACCATCCCTTTGTTAGGGCGGTTGCTATCAACAGCAGCAGATGCTTCTTACTGAGTGCGTCACAGTGGCCTAAAGCACTCCTCATCCGCCTTCAAAAGGATTCTCGCAAAGCAACCTTTCTAAAGACAGCCCGCTTGTTTTGTTGAGCGTATCGCGGAGCATTAAGAATCTTTCACAATACTCTGAGGTGCATAAGCTTTATCAGGACTCCAGGCATTGCTCCGTCCTGGGGGATCATTGTATAAACCTGTATTCGAGGCTCTGCGTTTTGCAATGGTGGATGTGCGAGAGAATACAAGTGCGGCCTCACATGTGCATGCCACCGAATTGCTCCTCGTGTGCTGGCGAATTAGGGATGTTGGACTTCAGTGAAAAATGGATTTGTTACAGGAGATGGAGAAGAATGAACTGAATTGATGGAATGAAGGAGCGCACGTGATGAAAACAATTCAGGCATTAAGATGAAGCAAAAAACAAAAGCACACCTATATGGAGACCAAATGAAAACTAATTCATCATGATCATATAACAAAAGAGAAAGTTTGGGTGTGTGTAGAAGGAGAGTGGGGGAGAACAAGCAAGGAAAATAATCTGTACATTGGAGATATGATGAAAGGAGGTTAGAAAGACTATGTTTAAGGGCCACAGGGCAAAAATTAAGGGCTACAAAACATCATCAAATGAGCATTCTAATGAATCATACCCAGATGATGATTAAAGTTGGACAAAAATTGCTCCTTGTTTTGTGATGAAAGAATGTATGAAGTCAATGCGGCCGATGCCACACAAGCCCCATTTCAGTACTAACGAGACGGCGACTCGGTGGAGCGCAAACCTCCACCACGTAAAGCCTGATCCACGAGAACACATCGGGCCCATTACATTTTTGAAATATCAGTACTATACAGTACTATATCGTTTTTGAGCTCGATCTCTCAATGGTGAAGAATCGCTAAAAAAAAAAAAATTATCAGATCCGGATCCGGATTTGGATTTTCACCAAAATCGGATCAATTCTTCCTCGCCAGACCCACAACCTGTCCACCAAATTTCGTCCGAATCAGTGGAAAAACAACTTTATGAGATATCGTGCTATATATGGTTTTTGGCCCAATCTCTCAATGGTGAAAAATCGGTTTAAAAAAATTCTACGGAGTCGGATCCGGATCCGGATCTTCACCAAAATCGAATCGATTCGTCCTTGTCACACACCGAACATGTCCACCAAATTTCATCCAGATGAGGAGTGCTTTTTGAGATATCCTTTTCACAGATGAACAGACAGACAGAAAGGGGTGAAAACATAAACTCCGCCACCGGTGGCCTAGTGGAGAGAGTATTGGGGGTGGATCACCTGTGAGGTCTTTCCTTCAAATCCAACTGAAGGCAACAGTAAGCAGGATTATGGATTACAAGGTTTTGGTGTTTAGACACCGTGTTAGCCTCAGAAGAATTGTCATGTCGGATCATCAAAAGTAAAACGAGTGGGGCAACTTAGCTAAATATAGCATAACAATTGTGCATTTTGTGAGGAAAGCACCAAATTTGGCACAATAGTAGACTATCATATTATGAACAGATTTGGATATTGGGCCATCTCAAATTTTTCCGCTGATGGCTGTGGCAGCCATTTTCCACTGCCATCAAAAATTTTGAGATGGCCCAACATCCAAATCTGTTCATAATACGTTAGGCTACTAGTGTGCCAAATTTGGTGCTTTCCTCACAAAATGCACAATTGTTATGCTATATTTAGCTAAGTTGCCCAACTAATGGTCCTGTAGCTCACCTGGCTGGTTGCAAAAAAAGTGGAGTGATGAATGGATCAAAATAAAAATAAGAGCTGGATTTATAATACACATTTTAGGTCAGGTATTGTTGACGTGAATCATAGTTTTCAAGGTGCAGCTCAGATGTCTACAATTCATATTGTTACATGGAAAGTGGGTTGAGGAGAGGTGATCCACAGTATGGATTGTGTGATTCACGTCGCATGTATTTACGCTTGTATACAGGGAAAATGTCGGAGTAAGTTTTGTTAAATGTGCACTGAGGAGGCAGTGAGTGTAAACTTAAATGTAGACAGATTAAGGTTGTAAAATGTGTGACCTTCTCTTCTGTAAGGCAAGGCCAGGTGAGGAAATGGATGTTTCATGCCATATGGAAGCTCTTCACAGTTCGGTAGCACCATCACAAGCTGTTTCGCCAATGTGTGTGAGTCATGGCAGCAAAAAAGCCATGAGAGTTGGAGCTCAACCTGCAGGCAAAAATAATCTCTCGCTTTACCTCTGCTTGGCCACCATCTTATCTTTCCTGGTCTTCCATTGCATATTTTCACTCCTGGTCTTCCACCCTATCTTCTTTTCCTGGACATCCACCCCATTTTCTTCTCTTGTCTTCCACCAGATCACTCCTGCCAGAGTGCATACCCAGAACAGCATTTTGCCTGTGTACCAGTAGCCTGCATCCATCAATCACTTTGTGCAGTGGGATGGACTCTGGAGAAGCTGGTATTCGGCTTCGCTTGGGGCACCCGGAGTAGAACGCGGTTAAAATGAGCCTGTCCTTGGGTGGGAAGGGTGTCCCCAGTCCTGTGTTTGTATGTATGTCTGCGTTTGCATGTATTCTTATGGAGTTAATTGTGCCAGAGAACCCAGGTGGCCTACTGGCACGGCATATTTTGTTGCTTTTCTTGGGGCCACCCATTGGGCAGCTAGAATGGCACCCCCACCCCTCCCCCCCTCTTCGTGCCCATGGTATTTTTGGATGTTTCAGTAATTCATTCGGGAGCAGGGCCTGCTGACCTGCTGGACGAGCGGCCTGAGGTTGTCGCAGGTCCTGGAACACCTGTGCCCCAGGGCTGTGCTGTGAGAGGTGAGTGCCCTCTCATGGAACATACCATGGGAAAGATTTGTGAGAATGTTGCAGATCCCTGTCACACCAACGATCATGGGCTGCCCGTGAGTGTCTTCCGTTATGGGTTTCTATTCCAGAAGAACCTGAACACCTCTGTCCATTGTCCTCAACCTTCATGTATTGCGGACAAATCTGTCTGGCACATCCTCTGGGACTCCCCTATCACCAGGGGAAGGGGAAGGAGGTTATTCCCTCACGGCCTCTCAACTTGAGCTTTACATTCCCTGGCTGGTGAAGAACGTATGGGATGTCTCTGTGTTCTATGCGATCTGTCCATACACAGTGTCCCACGTTAAATGGAGGCGGGCCTGGAGGATAGTGAATGTCATCAAGACCGTCCTATGGTGGGTACAAGCAGAGGAATCCATTGGAGATGTTGGATGAATCCTGGGGAGATCTCGGGCATGGCTCCAACCTGCTTCCAGAGGAACAATCTTACCAACAGCCTGCTGGAGGCGAGGGGAGGTGCTGGAAATAGTGTTGGGTGAGGTGCTAGCTGCAGCTGGCTGTGGATTCTGGTATTTACAGGAAAACTGGCTCTATTGGAAAAAAATTTGGGTGTCTCTTCCTCGTTTGCTTTGGGAGGAGTGGGGGGGGCTATGGCTATTGGGTGGGTAGGATAGAGTCTTTATCTCTCCATTCCCTTTGTTTAGAGTTTAGGTGTCTTTTGTCTTGGGGTGTTGGGAGGGTTTGTTTTTTTTAACGAATTTTCTGGTTTGTTTGTTTTTTCAAATACCTTTTTTTATTGTTGTAATTTTTTTTAATTATTGCTTGTTTTCTGACCTGTTGATTGATTTCTGTTTGATTCCTTGATTCTTGTTTTATTGATCTTGTTTGTTTACCGCTTTCATTCCTCGTTTCTGATTTCTTGATCTTGTATTTTTAACTTTTACCTTTTTTAAATAAAAAAAGGCTTCAGCCATGAAATCTGCGTTGTATTTCGGCGAGAATGTGGCATCATCATTTTTAACCCTTTTAACCCTACTGGCCGTTTTACCAGCCGCTATTCAAAGCTCCATATACCTAAACGGCCGGATTTTTCTCCAATGAAACTTGTTACCCTCCCCTAGTTTAAGCATAACACTCGATATATTTTCTCCCCATCCTTTCTATTTCATTTGTGGAACCGTATTTCCGAAATCTGTTGTCCTGTGCTCTTATATCCAGACACTCAAATCTCCTGCCAATTACCTGATTATAGTCTCTCCAATTTTTACTACTGAGTACCTACACCTGCTGAGACCCTGTTCCCCTTTCACCTGCAATTCCTCTTATCATGCTGTGGTGCATCTATGCGTTCTTATCCAGCCGCTTTACCTTGGTGATTTTATCTGCGGTAATGACAATTGTCTGGCACTAAAATACATGAAAGCCTTTTGTAAAGTGATTTTGCCTCTTTCACTCAGTCAATTTTTCAAATGGAATGTGCAAATGGATTTCTTCATGCTGGAACTGGTCACGTCCAACCTTTTGCTCCCAAATCAAGGCAACAATTTTGTTGGCTACATTCAGAGCTACAGAACCACAAAAAAGCCTGGCAATTTGGTCAAAGCAAATGGTATGGCGGCTGCACTTGTTGAGGACGGGGCTGCAAGCATCGATTCAACCTGAATCAGCATCCTCAAATAACTTGTGTCCTTAGTTTAACGAGGAATAACAAAAAGATCAGGCTATAGACTTTAATTTAATTGTGGAAATTAATATTTAAACTAAGAGTTAAAAGATTCATATTTTAACTTTCATTGACTTTTAAACTAAAAAGTATTGTTATCGATTTTGGGCCGAGCCCCCGTTTTGTTTAGTTTTGTGACCCATGTTGCGTATCTACCTGTTTGTGTGATCTGTTGTGTAAAAATATTGCAGAACTAATGTCTCAAACTCGTTAAATACAAAATATGCACATTTTTTTTCAAAAAATGGAAAAAACATCCAAAAATGTGACAACATATTCAATCAATATTGTCCATTCACATCATGTTTGACTTATGCTACGAGCACTGATGCGTACGCATCAAACAATCACCTGCTTTGTTACGGACTTGACTCATGTTATATTTGACAAAACTTTCAATGTAAGATCGACAACCCATGGAGAATTATTAATTGCCATCATGGCGGCTCGCCGTCATTGCAGCGTACATGTCGTCGGATGTAAGTGCGGCTGAAGATTCTGGAAGAGGATTTTCAGGGTTTGCTGCATGCATGTATTCAACATGCACAGTAGAGTAATTGTCTTTGGTGAGAAAAGTGCTCAGAAGTTTCAATAATGTGCTGCCAAGTGGAAAGAAATCAAAGAAAGTGCCAAAAGCAAGGTCACGGCACGAGCAGTCAGTGATGATGAAGAACACGAAGAAGCTGAAAGACCTCGAAGGAAGGGTCTCCATTAATTCCACGAATTATCGACTGATTCATTCTGATCGTGCTTAAGATACCAATCCATTCCATATACAGCCAAGATTGGTGAAAAAAAAGGTGCAAAAAAGATCCCTGCAACGACAGACCAATCAGCCTTCTCCAAATCATCAGCAAGGTTATGGAATCCATCATTGCTTCAGACATTAAATCATTCCTCTTCTCCAATGGCTTGATTTCTGATCATCAATTTGGTTTCAGACCAGGTCACTCTACCCTGGATATGTTGCTCCTGCTTTCCCAACAATGGATGGCGATTCTCAATGTTAGACATGAAATCAGAGCTATCTCTCTAGACATATCGCGTGCTGTTGATACAGTCTGGCACCTCGCCCTGCTCTACCAAACTCTCTTCCTATGGTATCCAAGGCCATCTCCACTCATGGCTCAGAGACTTCCTCTCCTGTCACAGTCAACGTGTGGCCATTCATGGAATTCTTTCATCCCCTCTTCCTGTCCAGGCTGGAGTTCCTCAAGGCAGCATTCTGGGCCGTGCTCTTTTTATGGTTTTCATCAATGATCTCTCCGACTCTCTGGAAAATCCACTTTATCTCTTTGCTGATGACTTCATCCTCTGCCATACCATCTGTCATCCCTGAGTTTAGCAAGCAGCAGCCTCTTCACTCACTGCAGATCTGAATAAAATCATAAGCTGATCCAACACGTGAAACATGTTTTTCATGCCTGACAAATTTCACACTCACTGTCTCTCTGAAAGGACCATTTGGAAACCCCCATCCCCCCACCCCCCCCCCCATGTACTTTCTCAACAATCCTCTGGAAGAAGTCCTTTCATTCAAGCTTCTGGGTCTCACTATCCACCATGACCTTTCCTGGGAAAGCCACATTTCCAACATGGCCTCCAAAGCCAGTCGTCGACTGGGCATCCTCCATCGTGCAAAGTCTTTCCACGGCCCACCTGAGCTCCTGACCACATCCAAAGCTTTTGTCCACAGCCTTATGGAGTATTGCTCTCCCCTCTGGGCTGGTGCTTCTGCCTCTCACCTCTCTTGGCTTCACACTGTGGAAACCAAGGCATTTAGGATCACTGGTATCTCCCGCGGTAAGGCTGAGTCTTTGGGTCTCTCACTCACTCACTGCAGGCAGGTCGGTGGTCTTTCTGTCTTCTACCATCTCCCCTCCACTCCGATCTCGCCCCCCTCCCCCCACTGCTCTGTCTGCGATATGTCCCCCCCCATATTTCCACAGCGTGCTCAAGGTCTGCGTGCAACCCCCTTCTGGTAAAACTCCCAAAATCACGAATCACTGCTCACCTTCACTCTTTCATTCCTCTTTTTCCCCACCTTTGGAATAAACTCCCACACTCTTCAATCCCATCTTCCTTCCAGGTCTTCAAAACAGCTGTTCCAAGTCTTCGTTAATCTGGGCCAAACCCACCTCCTTCAAGTTCCCTGCCTTCCTTCCTTAAAGTTCCCTGTCGTGTAAGATCCTGAAAGTCCCTGTGGTGTCCATCTTGTGTACCCCCATGTTTCCCGCCCCATCCCTCTCCCTTCCACAGATCTCCAAATGTCACTGTTCCCCACTGTTTTGTCCTTCCCTCTCCTGCCCCTCTTGTCTCCTGCCCCCCTTGTTGTGCATTGTGTGATAGCTCTCATACGAGCCTTGACAATGTACTGTATACAATTTTTTTTTTTTTTAAATGGACGTCATGTGCGCTGTGCATGACGAAATAATCGCTAGCTATAAGTCTAAGTTACTTTGCTTGTCTAAGTAACTCTATAAGTCTATAAGACAATAACTCTATAAGTCTAAGTTACTTTGCTTGTCTAAGTAACTCTATAAGTCTATAAGACAATAACTCTATAAGTCTAAGTTACTTTGCTTGTCTAAGTAACTCTATAAGTCTATAAGACAATAACTCTATAAGTCTAAGTTACTTTGCTTGTCTAAGTAACTCTATAAGTCTATAAGACAATAACTCTATAAGTCTAAGTTACTTTGCTTGCACGGCATTGCAATGTATTGTACAGGGGGAGCGTGCGTGGTCCATTGCTCGAGTCTCTGGACTCACTCTTTGCAATTACTGGAACACGCTTCCCACCTCCCATTTCATGCCGTGTTAACTGTTTAACAAGCAAAGTCCTGAACTTCAAGAAAGAAAGTGGCATTTTTCTAATGTGATCATGTATTGACACCGAGTACTAATCAGACACAGTGAAGTTAGTTTGTGACCGACTTTGATCAGATCGTGTTTAAAATTGAGCTTGGTATGATCAATATTAACACCTCGCTGTTGTCCACACATTAATTGTTCGTGTTAAGTTAGTTGGATTCAAGTAACATAGTCCTGCATGTGTTTACATATACATACCCCCTCCACAGTGGAGTTCTCCATTATTATAAGTTCTATGATGATGATCATCTTGAATTGGAGTAGGGTCTAGACTGTGTGATGGTGGTTGGTGTTGAAGACAAAATGTACGTAAAGTTTAAATAAGTTCCCAGAAATGACCAGGCCGCTGTACACTAGATGTCTGGAACGGTTCCCACAAATCTCTCGTCCAAAGGGACGTGGATGGAAAGTAGTTGAAGGTGAATTAGACATCGACTGGGGTGATCTGTCTTCTGCTCCAAGCAGTTTGCTTTATTTAACAGACTGTTCATGCATAATAAAGGGACGTACCTCTGCACAAGGAAAGATTTGGAGAACTTTATGATCAACTCACCCAAAAAGTTGGTGTCTTGCAGCCCGTACTTGTGGGCTCCCGACGATGTGGGCCCTTGCAAGGCCTGTGGACGGGATGTGGACCGGCACGTTAAACCAATCATCCCTGTCATTGAGTGGATTTTGAACCTTGTGGGATTAACTCGTATGAACATGGCAAGCTTTGTGATTTAATTTAATTGGCATCTGCAATTGGAAAGATGATGCCGTCATTACCAACATCCAGGTACATTTCCCAGAGAGAGAGACACCGTATCTGGTTTGGATGCTTCTTAACACCAGTGGGAGAGTCATTCCTGGGGCTTGTCAATGCACAGGGTATGTTTGTAATGGTATTTACTATTAATCATGTTTGGGAGGAGGGGTGGGTAAGAGTGGGTTACATTTGCTCATGCAACGGTGTTACATTTGCTGATCTTCATTCCGATGGTACTTGTCCTGACTCCGAGGAGCTGTTAAAGATATCCATTAACATCACACTTATCTGCTCTGACAACTCTCTCATTACTCTTGAATGTATATTATCTGACCTCAGAGCTTTATCTTTCTCTGCTGCTTCCTTACTTCCTCCACTCTGATCTGGATATCCTCTGAAAGCCCTTCCTTACCTCCTTAATACATGCTCTCAGCTCTTCTCAGCCAATTCATTCTCAGACAGTATTTGTGGTTGCAGTTCAATAAGAAACTACCTGATTGCAAATATGCTGAGGTTGTAAATGTGATTTATTTTTGGATGGGGGAGATGGTGATTATATAACACATGATGTGAAAACCAACTATAATTGCATCACTTTCACAAGATTCATGACTGAGTTTGTTGATGCACTGAAAAGTAGTCCATTGAATCATATTGCTTAATCATAAAAGCATTAGCTGTGTGGCAGGGCCACAGATAATAGTGTGCACAACCACCAAGCTCACTCACTATGCAGAGGCAAAAAGCTTTTGCAGACAGACTTTGCATGATAGAGCTCTGCTAAATGCTTCGCCAGGACAATCAAAGCGTCTGATGACGCATGAAGCGCAGGCGTGGGTGGGAAGGTCGGTGATGGAGCAAGCACGGTTCATTCTGGAGCACAATGGGATGTTCATGCAATCATTTGCATTCGTATGCTTATGTATTATGCCCACCCAGGCATCTGGAAAACAGCTTTATTTCAATGGAAAGCATGCATATGCACGTGTCTGATCAGCAATTGTAATGAGTCCATTTTATATCAGGGCTTCAAGCTCAACTTACATACAATATGACACCTGTGCCTTCTTATCCGATTTAATTGGAAATGATCTGGCAAACAATCGGCTTTCCTTTATTCTGGAAAATAACAAATACAGAACAAGAAAGTTGTCGTGCATAGCATGATGCTTGTGAAATCCATAAAAACAAATTTGACCTCAAAAATAATTGGTGGTTGAATTAAATGACCAAATATGCAACTTCTCTTCAAATCTTGAATCAATCGGATTAAAATTGACAATTTTCGAAATACGGCCGATGTTGACCTCAAAAGTCATCAAGTGGTGATTGAATTCAGTGACCTGAAATATAAATCCTCTTCAAATTTCAAGTCAATCGGATGAAAATTGAAGATTTTAGAAATAACACCATAGTTGTTGACATTGGGCCAATGTTGACCTCAAAAATAATTGGCTGTTTGAATTCAGTGCCTGAAATATAAATGCTCTTCAAATTTCAAGTCAATCGGATGAAAATTGAGGATTTTTAGAAATCTCACCCAAGTCTAATATTTTTGGCCTATGTTGACCTTTTGGTCTATGTTGAACTCAAAAATAATTGGCGGTTGAATCAAGTGACCTGAAATATATATCCTGTTCAAATTTATCGTCAATCGGATGAAAATTGAGGATTTTATAAATTAGATGAATTTGTTGACCTTTGGCCGATGTTGACTTTTTGACTTCAAAATCAATAGGCTTCTTGCTTATGACGAACTCTACCACATGGTGAAGTTTCGTGAAGATCGGTTTAAAATTGTAACCTGTAGGCGATAAACATACAGACAAGAAAAAGACGTCGTGCAGAGCACGATGCTTGCAAAATCCACCCCTTCTCTAAAGGTTGGCATGGATACATCAAATTGTCCATTTCATTAAGATTAAAATTGATACTCTTGATCAAAGCTCAGGTCAATCGGATGAAAACTGATTATTTTTCAGATTGAAACTGATGATTTTAGAATTTTGACTTTGAGTTGACCTTTGATCTCAAAAATAGTTGTTCCCCCAATTCAGTGATGCAATATGCAATTGCTGTTTCATTTTCAAGTCAAATCGGATGAAAACTGATTATATTTCAGATTGAAATTGATGATTTTAGAAGTTTGACCTTGAGTTGACCTTTGACCCTTTGATCTCAAAAAATAGTTGTTTCCCCAATTCAGTGATGCAATATGCAATTGCTGTTTAATGTTCAAGTCAAATCAGATGAAAACTGACGATTTTTCAGATAAAATTGATGATTTTAGAAGTTTGACCTTTTGATCCCAAAAATAGTTGGATTGCTAATCTTTTGACACAAGATGCATATCCTGTTCAAATTTCAAGTCAATCGGATGAAAAATGAGGATTTTAGAAATTTGACCTCAAGATGACATTTGACCTTTGACCTCAAAATCAATATGCTTCTCGGTTGAGACTATCTCGAGATGTTGGTGAAGTTTCGTGAAGATTGGCTTTAAATTGTGACCTGCAGGCGATAAACAGACAAACAAACGGACAATAACAAAATCGACTGACCAACATCCTTGAAAATTCTTCGATTTTCACAAGTAATAATTAAGTGTGGGACCGATATCTTCTATATATATATATATATATATATATATATATATATATATATATATATATATATATATTTATGTATAGATATATTTATATATATATATTTATATATATATATATTTATATATATATTTATATATATATATATTTATATATATATATATTTATATATATATTTATATATATATATATTTATATATATATTTATATATATATATATATATATATATATATATATTTATATATATATATATATATATATATATATATATATTATATATATATATATATATATATATATATATATATATATATATATATATATATATATATATATATTTATATATATATATATATATTTATATATATTTATATATTTATATATATATATATATATATATATATATATTTATATATATTTATATATATATATATATTTATATATATATATTTATATTTATATATATATATTTATATATATATTTATATATATATATATTTATATATATATTTATATATATATTTATATATATATATATATTTATATATTTATATATATATATTTATATATATATATATATATATATTACATGATTGTGGGTGGCAATCGCTTGCTGTGCCACTGATGCAGAGCCCCCCTGAAAGTTAAGGCAGTAATTTGTCCTTTGTTCATGGTGCCGGCGATAGCTCATCTACTCTTCGTCAAGAACACCATGGGATCTTTAATTTCCAACAACGAATACCGGCAGACGGGAAGCCCAGTTTAACATTCGTCCAAGGGAAGGAGCACACATTGATACCTCACCCTCCCTGCGAAACACTAGGATGGCAGTTTATAGCTGGGTCAAGATTCAAACCCTGGCGAGACATCTCGGAGACCAGTGTGCATACATCTAGGCCATCCAGTCAATCTCGACTGAAATATTCGCGTCGTCTTCAAAACTTTTACAACCAAAGTTGCTACTGCCCTCTTTATGTAAATAATCACCAGGATTTTAGGATGCTGGTGGTCTGACAATATATCTACTGCACTGTATTTTCAGGCAGTATTGTATCTTCAAATATTTTGCCTTCAAAAACAACGTTCTCACAAGTAGTCAATGTAACACACGATTCCAGCACGAACCGGTTTTTGCTTGCAGTTATGACATGTGCATGAATCAATGCCTCCCATCTTCACACAGACTGCCAAGTTGAAAAATCCCCTCTTGCAAGAGATTGGAATTTCCCAGGTGTTGAAAACTATTCAGACCTTGTCCGTGGGTAGCATTTCCATTGGAAGTTGTGCTGTAGAACCACAAATATATGGAAACCAAATTGCCAGTTTGAATGCTGACAAAATAATGAAGGCTCAGTCTCCATCTCTCATATGAAGAAATGTTAGTGCCCTCCCTACACCATAGATGACACTTATTCTTATTAATAACATGAGGCTTATCGAATGAATCCACGACTCGGTGGTGTTTTGAAAGCTCATCATTCATCGTGTGTATGAAATGCAAGATCTTCTCACTTTTCTCTCCACCGCCTCCAAACAACTGCACTTGCATCATGTTGCCCCATTCTTCTCCCCCATTTTCTCTCAACACTCTGCCACCATCCCCCACCCAGTGCAGCATGCCAATGATACCACAGCAAAAGTAAGGCCAGTCCGCAGGCCTTGAGGCAGCCATGTGATCGAGAATAAGCAGCACACCATGAGAGCAAAGTCTCAGATTTCAGGGACACGGCTCTATAAAAGCACCCTGTCTGCACCTAAACAAACACTTCATACATCGAGTGAGAGGATGCAGCACTGTTGGTGTGCATTTACAACGAGACTTTTTGTACAGGCAGGGTCTAATTATGCCTGCACTGCAGATGAACCCTTAATGTAAGGCAGCTCTGCACAGCGGCCAGTTATAATGCCATTTTGTGGTTGCACTTCCCATAGTCATCATTGCTCCACGTAAGCAACACGTGAGCTTGTCGCAGATCTTGAAGGCAGCAAATTGTGATGATGCAGAAATACATGAAAACTGTTGTTCATTGACGCAATTGTATTACAGGAAGATTACACTACACTTTGTAAAAAGAGGTCACTTCAGCTAGAATGCGTCACAAAAACTAAACAAGGATCACTTATGTGGGTCATTGAAAATGTTATATGACCGAGATATTGACAATAGTCCCAGAAATACCAAAGTCAATGTTCCAACATATTCGAAAAAAAAAATATATATATATATATATATATATATATATATATATATATATATATATATATATATATATATATATATATATATATATATATATATATATATATATATATATATATATATATATATATATATATATATATATATATATATATATATATATATATATATACAATTGACCCCTCCCACACTCCTCTAGCCAAAGAAGCTGCATAAAGCAACCCAATAAGCCAGACACAAGGTATGCGCTATGCTGTTTCAACCCTTTCCCAAAGTTCTTCAACAACTATAAAAACGTTCACCATTGTACACACGTGAGAATCCCAATGCTACACACCCCCTCAGCTACTGGACCGGTTTCATCGCTGATTGGCGAATCATCAGCAATAGCGCATACAGTAATGCATACCAACGAGGCTCCCAAGCATGTAACGTGTGCAAACATCAAAATCAGTCAATATATAAAGAAAGACCCACCCACCTCTCTCACCTGTGAAAGGAGGGAATAGCCAATCAGCTCTCATCTTTTGAACTAAACCCAGGTGGCTCAGATTATATAAACAATTGACCCCTCCCACAATCCTCCAGCCGAAGAAGCTGCATAAAGCAACCCAAGAAGACATACACAAGGTAAACACTATGCTACATATACATATATAGACAAGGTGTCCCAAAAAAATGTACTCGCTCTTTAAATGATAATAAATGCGTTGTTTATTGACTTAGAAACAAGATTAATGGTTAAATGGATAAATGCATGTTTACAAATGTTCAAACTGACGACCATCACGTACCAAACACTGACGACCATCACGTTCCAAACACAGCCGATAACGCGGACCAATGGATTCAACAGCGTTATGAATCATTTCCTTTGCAACTGCAAGACATTGTCTTTCAATTTCCTCTTTCAGCTCATCGCCTGTTGCTGGTTTTGAGCCGTAAACCTTATCTTTGAGATATCCCCATAAAAAGAAGTCCATTGGAGTGAGGTCTGGGGAACGCGCAGGGAATTTAACACTACCTCTTCACCCCATCCATCTGTTCGGAAAAGTTGCTTCGAGATAGGCCCTTACATCACGGTGGTAGTGGGGAGGTGCTCCATCTTGCTGAAAGTAAATCTCTTCGTCTTCGTCACCAAATATCTCTTCGACACGTGGACCGACGGATTCCTGCAGCAAGTTTAAGTAAACATCCCCAGTGACAGTTTGGTCAAAAAAGAATGGCCCGAGGATGCCCAATGCTGATATCCCACACCACACTGTAACCCCTGGTAAGTTTAAATGGTGTTCCATCGTAACATGCGGATTTTCAGGAGCCCAGTAGGTGCAATTGTGTCGGTTAATTGAGCCATTTAACTTGAAGCTGGCCTCATCGCTCCAAACAATTTTAGATGGAAATGCTGCATCTTCTTCGCATTTGCCCGGGTACCACTCACAAAATTCAGCTCTCTGGTCAGGATCGTCTTCATTTAGAGCGTGAATTAATGTTGGAATGTAACTTTTCCAATTAATTCGCTTCAAAATGCGATGGGCGCTTGATTTTGGGATTCCCGTCTCACGAGCCATTTGTCGTACAGATTTCCGTGGGGATCGGTGGAGGGTTTCCAGCAATTGATTTTCCTTTGCGGGGGTGGTTGATGACCGTGGTCTTCCTGAACGCTCCTTATGGACGTCATGTACAGTTCCATCTGTTTCAAACTTATCTCGGATGCGAGCAATGGTGCGTCGCGTTGGTGGATCTTTGTGAAAATGTCGTCTAAATTGTCTTTGCATTTCCATGATGTTTTCGTGCTTCCAGTAGCACTTTATGATAAATTTTCTTTCTTCAAAACCTAGTCGTACTTCTGCCAATATTAGGGTCAATTTGATCTGAAAAGAAATGAAAAATTCAATGAGTTATGAGGAGCCAAAATGTGTACATTTTTTGGGGACACCCTGTGTGTGTATAAATATATATATATATATATATATATATATATATATATATATATATATATATATATATATATATATATATATATATATATATATATATATATATATATATATATATAACCTTGGATTACCTTGGCCTATTGTGAGTACCTCCTTCATAGAACGTTTTTGCATGCGTTTATCCACAAACCAAACTTTTCTGATTTCTACACTATGGAATAAGAGAGAGGGAGAATGGACTTTCCCTGGGAATGCAGGTTGGGAGGGGAGGAAGTGAAACAGGCATACAAGTCGGCAGCTTTATCCGGGGTTGGTTGCATAACGGTTAGTGTGTCTGGTCTGAGTCTGGAAATGTTGGTGGTTTAAATCCTAGCTGTCATACCAAAGCGTTTAAAAACGGTATGTGCTACCGTTAGGGTCCTTGCTTGATGCTCAGCAGTTAAAAGGATAGAGCATGGACAATCAACCATAAGTTATCAAAACGAGTTGTGCAGGCTTTAATGGGCTGAACCACCTCGTGACCTCCTCCTGTGTTGAAGTTCCTTGTTCAAGAGCATGTATTATTATTATTATTTTTATTATTATTATCATTATAGGTGCAATTCCTCATGGCTGATCACTCATTCTATATGAACTGCTGATTCAAGGTATTTGTTGTCGGTTAACAATTTTTTTAGATCCCTCTATCATATCGGTACAGCTTTTACAGTTTGAGAATGAGAGGGTGAAAAACTGTCGGTGTTGATACATAGTGCAATGTGTGTGCAGTGTAGGGAGGGGTTTGGGAATATCGGGGTTGGGATTTGAAAAAAAAAAACTCCTTTCTCCGAAGCCATTTCATAAAAAACACCATTTAATTTGCAGCATTAACGAGGAATGAAACAGGTGGAAATATTTCTGAGGTTCAAGAGAAAAAGCCAAAATTAGCACATGAAAAAGCTGGATGTCACCAGGCTTCTGGTGAAGAAAATAACAATGTGGAAGAGTAAAAATGAAAAGGAAATATTTGTGCCAAGAATATTCTTCAGCCAGGTGAGGGGAGGGGGTCCGGGGGGGGGAGTGGATTGTGGTGGAGAATAAATAAACGATTCTTTTTCTAATTTTTAATGCCAAAACTACAAGCTTGTTCCTCGATCACAAGTATGTTTACATCTTTGAAGTATTAAGGGATGAATTTCAGCGGCTTTATCATGGTTCCAAATGATGAGGAGGAGAGGGGTAATGAAAGGAGGGAATGGCTTGGGCCTTTCATTTAAGTGCATTGAAGGAGTAGTTAGAACAACAATTCTACCCTCAAGCTTCTGCAGTCGAATATGTACCATCCATCGGGGAACTCTTGTTGTCCACATTTCCTTCATTAACCATTCCTTTCACACCATGAGGCACATCGGGCTGCAAAGGCAGTTTCATCAGCTGAGGAGTAACAATCCTGGACAGGTCGCCACTCTGACGCAGGACAATCAAATGGCTTATCACCCCCAGTATTAAAAGCTGATACTCATTTTGTTGACCTCAGAAGGATGACGGGCTGAGTCAACCTCAACTGGAGTTAATTCAGTGGACAACAGGGCTTGAACTCAGGACCCTAAGATCCCAAGCTCACAACCTTAACCACTTAGCCATCACCAGGCTTTACATGGATTACAAGGACATTAGTCGTCAGTAGACAAGCACGAATGGTATCGGGTATTTGAACCTGGGGTTCTCTGACATCAAGAGCCATGGGTTCATATGGGAAGGCTAACAGGCCAACCTTTTTCTCACTTTTGTTTCTGGTTTTCCCTGAGTGGGTACTTATTAAACATTGAGGTATTCCAACCATATGCATATAATAAGAGCACACAAACATAGTCAACAATCAGACGTGGGAGAAAACTTTAGGTCTGACCCTCAACAACCACACTGTGGGTCAAACTGAAAAGTCAAGCCTAGGCCTAAATAAACAACCACAGACTTTAGTACAGTTTAATAACTACAATCCACAGTTGCTGGACATTAAGATAATCATGTTAAAGTGCATGATAAATGGTAAGATTTAAGATCAATCTCTTCCATCCAGGTCTCCAGAACAGCAGTTCACCACCATCTCTTATCTTCCCCCATCCAAAACCATGATCTTTTCTACCCCCATTAATCCACTCCAAACCCACTTCTTTCAAATTCACTGCTTACATTCCTGAAAGTTCCTGTTGTGTCCATCTTGTTTACCCCGTGTACCCCACCCCATCCCTCTCTCTTCCACAGATCTCTCAATATCTCTGTTCCCCACTGTTTTGTGCTTCCGTCTCCCACCCCTCTTGTCTCCCGCTCCCCTTGTTATAAGTTCTGTGTGTTAGTTCTTATATGAGCCTCGATAATGTATAAAAAAAACCCAGATATGCCGGTTGGCTGGGAAGAACACGACCAAACATGTAATTATCCCCACAGAAAAAAATGGCAGGATAGCCACGATGGCATCGCTTAAACATTAGAGATAGGAGGTACCTTTTATTCAATAATTCTGAGAGGTGGGGGAGGGAGGGGGAGTGGGAATCCTGAGACGTGGAACCTTGATAAACAAAAGGATGCTATCTGTCTGTCTGTGTCTTTCCATTTCCGAGGTCCTCTTTCACCACTTAGCACATTGTCACCACAATTTGTAGGCATAATTAGGAGTCTTACAGTTTTGCTTACGACATCTAAGTTTACTTTTGGGATGATTTCTTCTATTCATCACTGGATTGTTTTTATCTCCGCCACCGAAGGTGGATTGGAGGTTATGTTTTCACCCCTGTCTGTCTGTCTGTCTGTCTGTCTGTCTGTGAACAGGATATTATATCTCAAAGAGTTATGGATGGATTTGGACGAAATTTGGTGGACAGGTTTGTGTGTGTGTGTGTGTGTGTGTGTGTGTGTGTGTGTGTGTGTGTGTGTGTGTGTGTGTGTGTGTGTGTGTGTGTGTGTGTGTGTGTGTGTGTGTGTGTGTGTGTGTGTGTGTGATCGGGATGAATTAATTAGATTTTGGTGAAGATCTAGATGCAGTAGCAGAAATTTTTCGCGATTCTTCACAATTGAGAGGTTGGGCCAAAAACTATACATAGTGCATAATCTCAAAAGTTTATGGATGGATTAGATGAAACTTGGTGGAAAGGTTAGGTGTTTGACAAGGAAGAATTGATTCGATTATCTGGATCCACATGTGAGGATTTATTAATTTTTCAAGTGATTATATGGGTTAAAAATGAGGCCAAAATTATATACAGCTTGCTATTTCAAAACGTTGTGGATGGATTACGACAACAGTTGGTGGACGAGTTGGGTCGGTGACAAGAACAAGTCGATTCGATTTTGGGTTAACAGCCCAACGTTTGTTTTGGTTAATTTTGGTTAAAATTTTGGTTTTGATGCAGATCACTCCTATCAGTGGAACACAAAACGTAGAGTTCCGTTTTAGTTGTTGTTATTTTATTCCCCACACTTTTCTCAATTTTTTTTTTCTCAAAAATAAAAACTCGGATTTACTGTGTAATAAGTTGAAGCTGAAGTTAACCGCCCTCCACCTCTCTCCCCCTCCATAAATGTTTCAATGTTCCACCTATACACCGTGTTTAATTATTTGTGTTCTCAGCTGTGTAAACAATGAACATAGTACCTCATCAGTAGCAAAAGAAAATCAATCAGTTCCTGTACCTGTTCTGTCTGAGAAAGTATTACCAAAGGATCCAGTGCAAACAACTTCTCAGAAGACCATCGTGATTATGATAGCAACCAAGAGGGCAATGAAACTCTCTTCCCTTATCAGCGCCGTACCGTTACCTTCTCCCTTTTCCTTGCCGTTGTATTCCAGAATAAAATCTTGTCTTGTGGCAGAAAAATTTCTTGGTTCACTCAGCAAGATTGTTTGCGTCAGGGGTTTGAATCCTGGCGCCATGATCTAAAGGTGGCAGAGAGACACGAGCATCAACACAGGGTGATGTGAAAGGGTTTCTTGATTTGTTAGCAATGCTCTAAGATGTTGCACACCCACCAGAAAACGAATTGTTTGTAATGTTGCACTTGTACCTTGCAGGGAAACTTGCCATGGTGCCAAACCATAATCTTAGTCTTTGGGAAATGGATCAGTGGACATTTAACATCAGCAAGTACGTGCAGAAATGACAGCCTGCTTAAAACCCTCGGCAAAAGCACAATGCTCCTCAATACAGTATTTCACCAGAAGGCAATTTATGCACCATAATTCATCGGTAGTGATGTAACCAACAGACAGACGTCATACAATAACTGAATCCCATATCGTATGTATTCAATCGTTGCTCGGAAGCACACAATTTGGTTTTATTTCCTTCTTCGTTTTTAGGAGATTTTGCTTTTGAAATGGAAACTGCACTGTGTTTTTTTCTCGACCCATTCACTGTCGTCAAATGGAAGGTGTAGCACCGAAGAAATAATGATTAATAAAACGTGGTGTTGGAATCATTCCGGACACATCCTCCATCCTCCCTGTCATGGTAGTTTCGGAACGCTTCCATGTCATGGCAGTTAACAAGTCCCTGTTGTAGTAGTCATGAAGGTATTTACATGTTTATGCAAAGCTGACCCACATCCCTCTGCCAAATCCTTTGGATGGCTGTTGGGATCAAAATATTTGAAATTTGAAAGTGATTACGCAATGTACCTGTGCACCCTTAGTTGTCCGAAGGTTAAATGGGCCCAGACATCCCTCTTGAGCTGCCAAGAGAGTCTGGAGGTTTCTCGACCCATCTCTGAGCTATATAGCCTGGGTCGATGCTTGATCCAGCCGTAAACTGTCATTCTGGTGTTTCTGAAGTAGGCCAAAGCATCAGTGTGTGTGCCATCCCTCGGATGGACGTTAAGCCGGGCGTTCGGTCTGCCAGCATTCGTTGGTGGATGTTAAAGATCCCACCGTGTGCTTTGCAAAGAGTAGGTGAGCTATCGCTTTCACCCTGAGTAAATTACGAATTCTTCCTTTAAACTAAAGGGGGGCACTGCATCATCAGCAGAACCTCCCTCCTAGCAATGATGCACAACCCACAGACACGCGGTGCATACAGAAGACGAGGGAACGACTCTCTTCCCTTCTTTCTCCTCAATCTCCAATCCCTATTTTATTTTCCTTCTCTTCTCTCTTACCCCAAATTTTCTCTTCTATTCTGCTTTTTATCCATTCTTTTTATGAAATGTATTTTTGTCAATGCACATCCCTCCTTCCCTGCATACATTACATGTAGATGGCCCTCAATGGCATGCTTCGAAACTGACTGGGTACTCAAAAGGAAACTCTGGGTAAACTGGAAACTGGGTACGAAACTCAAAAGGAAATAAATCAACCAATGAAAGGTTTTGAACTCCAACTTCGGTACTGTACCTCCATCATAAACGCTGTGATAATTATTAGTCTACAGGTGAACAAAAAACTATTTACTGTATTACGAATACAAATATTTATCAAAAATAGTAATAATATTGATAATTTTTTTCAACCCAAATAGCAATTATTGTTCAATTTTTTTTTTGAATAATTACAAGAAGAACTAGAAGGGCACTCGGTGGAAGGCATACCTCTGCCACACAATGCCTGATCAGGTCAGGTCAGGTATGGGAGCATGTGCCAGAACAGCGCGTCGCTGCGTCCACTTTCCGCCGGTACTCCAGGGGCCTCCGTCTGGCCATCCCCCAGGCAGATGCCAGGCCCATCCCCATCTCCTTGAGATGCTGGTCAACCTGTTGCAACCATGAGGCACGTGGTCGGCCCACTGGCCTCCTCCACTCATGAGACTCCCTCGCTGAGAGAATCTGGTGAGCAGGATCAGAGTCAGGAAAACGAGCCACATGTCCATACAGCCGCAACTGACGCTCACGGACTATGCAGGTAACAAATCTCATCCGAGTCTCTCTCAGCAACCGCTCGTTGGACACAAAATCCGACCAGCGATAGTCAAGGATTCTCCGAAGAGACCTGGTACCAAAGGAATTAAGTCTCCATCTCAGATCCTTGGTCAGAGTCCAAGTCTCGCACCCATAGAGCAAGACTGGAAGTACCAAGGACCTGAAGACTCGGACTTTCGTCCTCCTGCACAGGTACCGGCAGCACCACACCCCATGATCCAGTGAATCCATGACTCCCCAGGCCCGACCCAGACGTCTATTGACCTCTGACTCGCAGCCAGCAGAGACATGAATATCACTGCCAAGGTAAGTGAATTTCTCCATGACCTCAACATCCTCACCACAAACAGACACAGACAGGACAGCAGCATCCAAGATGTCACCGAAAGCCTGGATCTTAGTTTTGACCCAAGAAACCCGTAATCCCAACGGCTCCGACTCCTCATTCAACACCTCGAGGGCCCCCAAGAGGATGTCTAAAGTCTCCGCAAAGATGACTGCATCATCTGCAAAATCAAGGTCCGAGGTCTTGACATTCCCAAACGATGCACCGCAACTTGATCTCTCCGACATCCTCCCTAGAATCCAGTCCATACAAGTGCTGAAAAGTGTGGGGGCAAGTACACATCCCTGACGAACTCCAGTAACAACTGGAAATAAGTCAGAGATGGTACCACCACACTTCACAGCACTCTCAGTACCAGAGTAGAGTTCAGACATCAGATCGATCAGTTTTGGTGGCACCCCACGAAGACCAAGAATCCTCCAGAGGACATCCCGATTCACTGAATCGAACACTTTACAGAGATCAACATGGGCTGCAAGCAGCCCCTGCCGAAACTCTCGTCTGCGTTCGTTCGGTGAGGACACGAACTGCAAGAATACGGTCAATCGTTGACGTCTTTGGTGTAAAGCCTGACTGCTCTGGACGCTGGTGCTCAAGCAGATGGTGGCGATCCACAGGTGCTCAAGCAGATGGTGGCAAATGCCTGATCCATGAGAACATATCGGGCCCAATACATTTTTTAAATATTATGCTACATATCGTTTTTGGCCCTATCTCTCAATGGTGAAGAATCACGTTAAAAACTAAACAATTCCCGTATCCAGATTCGGATTCAGATCTTCACCAAAATCTAATAATTTCATCTTTGTCACACACACACAACCTGTCCACAAAATTTCATCTGGATCCGTCCACAACTTTTTGAGATATCCTGCAGACAGACAAGCAGACAGAAAGGGGTGAAAACATAACCTCCTTCACCTTCGGTGGCAGAGGTAACAAGAAAAGGAGAAATCAGAGATTGCAAACCCTCACCAGGACTTCTTTTGAGTGGTGTATTTTTATGGGTTTTGGGTAAATACAATATGGCTGCCAACCATGTGACCTATGATATCATATGTGTGAACCTTTTGTTCCTCATGGAAAGGCGGTCATACGTGTAAAGTTTCACCTCAATTTGTTCAGCCACTTCAGAGAAGAAGATTTTTGAAGGTCTTTTTTTTTAAAGAAAAAACAATATGACTGCTGAATCACGTGACCGATGATGTAATGACAATTTTTTTCTGTTGACCATTTTATCCCCAGATGACCCTCAAAATTTTTCATTCTGATTGGATGTGGCATTCTATATTTGCAATTATGATGTCATAACGAGGGCTCCTCTGATGTAATAAAAAAAAAAATAAAACTCATTCCCCATGAGGAATACTTGCTACGTGCCAAGTTTCAATTCTTTCCTTGGTGCTGTTTCAGAGATACAGATGTCCAAAGTTTTTCCAATTTGGATGCCACACCACGTGACCTATGACGTCATAATTATCATAAGAACATTCGACATGAGTCGTCGCACCAATGGTGAAAATTTCTTCTCAATCCGACAAGCAGTTGTGGAGAAAAACATGGAAGTTCTGTGCGGACAAACAGACAGACAGACAAACAAATGGACCCAAATGCAACACCCTCTTCTTTGGTGAGGGTAATAATTGTTTATAATCGTTTCATTTTTTTTTTTTTTTTGAGTTGGCATGCTACAATCATATGTTCCAATGCCACATATAATGTCGATTTTTCCCATTGTCTGCTAATATCTTTGTAAATGATGTGAAAGGACACGGATGTGTCTTCATGTTCTAGACCTGCACGCAATAATATGCGCACAAGTTCCCTTTAGAAGCCTGAGATAACTGTTAAAAATAAATAAATAAAAATATGCGACAAATGGATTGGAATAAATTTCCTCAATATAATTCTCTCACCGTAAAATTGTATTGTCCGGGAAGAAGTAGACGAAAATATTCTCCATGCTCTGTTGTGTTAAAAGGGAGAAGGTTGTTCCGATCAGACACGAGAACATTTGCGCCCACCACTGCACCTCCATCCCGATCCAACACGAGGCCCTTCACACCTGCATGTCATCATAAAGCAAACGTGACAGCATTTCAAAAACAAACATGGTCATGTCCACAATCCAAAGACATTACACAGGAATCATGTTCATGTCAAATACTGCTTCTCCTACTTCTTTGTTGGCCCCAATGATTCCCACATTTTTGTGGGGTCTGGCCAGGCCTGACATTCAAATGAAGATTATTATGGCAAGAATTAGTAATTTGTTCAATGTACCTGTGATAACTCGCCTAATCTTCACAAAAAAACCAGTGTGGGACCTCTCGTATAACATCCACCAACTAATGCTAGCAGCTGGGACACCAAGCTTCACGTCTATCCAAGGGACGGCGGTGCATTTTGTGATGGAGCACCCTACCTGCAAAGCACCGTCCTGTCGGCCCAGGCATAACAAAGGAAACATTAAATGATTATATATATTTACAGTTTGCGATTTCAGCAAAATGTTTCCTCCTGCTATATTTATTTTTCTTTTTTCTTGGATGTATCTTGTTCCTTTTGTTCTCTTTCACACAAGCTACAAGCTACTGATTATTACAAAATATGGCCATTAGTCAAAAAGGGTTTGCAAATAGTGAATGTGACTTGAGGGTGGGCACCTTGTACACTAATCTATCACAAGACTGCTGGGAGATTGGCACCCCAAGGGCCATTGCAGCAATTAAAGGGAATTAGCAATGTTGCATATAATTATTCCTCAGAAATGCCAGTGGAAATCAAAAGAGAATAATGGAAGATAATTAAAAACTTACATTTGTACAGACTATTCCAGTGGGCCAGGAATAATTGATGACATTACATGAAAAAGTTACAATACAGAAAAAGAAAAACACTATACAAGTAGAAGCAAATCAAACTCCATGCTCATCTTGATGCCGTGAAAACAAAGGCCCTCAATATCATTGGAATCTCCTGCAATGAAGCCAACTCAGCTGGTCATACATTGGGGCTGTACCACTGTCTGATACCACCCTCTTTCTGGTCTTGTATTGTCTGCTCTTTCCATGCTCTGCTTGCCTCCCCCCCCTCCTCTCATGCCTCCACCCCAGGTATCCGTTGAGTGCACATGTTCTGCCAGTTGAACCCCCTTCTGGTGAAATTCCCAAAATCCAGACTCACTGCTCACCTCCACTCATTCATTCCTCTTTCCCCCCCCCCCCCAACTGTGAAATCAACTTCCACATTCTCTTCAATCTCATTCTTCCCTCCAGCTCTTCAAGACAGCTGTTCACCACCATCTCTGATCAATCATCCCCCATCCAAAACCATGATCTTTTTTTTCTATCACCCCCATTACCCCCACCCAAGCCCATTTATATCCAAATTCACAGTTTTTCTTTTTTTCTTCCTGAGAGTTTGCTTCTGTATCAACCTTATCCACCCCCAGCGTCCTCTCCTTCCCCTCATTCTTCCCCACATTCCTTGTTTGTCCATCTCCATCTATTGTGTTCCTCATCCCTGTTGTGTGGATTTCCCTCCTCTCTTTCTACTCTTCTTTTTCTTCTGTTACATCCTGATCTGTTCTCGCTCCTCCACGAGTCTCGACATTGTGCACAAAAAACCCAATGTTAGAAGTACAGTACAGTATACTAAATAGCATAAACATAATCAACATTTGGAGTGTCAAATAAATATACAAACTTATCATAAATCTCGACAACCCCCCAACCTCCTCTCGCCAACCCCACCATTCCACCAACGACTTCCAGGAAATGCAAACATTTTCACTTCAAATTATGCTTATTTGCTTTTCTTGTTATTTCTTGTTATTTCTTGCTTTTCCAAAGTAAAAGTTCAAATGTAATATAATATACAACTCCTACTACTACGACTACTTCTACTTCTTTAACAGCCAAAATTATTCAAGCCTTCTTGTGGAGTCAGTCCGGAAGAGATTTTGGCCTCAGCTGTTTGTGAACTGGCTGGCCAGGCTTCATGTTCGAATGAAGGTGATTTGAGCAGGAATTTGTAATTTGTGCCGACATTAACTAGCCTATAAACTCAGGAAAGACAGTGCAGAATATTTAACATCGACCAACAACAAATGCTGGTGGCTGGGTCCTCCGGCACAACATCCTTCCGATGGCTCGTCCTGCTGGTTGTTATCTCCATTTGCAGGTTTCAGAAGGTGGGGAGGAAGTTCTCCGAGAACTCAAAATGTCCATCTCCTTTTCAGTAAAGGATCGTGATTCATGAACCAAACTTTGAAACTTCGTTCTCAATAGCCTCATTCCAAGGGCTCTTTTCAAAATCTTCATTGAACCTCTGACCACTTCCACTTGTAGCTCGCTTGTTTGTAGTGATATTCCCTGGAATGATTTTTAAGTGTTCAGTAAGGGTTTCCTTTATCATTCTTGTAGCTCCAATAATTACTGGTACAATTTCAGCTTTCTTCAATTTCCACATCCTCCTGACCTCATTGTTTTTGATTCTGGTATTTGGTCATTTTCCTAATTTTTTTTGTTGCATTTAGTCTGAAGTAAATGGGAACTGAAACCTCAATCAACAATGATGACTTTTCCTTTTGGTGTTTGAGCACCACGTCCAGATGCAAAGGACCGGGATGTTGAAATGTTTACAGATGTGCCAGTGGATTACACCACATACGCTGTCATGTCTTTCTGTGTACAGCTGTTCTGACATGAGTTTTTTACATCCCAAAAGTCGGTGGCTGGTACTTTCTGTTTCTACCCCACAAAACCTGCATTTGGCCGATTGACTAAATCCCACCATTTTATTTTAAGGCATTAGTGTGGTGTCCTTGGTTTTGAGCATTTATGATGACTCGTTCTCCATCCCAATTAATTTGACCTCTTCCTAGCCATTCCAAAGAGCCTTCCTTGTCGATCCCTGTTCTGTCAACCTTTTTTTAAAATATTCCTGCTCTTTTGTCATTCTTCCATTTGTCAGAGTGTATCTGCTCATATTTATTTTTGTAGTTTTCCTTTGTTTTCTTTACAATCGTTGGGGCTGTGTTTGTTTTGAACACCAGGATAACAGTTTAAAGCCGAGTCAAGATTCAAACCCGTACTACATTGCTCAATGTCGAGAGCAAATCCCTCTCACCTACCCTGCCAGCGCTTAGATCAAATGTAGTAGAGACGTGAACTAAAGCACGCCTCCGATTAAGAATTCACTGTAAACTTGTGAAAAGGTCATGGGTGACTAAAACACAAAGTTACGACAGCTACGAATGATTTTCACAAATCACAAACGAGGCAGAAAGAGGCAATACATGAAAACAAGTTTATAGTTGTAATAAATGTATTCTTTAACAAGTAGAGGTACGCGCAAAGTACACCACCCCCATGCCAAATAAATAAAGAACAAATCCTCAAGCACGCGACATTGCTGGGGCACCTTCAGCGCCCGGCGATGCCACCATGCAGCACATGGTGACAAAATTGGGAGGGAGCAGTGTACAATAATTGATTAATTGATTAATTAAAATAAATAAATAATAATCGTAAAATAATTAATTTCTTAATCAATTGGCTAATAGCACACCAAAACCACCAGTGTTTCATCCGAATCTGTAACTTTTTGAAAATTAATTGATTAATCAAAAAATAAAATAAAACCTTTTTTTGCCAAAGCACATCTTCACTTTTGTCCCCAAATTTCAGCTGCCGAGCTCAAAGGATGGCTGAGATATCACTCGGACAAACAAACAAGAAAGAAAGAAAACCAACAAATCGAGTAAAAAACAAGTACTCTCTCTTTCCTTCGGTGCCAAGCGATGGCGTCATGCATCGCCTGGATATGGAATTGGAAAGGAGCGATGTACAATTATACAGGTATGTAGAGATTAACTTTGATGAAGCTGATGGAAAGAAGTGGATTATTATACGGAAGATAAATCAATTGATAGATTAAGCTAACACAGTAAGCATTAGATGTCCTCAACACCATTGGCAGAAACAAAAAATATAAGGCAAAGCTGAATTTAAAAGAGGAAGGGTGAGTATGGCCCTTGGCACATTGGTGGATCGACAGCAGGACATTATTTTTCAGACATTTCAATTGAAGAAAAAGAGTTCCGCACCACAATTGTGCTGCTATCACGCTGTTCCATGCTCGGCTGTTCTGACCCAATTAAAATGATTGTACTTTCGGGAACAATGTCAGATAAATGGAGCAGCATCGATATGCTGTGCTCACATACTATCAGGAATTTGTTTTGTAATTTTTTTTTAAAAGAACCATCATTTGTTATTTATTTTGAGTGGAAGATGCACCGGTAGCTTATATTTTGGAAGACCTGTTGAATGGAAGGTGATATATGTTGTTTACAAAAATTATTTTCAGAGTCAGAGGAGATTTTTCAAGCTGCGTTACTAATGCTCTTAGTCTCGTAATCTTGTTGAGATTTACATAGGTTTCTCTTTCTGCTCAACTCGTATATCATGTATTTATTTATTTTTGTTCTTCATGACTGTAGAAATTTAACCGCAACTTTAAAAATTAAGCATCTCAAGAAATTATGGGAAAAGAGTAAATATTGTCAAGGTGTGAAACCATTTAGGTATTTGCAAATATGAAATTCATGCGGGATAAATGAATACAAATGATACCTTGTGAAATAACAGAATCAATATTTCAATGAACACCACCATCTCATAATCTACTGTATCGCACTAAAATACGCAATTTGGTGAATGTCTGTCTGTCTGACCGTGATACATTCGGGCGATACTGATCTCATCTCAACCAAACTTGCCACAGGGATTAAGGGTCACACGAAGGAGGTTGTAGCGACTTTATTTGGCCCCCCTCCCCAAGGGGATTTTCCGCCTTGGGCGAAATCCATGTTAAGGTGTATAAATAGCTTATTGTGGTGTTTCATGAGGCACAAATTATTTATGATATATATATATATATATATATATATATATATATATATATATATATATATATATATATATATATATATATATATATATATATCAGTATGGAACCTCTGTTGAAACTGGAAATTATTAGCATCTGGTCTGGAAAATGAAACATATCCTTCAATCCTGGAAAATCTCACAGTCTCATCCTATTGCTTTGGAATGATCATCAAAGATCATCAAACCCCACCTATCTATTTCCTTGGTCATCCACTGGAAGATGATCAGTTTCTTGAAAGTCTAAGCCTCACCATCAGCCTGGACTTTCCTGCGCTGACCACATGACGTTTCCTTTCAGATTCCTTCCAGCTTCACCAATGTATAATTGGTCACAGTCTCTGCATGTTGAAAGGTAAACTACTGATTTGTCACCAGCTGATATCCTGTCCTTTCGCTTTGAAATTACATTAGTGATGATGTGTAGAGGCTTGTATGTGACACAAATCTGTGCTGCCAATCCTTGCCAATCTACCTTGCCAGTCCTTTCAGAAAAAGCCAGGGTAGTGCGGCAATACACAGTTCTCAAGCATGTCTGGCTCCTTTAGTTCTTCCCGTTTTGATTTTTCAGGATAGAGAGTACACCTTTGCTATTCCCTTTATTGAGGAGGACTCCTCCAACTAATCAAATTTATTTCATTGCATCGACTTTGGAAGATGACACCATCCATGATATGACACCAAGATGACACCCGAGCTGCCAAAGTCCGTGCTATAATGCGTTTGAGGGTGATTGGGTCGCAGGAGTTAATATCTCATTATCTGTTGGTGTGCATTTGTTTCCTGTATATTGACGTCTTTAAGTAGGTATCAGGCTTCCGATAAACCTCCACATTCATAAAGGCCAATTTTTTTTCTTTTTCAATTTCATTTGTGATGCTAATGCTGGGAAATATTTGGTCAAGTTGCCCAATAAGGTGATCTACCATGTCTCGATAAACAATAGTGAAAGTGTCAAGGAATTTGAAACAAAGGCGAGATGAACATGATGGAGCGATTATGCTTGGAAAGGTGGTTAGTCAACCATAGATTATTATATTTATCAAACCCCATCATCAAAATGATGGAAAGACTATCATTGTCTGCAAATCATGCCACGAATTGGACTATGATGGGACCCGTGTCCGAGACACAACATCCAACAAACGACCCATATTGATACTAATGGAGGCATGGCACGTCAAGAGCCGAGAGGGTGGTCTAACTGGGGGAAACTGTGGACATACCCACACAATGCATACCGATGATACGAATAGTAAAAACTGGATGGTGCAAGCAACTGAACAAGGTTAGCAAAAAACAACGCTCGATCCCCAACACCACGCCCGTTCATGTATAACACCAGCGGAAACTACCAACCATGCAACCCACACAGCACCATTTCCAACCCGGATGTGAACACAGCCATGTTCGGAAACACAAAAACAAGAACTAGCACACACACCCACTCAACCCAGTCATACAATACCGGATTACGAGTAAATCATAAAAAGAGCAGAGCAGACCATCAATGATGTGATTGGCATTTCTTTGCTTAAGATTTGGCAAAATAAAAATGCTCCTCAAAATGACCCCTTACACCGGCACGTGACCAGAAATGAATTGTCACCTCGGGAATAAAAGCGGACACGTTCCAAGGTTCGGGGTCTATTGGCCTGAGGAAACTGGTAAGTGGGTAAAACGTCGCCTGAGACTGGATCTGCTCTTTTTTTGTTTGTTATTAGATCAACAGAGTAGATCCAGTTACTCTTTTATTGGATATGCCTCTTTTTTTCCTTCTATATTATACTGACACATACATATGTACATATACAGTGTATTGTAATGGTCACGGGACATCAAAAACCAACGTGCCACCGGGCAGGGAGGGGATGAGAGGTTTTCGTGTCTGCCCGCGTTAATTTGGGTGCGAATCGGTGTTTGAAACCACATAACCAAGATGAATCAACCTGCCAGAATTGGCAGAGCAAACCAATACAGGTGATTCACTTTTTTGTTGCACGTTGGAGGTCTTTATTGCGTGAACACAATATGGGTGTTTTTGTATGCTAATTGGGTTTATTGGCATAAATAATGGGTTCATATGCTAATTATCCATGTCCTGTCGAGTTCCTGCTTCCTGATGACCACACAGTTGTCATTAACAGGGAGAGGAGGAAGAGGAAGAAGAAGAAACCATGGCCGGCATAAACAGACTGCCTCTAATGAAAAAAAAATACCCAACACACCCTAGGAACCATGATGGAACTTGATTACTAATTTTACTCATTTGTACAGGGTGACTAAATGGAGAGAGAGAGAGAGAGAGAGAGAGAGAGAGAGAGAGAGAGAGGAAGAGAGAGACAGAGAGAGAGAGAGGGAGAGAGAGAGAGAGAGAGAGAGAGAGAGAGAGAGAGAGAGAGAGAGAGAGAGAGAGGTAGACAGTGAGAGCGGGAGAGAGAGACAGAGAGACACAGAGAGAGACAGAGAGAGAGGAAGAGAGACACAGAGAGAGACAGAGAGAGACAGAGAGAGACAGAGAGAGACAGAGAGAGACAGAGAGAGACAGAGAGAGACAGAGAGAGACAGAGAGAGAGACAGAGAGAGAGAGACAGAGAGAGAGAGACAGAGAGAGAGAGACAGAGAGAGAGAGAGAGAGAGAGACAGAGAGAGAGAGACAGAGAGAGAGAGAGACAGAGAGAGAGAGACAGAGAGAGAGAGACAGAGACAGAGACAGAGACAGAGACAGAGACAGAGACAGAGACAGAGAGACACAGAGACAGAGACAGAGACAGAGACAGAGACAGAGACAGAGACAGAGACAGAGACAGGACAAGACTGAGAGCAAGCATATGGAACCTGTCCACATTCCATTGTTTGCCATGCGGCGAGGGGTCTTTCCAGGTGCCCGTGTGGATCGTCTTTTCCCACGTACATTGAGCAGTAAGTAGAAAGAAATAACTCACATATGTGTGGGACAGATTATAGGGGCATTTCCAAAAAGCTGAAGCTTGTGGTGAAATACCTGAAATAATAAACTATCAACTACCAATCCAAATAAAGATGAGAAAATGACTATGACCAAAGGACTATGAGAAAGACTATGAGCAAAAGCAAACAAAAGAATGGACCAAATACTGAAATACAAGAATTGTTTAAACATCAGGGTGATGTTTTATGCTCGAGACTACATGCCAGAGAGTACATTGCATATTTGGATATGGGAAAGGTCTCATGGGAAGATTTGAATCTACCCATGGCTGGCTTCTCCGTCAATCGTGTTCCATAGATGAGGACCAAAAATCTCATTGTATTCGTGGAGTATGACATGTGAGTGCAGAGTAATAGCAAATTGTTTCAGGATCTGGTATGAAAAGTGTGTGTGTGTGTGTGTGTGTGTGTGTGTGTGTGTGTGTGTGTGTGTGTGTGTGTGTGTGTGTGTGTGTGTGTGTGTGTGTGTGTGTGTGTGTGTGTGTGTGTGTGTTTATTGAGGTGAAGTAAGAAGAACTAGACATAATTTGATGTCGCGTCATAGACCGACATGCCTCTGCCAAGATTAAGTATTTGCTTACTCTAACTTTTACCTAAAACCTCAAGACCATTTGACCTCAATATCTAATCTGTCCATATGTATCATGGAATATGTACTTAGTTTTGTTCAAATCCCATAGCCAATGGTATCACATTAACAGGAGTTTTAATGTGACCTCTGACCCTTGACCTTTCAGTTACAAATATTCTATCATGTCTGGATGTACTGACAGAGGTTTATACATGGTTCTACCAAGTTTGATTAAAATCCCTTCAGCTGTTCTCAAGTATCACATCTTTACCTGACATGACCTCTGACCTTTGACCTCTTGATGCCAAAATCTATTCGGTTCATATTTGCATCATAATATATACCTTTACCAAGTTTGTTCAAAATTCCATCACTAGTTAACAAGTTAGCGTGGTAACAGAATTTTGCCTTACGGGACTCTGACCTTTTCCCTTTTACCTTTGACCTCTTGACCCCATAATCTTAGAAGTTCATCTTTACATCATTATAATACTTGTAGCAAGTTTGACTGAGATCCCTTCAGCCTGACCATTCAGCCTAACTCTGACCTTTTACCTCTGACCTCTTGACCCCATAATCTTAGCAGTTCATCTTTACATCATTATACATACTTCTAGAAAGTTTGACTTAGATCCCTTCAGCCATTCTGAAGTTATCGCGGTAACCGAAACCTATCACGGGTACATGGATAGATGGACAACCCGAAAACATAACGCTTTTGGCGACTTCGGCGCGGAGGCATAAAAAGTTCAGGGAAGAGGATTATGGACATACTTATACATGAATATCCCTGTGTGGAATTTGTTCATATCATTAAGCATCAGAGTGTTAAATCTCATGAAAAGAAGTGCTTGTGGTCTCGATGATGAGAGGAGTTGCAAATTGTCAAGGCTCTTTTTTTGAGTAACAATGAGTGAATTAAGCTTATTGTTGCTGGTGCGTGCCCATATACAATATAACAATAAATGAGGTAAGGTAAAATTCGAGTATTACAAAGATAAATTAAACTGATTGAGGGTAGAAATGAACGTGATTGAGATAAAACACCTGTGTTACGAGAAACCGTTTTAGTGATGATGGAAATTATGTGGTTAGACCAGGTGAGTTTATCATCAATGACTCCTAAATTTAGAGGAGTGAACCTAAGTAATGCGGATATTATCAATTTCAATAAGGTTCATGCTGTTAGATTTATTTGAATTGAAAAAGAGCATAAACTAGGTTTTATTATGGTTTAAGGCAGTGGTCCCCAACCTTTTGATCCCACGGGCCACATTCACTACTCCCAAGGATGTTGGGAGCCAGAAAAAAATTGATGCATTTTATTGAGAAAATTGATACTGAGAAACATTTTCAGAGTCAATGAGAAACTGAATGCATTTTTAATTTTAATTTTTTTATTAAATGTAATTAATTTTAAATTCTGCCGCAAGATAAAATCAAATTGATTTGATTCCTCCCGGCAATAAGCGGAAGTGGCCGGCAGCGGCATTGTGTAAGGCTTTTCAGGTCACGGCGCCGGCCGGCAGTGGCCGGCAGTGGCATTGTGTAAACCCCTTTAAAATAGCTACATGGAAATGTTTTTTGATTGGAAAGTCCTCGCGGGCCGCAGTATAGGGCTCCGCGGGACACAGGTTGGTGACCAATGGTTTAAGGTTTGTTTGGTTTGAACCAGGAGGACACCTTATTTACTTCAGAGGATAAAGGTCCACAGAATCAGAAATTCATGTTTGGTTTCATGAATAAATATGGCTTCACTTAACACTTAATTGTTGCTGTTTTTTTCCTTGAATTAATATCTAGAAACGAAGATTTTAATGTTTTTTTTGGTATCTTTGTACGCTCGCTTGGCCCCCGCCCCCGAACAACAGCAATGTGATTACGTCATATATCATGTGACGCACCACGTCATCTTGAGGATACTTTTGCTGTGGGACTTGTGTTTCTGTGTGGCATACATATGCTCTGAACTCTGAAAAAGTACTGAGAATGCCCTCAAGATGCATAGTTGCTGGTCCTGGAAATACTGTACAACCAAAGGTGCTGTGAGTACGCATGTTTCCCAAAAGATTCAGCTGGAAGGGAAATTTGGTCAGCCAAAGTAAAACTGACCAAAGGACAGTGGTGTGACCCAACTGCTTCAAGTGTCATTTGCAGCACCCATTTCAAAGATAATTTGCATGACACCGGCCTGTATTCCCAGTTTGGGATGAGTAAATTAAGGCGATTAAAAGCTGAAACTATCCCCACGAACATTAGAGATAATTATAATGTAATGGAAAATAAGAAAATGGACCGAACACCTGCGGAAAAAGGGCCACTCAAAAATTACACAACACATCGGAGGTTGTGTGTGTGTGTGTGTGTGTGTGTGTGTGTGTGTGTGTGTGTGTGTGTGTGTGTGTGTGTGTGTGTGTGTGTGGGGGGGGGGAGGGGGTGTTTCCAATGCCATTACGTAATGCTAATTAATCAATCAATTACAACTTTGCTCCACGTACCCGTTATTTAATGATACACATATTCAATACATTAACAGTATCAGCATCAATGTATATTTATATATGCACAGTTATGTTCAATCAACGTTAATTAACCTATTGATTAATTAACATTCTGACGATCATCCCATCCATTATGGTAATAATCATCTATACGTCTCGTAACGCACTGTAGATCTGGATAAGAATTTTATTTTTCCTTTTTTTAAAGTGATTCTTCACCATTGAGAGATGGGGCCAAAAATGATATATAGCATGATACCTCAAAACGTTGTCGATGAATTTGGACAAAACTAGGTGGATGAGTTGATGAAGTGAAAAGAACAAGCCAATTCCATTTTGCAGGTCTTGATCCAGATCCGGGCTATCAATGCAATACAAAATGTAAACTGTTCAGTGTGGTGGAGGTATGAACTCCACCGAGTGCCGTTCTGGTTACTACAACAATTACAGAGAAGTGTTATATCAAAATACCACCAAACTCCAAATTGACCATGTTCTCGCTCTATGATTTACTACTTTACCAGTTGTTATTGCCGAGTCTTTCTTTGACGTCGTCCCAATTGTTGTGAACAACAGGTATTTCATGAACTATGTCATCGTCAATGTCCACGTCAGGTTCATACCTGTGCCGTCTGAGCACCTTTTACATCATTATTTTGACTATCGTCATAATCTGAGGATTCTTGATCAGAAAATTCTTCATCAAATTCAATTTCTGACTCGTCTGAAGCGGGTTGTGCAGCCATTATCCTCTGCGTGGTGAGACAATCGTTCCACCAATTACATCATACAGATGATATTATGACCATGGCGGTTTTCTGGAATTTTTAGGGGCGATACCTACCTGGTTGGGTTTTTAAAAACTTTAACACGTCAAAAAACTCTTAAAATTAAAAACAATGTTCAGTTCTTAGTTTATGACTTAAAAATCAATATCATCAAATCAAAAAAAAAATTCTGATTCTGTGGGCATTTAAGCTATTAATTAAGGAATCGTAATTTGAATTGGAGTATATAATCGTCGTGTAATTTGCAACAACATAAATTGTAAAAGGGAAGAAGAAGAAGAATTAACATACAGTATAAAAAGGAGAGGACCAAGGATAGAGCCCTGTGGAACACCATGTCGAATGGCGTTCCAACTGGAATTACAGTTAACAGTCGTAAATTGTTAACAGTTATTGATAAAAGAAGTGAACCTTTGCAGAGCAATACCCATGATACCATAAAATTCAAGGTTAGATAAGGGAATGGTTAATTGTGTCAAAGGCTTTCGTTACATCAATAAAAAAAAAGCTGATGGTAGACATTTTGTTATAAACCACATCGATGAGTTTATCAACTAGTTGCACAAGAGCCATGTCAGTAGACTGTTTAGATCTATAGCTGATGTGCTGGCCATAAAAAAAAGGTTGAATTTAGAGATCAACTTGGAAAGAGATTCATAAACAAGTGTTTCTAAGATTTTATAGAAACAAGGAAGAACAGAAATTGGTATGTGGTTGTGAATTTCCCAATTATCGGCAGATTTAAAGAAGGGGATAACTTCTGCGACCGTTAGATAAGAAGGGACAAATCCACTAAGGAAATGAAGATTGAAGATAAAGGCAAGAGGTCAAGAAATCAAGGAAATAACAATTTTAACTACTGATGAATTGATCCAATCAAACCGACAACTGGTGGTCTTGTTTATCTCTTTACCTATTTGAATAACTTTGTAAGAATCAGTCGGTGTTAAGAAAAATGAAGAACCATTGGGGTTATGCAGATAATCAGTGAAAATTGTGTTAAAAGGATGGCTGGTTTCAGACACTGTTCTCATCGCAGCATTTAATTGAACGTCGCTGGCCTTCTAAGGGCACTCGCCGACCAAACTGGCGAGCAATACTCTGCCGTCGAGTACATGAGGGCGAGAGTTGCCGTGCGGACGGTGTTAGCGCCGGCTCCCTACGAAGTTCCGGACAGTTTCCGGATGGGGTTTACCCCTGCCCTGACCTTCTCCTTGCATCTTTGCAGGTGCTCCTTGTAGGTCAGGGTCCGGTCAAATGTAACCCCCAGGTATTTGGGATGACGGACATTTTCAACTTTCGTATCGCAGAATGTCACATCTACCTCTGCATTTGCAGTGTAATCGTCAAGATGGTGGGTGCAGACGGCTGTTTTGTTGGGATTTGGGCAGAGCTTCCATTTGTGTAAATACTCCTCCAGTATGCCCATAGCTCGGGTGAGTTGGTTCCCGACAGATTTTAGGTTGGTTCCCTGCGCTACGGGTTCGATGTCATCAGCATAGGCAAGTTTGAAGGAGGTCGTCGTTGGCAGGTCGCTGACATAGAGGTTAAAGAGGGTGGGGGCTAGAACAAATCCTTGTGGGAGGCCATCGTTTAATGTTCCAACATTGCTGATTTTGCCATTGAGACCAACCCGGATCTTACGGTCCCCAAGGAATACTGACAGTAGCCCGATTGTCTTCTAAGAGAGGGAGACTTTCGAGACTTTGAAAAGGAGCCATTGGCACCAGACTGTGTCATAGGCCGACAATAGGCTCACCAAGACAGTTGCCATCTTTTGTTTTCTCTGGAAGCCAGCCTTCCTGTGAGGAGATAGGAGAGAGGGCAAGAACATGATCACAGGTACTGTGGCCGGGCCTAAAGTCCCCCTGCTCATCAGGTGGGAAGGCCTCCAGGGTGGGAGTTAAACAGGATAGTAGGGCCTTCTCCATCAGCTTTCCCCATTTACTGATAGTAGGGCTATTGCCTGGTAGTTGTAGGGCAAGTCTGCTGGCTTACCAGTTTTTAGGATGGCAATAGCATTAGCCTTCTTCCAAGCTTCAGGAATTTGCCATGTTTCATGGATGGCAGTAAAAAGGGTCATCAACCAGATATGACCCTTTTCTCCAAGAGTTTTTAGGAATTCAGGGAAAATTCTATCAGCCCCTGCAGCTTTGCCATTTTTAGTTGCAGACAGTGTGGCGTTAATGTCTTTCTTTGTATATGGGGCCGCCAGGTGGCTGATCAGTGGGCTTTCATGGAAATTTTGGAAGTGTTCCCTTTTTACCTCCTGTCTTCGTAATTTAGAGGTCAGTGCCTTTGAGGTCTGGAGGAGGTGGAATGTGATGGAATCAGGGGAAAACTCTTGGGATTGCAGCAGTAGTGTTTTCTGCAGCATCCAGTTTCTTCAGCAATGCCCATGCCTTGTGGTTGCTGTGCGGGAAGTCTGTTGACTCCACCAACTACTTCCAGCACTTCAGACGTTCAGTATCGAGAACCTCAGCTTGTGCCTGCATGGCGTCTGGATTCCCAGTGTTGTTGTGCTCCTTGAGAAGCCGTTCAGTCTCCACTGTCCAGCAAGGTGTGTAGGTCTTGCAGAAGCCACACAGTGTGGTATTGGTGGCAGCAGAGAGAAGGAGGTGCACAAATTCTGCGAATTTAACTGGGGCAGGTCATATATCCTCGATCTTGGATTCAGCTTCTTTGGTGAAAGCAGTCCAATTCTGCTTTCCAGAAGCTAGCTTCAGCGTGGTTTTTGCTTCGAGTGCACCAGCGGGATCTCGATACCAGTGTGAACATCAGTGGGGTGATGTTGGCTTTTTGGAAAGGGAGCGAGAACTCTTCTCGATGCCGTCATTGGTACTCCTCTGTCATCCTTTGTCAGGAAGCAGAAGTTGGGATTTGGTCCGCTCTGCCATCATCCCGAGTGGAAGGTCTTTGGCTGCTTTGGGTCAAACAGCAAGTGGAGATCGGCAATCGATACCCAGTCGGTTAGCTGTTCTCCGGCCATGCCATTTTCCTTATATCCCCATTCAGAAGAGTGGTTGTATTGGGGTCGTGCAGGTGATGGCCATATTTGTGTGTGTGCGGCTTGTGCACATTTGCAACAGTGAAACTGCTTATCTTTACCGTTGTGTGTAGCGAGTTATTGTCTGCAGTTTCGATGTTTTGAAAACCATGTTTGATGTCAGTGGCAAGGTCATGTTTTTCTGCATTTATGGAGGCCATGAGGTTGTTGCCTGCAATCTTTTTCTTTGCAGCCTTTTTGTCATCCTCACTATAAGTTTCCTGGAGTATGGCTACGTCGATATTGTAGTCCTTCAGCATCTTGGCGAGAATCTCACACTCAGGAAATGTCAGCCCCTCAACATTGAGTTGGAGGATGTGGAGGGAGGGGCCCACTGGTTTTGTTGTGGTCCATGGCTTTTGGTCCTGAAAAGGACCTTTTTTTTTAGCACTATGCCACCTCGGGCCCCATTGCTGGGATTTGTCCCGAGTGCATCGGTGGTAATGGCCAGTTGATGACATCAGTCCTGATAACTTCAGAGTACAACTGTCAAATATCATTCAACAGCAGCACCGCGTGGAGGTTGTCTTCTTGCTCCCAACTGGTTAATAATTAACCAATATAAAGCTTCACTGAAACTTTGCCAGGGTACTGATGGTGTTGTTTTTTTTGAAAGGAACTATGGGAATAAATGTACAAATTACAAAAGAGAAGGCTATAAAAGAGGTTTGTTCAGTTGGCATAATAAAGGCAAATTTACAATGATTGGTCAGAAGTTTGTAATTTTTTTCAACTTTGTGAGACTGCTAAGGAGGGGAGATGCAGAATGAGGACTTCTGCCAGCAGTTGATTCTGCAAGATACAACTCAATATTTTAAGCATCGTGAGGTCTTACCTTGTGGTTTGAATTAAAATGTCACTGAAATGCAGGTGGATCATAACATGTCAGGAGATAGAAATGCCATTTTCATCATCTTTAGTTTGTTGTTGTCATGAATTCTAACATGGGGCATCACTAATATCTTCATAATGGAAGGTTTGATTCAATAGCAGGACAAGCTTGTTGAGGAATGGAGAAAGCCAGAAAGATGAGAAACATGAAGACAGCTGGAGAACTACAGCACAACATGAGAACAGTCCCAAGTAAAGAAAATTCTTGTATGCCCCACTTCCTACAAACACTGCCCCTGCACATCCAAACTAAGCAAGGGCATAAGAGCCAAGAATATGAAAATAGCCAGAGGAAGAGCGAGAATGAGCCAAGCTTCTTACACACATCAGCAGTGCTGTTTAGTAAACATAAACTATGCTCTATTGACAAAATACCTGGCTCTCATGATGGTACGTTGATGGATTGAAAGAGATGAGAGGGTAAAATAACTTGTGCAATTGCTCAAAAGTTTTTGCTCCACATTAAATTCACAGCTATTGCTGGTGAGTAAAATGTTGTTGCACAACGGCCTCGCACCACAAATGAGTGCGGTCAAGCCACCAGGTTAATGGCTTGGATTTGCTGTGCCATTTCATTTGAGACAGTACAGCTGCCCCTTGATGGGCAATCCAGCACGGCTAAGAAAATGCAGCAATTGTGTTGCTTGGCCAATAAGCTACTTCGTTTGCAAAATAGAGTTCGGTAACATAGCAGGGAGGTTTATGCCGTTTATTTTTTACTGGTGAATCAGGAAAGTTTCCCACGATGTATACAAAATGAGGAAGACATCACAGCTCAAGGCACTTTCCAGAAGGCACGAGCTCAGGCTGGAAGTTTTTACACAGCCCTTTGGGACGTTGGATATCCACCTATTGCCATGTTGTCGTCCAGTATATTTATTTTATACATATATATTTTTTGCTTGACCTTCGGCTCAGAGTGGAGCCTGTGATCATGTGCAGGACAAAAGCAATATTGTACTTTAATGTGAATTACAAGGACATTCGGAGACAATGGACAAATGGCTCATAAAGCTCAAAACCCAGCTTCATTAGTAGACAATGTATTTGGGTTTTGAGCTTTATGGGCCATTAGTTGAGAAGCGAATGTGAAACAAGCCAACGCAATGATCATCTTTTAATGATGTTTTCATGATTAACTACTGCTAGACGGTCATTTTTTTATCCTCTGAAGTGCCTCAGTGAAAATTCAATCAATCAAATGTACCATACCCTGACAGAGCATTAGTACTGCCAAAACAGTCCCTGAGCATGTTATGCTGTGTAGTTTGCTTATGTTGTCCCAGCAATGTCAGAGCAGAAATTTGTAATTTGTTCAGGGTTCCGGTGATAATTCATCTCCTCTTTGCGAAAGATACCGTGGGATGTTTAACAACCAGCAGCTAATTCCAGCAGATGGGACACCCAGCGTAACATTCATCTGAGGGTCGGTGCACACATTGAGGCATCGCCCTGCCTGCCAAACACCAAGGTTACAGTTTATAGTTTGGTCGAGATTCAAACCTCGGCGAGAGGAGATTTTCAAAGGTTATTCAGTCTCATTTTACATTGGCTGTAATGAAGAACCAAAGTTCAAGTTCACCATATTTCGTTCATAGCCTTGCTCACAAAAATTCAGTGCTTACTAATCATTAGAAATGCCATTTTGCAATCGTTTTATTTACTCTACTGCCCTCTTGTGGGCCCAAAATGACGATGAGATGAACTACAAGCAGCAATTTCTAAAATGAAAGCAAACACAACATTTAATTTGCTCCACTTCACCTTCCTTTCTACTTGGAAGTCAGCCAAAATCGTTGAAATACACAAACATGACGTAAAAACCGATCCTCTCAACTCCAGGCCGATTATATTAATTCCAATTACAAGCAGAGTCACGGAACCCATCATCGCAGTTGAGATCAAATCCTTCATTTTCTCCAATGGCCTGATGTAGGATCATCAATCCAGATTCAGACCCGGTCACTCTACCCTGGAACTGCTGCTTATGCTCTCCCAACGATGGATGGAAGCCCTCGATCTCAGCCATGAAATCAACGCCATCTCTCTTTCTCTCTGGACATATCTCAAGCTCTTTACATGGTCTGGCACCTCACCTTGCTCTCTAAACTCTTTACCTATGACATGTGAGGACACTTCTCAAGGCTTATTGATTTCTTCAACTCTCGTTGTCAGTGCACGACCCGACAGGATCCGCCCATCTCCCCTCCCTGTTGAGGCTGGAATGTATCAAGGTAGGGTCTTGGGTCAAATCCTGTTCCTCATCCTCATCAAATGATCTATCATATTCTGTAGAAAACCATCCTTATATCTTTGCTGATGACTGCCCCTCTGCTGTAACATCCCTCATCCTTCAGATAAACATACAACAGCCTCTTTCCACTATTCAAACCTTGATAGAATCACGAGCTGGTCCAACACTTGAAATATGTCTTTCAACCCAAACAAATCTCTATCTCTATCTCTATCTCTATCTCTATCTCTATCTCTATCTCTATCTCTATCTCTATCTCTATCTCTATCTCTATCTCTATCTCTATCTCTATCTCTATCTCTATCTCTATCTCTATCTCTCTCTCTCTCTCTCTCTCTTTTTTTTGAAGGTCCTGTCTGGCAAACCCTCCCATATTGTTCTTCAACAAACTTCTTGAAGAAGTTCAGTCACTGAAACTTTTGGGCTTCACCATCAGCCATGATCTTTCTTGGGCAAACCACATGTCTAATTTGGCCTTCAAAGCCTGTCACCGACTGGGTATCCTCTGTCATGAAAAGTCTTTCATTGGCAAATCTGAACTTTTATCACCTTTCATCAGCAACTCGACTGAGTGCAGTTCTCCTCTTTGTACTGGCACCCCTGCATCACACCTTGCACATCTTCATGCAATGTAGACCAATGCCCTCAAAAATCATTGGAATCTCCTGCAATGAAGCTGAGTCTCTGGAACTGCTACTCTCGCATCGCAGACATGTCGACGACATGTCTCTACCACCTCCTTTCTGGTCTAGCAACCTCTACCCTTTTGTTGCTGTTTTCAAAAACAATATAACTGTATTTTTATTTGAAAAATGATATTACTGAAGATGATGGAGTTTTGGAAAACTTAGTGAGGGGAAAAACGATGGGGCATTTTTTTTTCTTTTAAGGGGAGTGTAATATAAGTAATCTTCGTCTTCGTTCATATGCAGCACATGGCTGCAGGGTGACATCATTGGCTGAGGGCACAACTATGCCACTGATACAACTCCCTCTGCTGGTTGTGGCAGGAATTTGGAATTTGGCCATGGTGCCGGCAAAAGCTCATCGAGCCCAGAACTGTAGAAGTACCATGACACACACACACACACACACACACACACACACACACACACACACACACACACACACACACACACACACACACACACACACACACACACACACACACACCCATGAATTATAGTAAGGATTATTGCTACAATGTAAATCACACAGATGTTTGGCAGGTTAGCTTAGATATATGCACACTCACCTTTTAGCCTTCTCACCTTGGTTGAAAAGTTGACCGAGCTATAAACTGTCATCCTGGTGTTTTTCTAACAATACGTCGTGGCATCAACTTGTTTGCCAACCATCGGATGGACGGTAAATTGAGAGAGATCCTTCTGCTCGACTTAGTCATTGGTGGATGTTAAACATCCCACAGTATCTTTCTTGAGTAGCCGAGTTATCTCTGGCACCTTGAATAAATTACAAATTCATCCCCTAACTGACGGCTGGAAAGGCAATAGCAAACCATCTCGCACAAAATAATGAAATAAACAGGACATTGATTGAAGCATGCTAACCGTCATGGGAAGAAAAAACATGCTGACATTACAGAGGTTCACCCTTTGTCAGAGCAACCTGAAGAATGACTTTTCACATTGGGTTTCAGTGAACAATATGGTTTGTGAAATGACCAAATATGTTTTAGCAGGATATAATGTACACTGGTAATCAGGATGTAATGTACACTGGTAAATATATACCTTGGTACAACAATAATGTCTGTAACTCACATAGCCAAATGGGAACAACCGTTCCAGTTTGGTATCCAATAGATTGTGGACATCATGACAGAGTGCTGAAAAATTTGATTTTTATGGATTAATTTTGATGGATGGTTGGAAAAAGAATAAGTACTGCCAAAATTAGTTGCAAGAACAAAGTACAAATGGTTTGCTTTCGTCCTGCAGCATAGTCTGATATTTCAGATCAATTGTTCAATTTTGCATAAAAGCACCAAAATCGGTACACATGTAGAATAATGTATTCCGAACAATTCTAGATATGGAGCCACCCGAGATTGTGCCTTGGTCAGCTTCGGCGACCATTTTCCAAAATGGCCGCCATTCTACTTTAGCGAAATTGGCTATATGCTCTTATTTTCTTATTGTATTGGTGGTAGATATAAGTAAAGTGTAAAATTCAGCAAATTGACCATGAAAAGGCGTATTCAAATATTATGAGCCAGTATTTTCAGTAAAAAAAAGCCATTATTTGATTTGTAAATTGCTGCTCTCCTGAAACTTTTCACTGAAAATTACCCATTATTGCCTGGAGAACAAGAGTCAAATGATATTAATCACATTCAATGGGTTTAGAATCAACAAAAATTGCATTATAGATTACAGACTTTACTCTATTTTGAAAAGGGAACTGATAATCGTGATAATGACAAACAGAAAATGTAGTCAAATTATTGCACACTTCACTTTGAAGCGGCTACGGTTTACTGTCTACTACCATTCTACCAGGACACATGGTACACGCATACATCAGTCGAGTACAATATGAGTTTGTGAGCTCAAGTGTACTGGCTCTGGATCAAGAAGTCAACACTTTTACAAGCAATGCGACTTTGCATTTTCACATTCTAAGCTAGGCCGATATCTCAGTCTGTGTCTATTGTGTCTGTCTACTGGCATTCTCCTTCACAAGCACACAGTCCAGTGCATTGCAGATTAGCCTTCTTGCATTTGCAGCGGTTTCTACAGCCTTTTTTGCAGCTGCACGACACCAGCTCGAAGCAGCTTTTTGAAGCCTCAGGGAGTGTGGTCCAGAGCGGTTCGTAGGACCCATCCTCTGTTTGCTGCCAGCCCCAGCTTGTTGGTGATGGAAGCACAGGTTGAGGGACCAATACCTGCCCCCAGACAGAGCCACCCTGGAAGACTGATCTCTTCACATGCTGTTCCAAAGCATCGTAGGTAGGTGGGATGCGCTGGACAGAGTTCCTCTTGGCGAAGAGTTTCTTTCTGGCCTCGTTGACGTCCGTATATGGACTCATGCGGTCATAAAAGAGCACCACAAACCTTTCAATGCAGTGCATTGTGTCATCCTGGATGTTGACTGGCGTCGTGGTCAGGGTCACAAGAGAATCTGCCAGTTCTGGAAACGAGTTCCATGTGGCCCAGGCAGATTTCTTCCCATGCCCCACGAATGCTGATACCGTGTCACATCCGGTCATGGCGTGGAAGACAGGGAGGGCACGTGCCTTCTGTGGACCGAGGGAGGCAGCTATTTCATGGGCAGGGATGCAGCGGTAGTTCTTGCCCGTCCCAAAGGAAATCCAGAGTTCATCCACGCATGGTAGTGCCTGGGCTACCATCACCGCCAAGACGACGATGTCGGTGTCTACGGTTTGAACTTGAATCTGACGGTGGTCATGTTCTGCAGCATGGGCCACATGTAGCATGATGCGAGTGTCCGCCTCTTCTTGACTGCATGGAGCCAGAGAGCTTTCATCTTCCTGCCTTGGAAGGCAGATGACTGCTTCGCCATCAGTGACTACCAGCTCCTTTGCCTCGTCATGAAAGGACTGCACCAGCACATCGGACACATGTAGAATAATGTATGATATCCCATGTTGTTAAAGTAGAATGGCGGCCATTTTGGAAAATGGCCGCCAAAGCTGCCCAAGGCAAAATCTTGAGTGGATCCATATCCAGAATTGTTCAGAATACATTAGTCGACATATGTACCAATTTTGGTGCTTTTATGAAAAGTCGAACAATTGGTTTGCTATGCTGCAGTACTACTTTGGCAAAAGTAGTGGTTTATAAAATAAATAATCGTTGAAGTGGTCACTGGACAGAAGTTAAAATATAATAACCAACCATTCATTTCAGGCCTTGAGGTGCATGGGGTTGCCGAGGCAGTTCCATTTGCCTCAGGACTACAATCATGGACGGGTCGCCAATCCGATGCAGGATACTCGAATGGCTTATTACCCCAGGAAGCTGGAACTCATTTTGCCAACATAGGAAAGATGACAGACTGAGACAACCCACCTGGTGTTATTTCAATGGGTAATCAGGGGCTCAAAATCATCATCCCAAGATCTTAAGCCAGCCACCTTAACCGTTAAGCCAACATCAAGAGAGTTAAAAAATAGTGCTAACATATTTAAACTAGAAAGAGCAATCAGAGATTGAGGACCCTCACCAGAACTTGCTTTGTGTGGTGTTTGTGTAGTTTTGTGTGGTGTATTTTGTGTGGTGCTTGTGTACTGGTGCGTTACATAATTAATAAGAGACATAATTACCACTTCCACTATATAACTGCTGGCAGTGATGACCGGGTACCAAGACATCCCGCCTTGATGCAACCCTGCTTTCATCGGATACCTGACTTTGATCTGACCTGTGACATTTTTCATTTTTATTCAATTGAATTTAGAATGGGATTAAAATAAATTCAATTCAAATTAAACGGAAGACCAAATAGATGCAGTCCTGCATTGGAGTAATCAGAAGGAACCTGATCAAGCAAAAAGCAAAGACAAAGTCATCAGGATAGGATTCACATTTCAGCTCCTACTCCTCTACTCTCAAACCCATCCAGGCACAGCCAAGTGAGCCTTTTTCAAAAAAAAAAAATAATCATAAAGAACCCAGGTCAAAAAGTCAATAAATCTGGCTGCATGACTATGCGTCCGATCAAGTTGAAATTTAAAACGTTTATTCCCCATCATGACTGGATCATAATTGTGAAGTTTCATGTCAATTGATTAAGCGGTTCCAGGGAAAACATTATTTAATATTTTCTTCAATCCAATGTGGCTGCCAAACCATGTGACCTATCAATTATTCCTTAACGAACTTGTACACCCAAGGCTTGGAGAACATTTGTGTGAAGGTTCCCCTTGATCTGTCCAGCCATTCTGGTGAAGATTTTTAAAAATAGATTTTAGGGTAAATCCAACATGGCAGCCAAACTATGTGACCAATGACGTCATATTTGTGAACCTTTTGCTCCTCATCGATAGGCGGTCATACGTGTAAAGTTTCGCCTCAATCTGCTCAGCCACTTTAGAGAAGAAGATTTTTGAAGGTTTTTTTTCTTTTTTTAAAAAACAATATGGCTGCCAAATCACGTGACTGATGATGTCATCCAAATTTTTTCTGTAGCTCATTTGAACCATAGATGACCCTCAAAAATTTTCATACTGATCAGATGAAGCATTCTACATATGCAATTATGATATCATAATGAAGGCACCTATGACATCATTTTTTTTTTTAATCACACTTATTCCCCATGAGGAGTACATGCTGTGTGCCAAGTTTCAATTTTTTCCTTGTTGCAGTTTCAGAGATACAGAGGTCCAAAGTTTATTCCAATATGGCTGCCACACCACGTTGTGCTGTGTCACGTGATTGGGTTTTCGTATATCATGCCTCGCCCGCTAGGGGTGGGAAGAGTGTGCTTCTGGTCGCGCAATAAAGCGGAGTAGATGGTGGCCCGCGTGCTTCTTGCATCCCACCGCACCTGGTACACTCTAGTTGGCTGACGAGGATGGTTGAATATGGACTTATGCCCGTTTTCGACGGGGACGACTTCGAATTGTTTTCGGAGCAATTGAAATGCTATTTCCACGCGAACGATGTGGTCGACGAGAGCAAGCAAAAGTCGATCTTGCTCGCTTCGCTTTCGCCGGAGCATTATCGGCTGCTGGGTGATTTAGTGGCACCGAACAGGCCCCGGGATGACGGGCTGGCGTTTCGGGACATTGTGGAGAAAATGAAAGCACACATGGCGCCGGAGAAGTTGTTGCAGCTCGCTCGAGTCCAGTTCGATCGCCTCTCGAAAGGGGCAGAGGAACGCGTCGCTGAGTTCGTGGCGCGGATTAAGCGTGCTTCCGTGGCCTGCAAGTTCACAGCGGGGGAGCGGTCAGCTCGGCTCAGAGATCGTTTTATTGCTGGTTTACAAGATGCGAAAATGGTTTCAGCGGTTTTACGGCTGAAGGATGAAGCCATTACATTCGACTCGGCGGTCAGCACGGCTACAGCGGTCGAGTAGACTCGCGGGGATGTTCGAGCCATCACCGGCCACGCGGGGTCGCGAGCACCCCGGGACGCGCGCACGACCTTCGATGCGGGTCGGACGTCGCCGCGCGGCCGCGCGTGCGGAGAGGTGACCCCGCGGACATGCTTGGGATGTGGTGGTCGACACCTGCGCCGTGCGTGCCCGTATAAAGGCAACGTGTGTTTGAATTGTCACAAGGTGGGTCATTTGGCGCGTGTGTGCCGTGGGGCGTCGGCCACCGTTAAAGTCGTGGACGGCGATGTGCGAGGCAACTCGGGGCAGAACCAGCGGCCGTTGTTGAGCCTGTTTTCAATTGGCCCGGCGACGGCGCGCCCGATGACGGTGGAAGTCGAAGTGAACGAAACGCCGATCACGTTCCAGGTCGATACGGGAGCAGCGGTGTCGCTCATCGGCGAGCAGACCGCGCCTAGACTCAACTTTGGAGACTTTGGACCCGCATCAGGCTAGACTGGGCCGCAGTTAACCTTGTGCAACCCGTGCCGAGCCAGTGGGAGGATCAGTTGGAGGAGATTCTTCAAAGACATCTAAGGTCCGCACCGTATCATCCTGAGACGAATGGCCAAGCTGAGTCGTTTGTCAAGATGTTGAAGCGGGCTTTGCGCAGGGGGGGGTGTTGCACCTGTGCAGGCGGTGGTCGATGTCTTTTTGCTCCATTACAGGAACGCAGTTCATCCTTTCACGGGTGATTCGCCGGCCATTCGTCTCTATGGACGGGCTTTGCGGTCCAGGCTGGAATTGCTACGACCTGGAGGGTCGGGGAGTGGGGCGATGTCGCGTCCGATGCGGCTGCGCAGCTTCGAGGTGGGGCAATGGGTAATGGTGCGCGATTATTTCCACGGTTCCAAATGGGTGCCGGCGGTGGTCTCTGTGGTGCTGGGGCCGGCGAATTGCATGGTGCGGACTGATGGTTGGGATGTGTGGAAGCGGCACGTGGACCAGATGCATGATTGCTGTTCAGCGTCACCCCCCCCCACACCTCCCCGAGCTGAACGATGCGGGACCCCCACCGGTAGTGTCGCCGGCACCTGACGTTGTATCGCCGGGGCTGGCTGGGCCGGCGCCGAGGGGGGCTTCGCCTGATGCCGTCCTACCCGGGGACGTCGAGCAGGCTGGGCAGTCGGGGGTAGCTGGTGTTGCGGAAGGTGCAAGTCCGGCGAGGGTGTCACCTCTACCGGGCCGGGAGGCGTCTGAGCCTGGGCTGTCTGGTGGCTGAAAAGATCATGGTTATGGATGGGGAATGATCTGAGATGGTGAGGAATAGCTGTCTTGAAAGCCTGGAGGGAAGAATGAGATTGAAGAGAATATGGAAGTTGGGTTCCACAGGTGGGAAGAAAGAGGAATGAATGAGTGGAGGTGACCAGTGTTCCTGGATTTAGGTAGTTTCACTAGAAGGGGGTTTATGGTGGACTGTTTAAGCCCTGCAGAAACCTGGAGGGGACGGGGGGGGGGCAAAGCACAGAAAGAACAGAGGGTGCTAGACCACAAAGGAAGCGGTAGAAGACAGAGAGACTCCCGAACAGTCTGCAATGGCGAAGTGATAGGCCCATAGACTGAGCTTCATCATAGGGGATTCCAATAATCTTGAAGGCCTTGGTTTCATTGATACAATCATAATATATTTCCACCTTCAGATGTCATCAGCAATAAATAATCAGCTTATTAAACAGTGAAGCAGAAAGCCTTATCTGTGAAGGATAAGTTGAAGAAAACAACTTCTAAGGGTAAGTGTGTCTCGAGAAAAGTTCTTGTGTTGTAACAAAACTGTGGGAAAAATACGAGCTGGGTAGGTTTTGCACTTGAAAAATGTCTAATCAGAAAATTCGGCATTAATCAGAGGAAGTTAAAAATGGAGAAAGCACATCGACAAATAAATACAACGAAGGAGAAAAAAGTTAGTCCGTACCTAAATGTGCCTTATGTAGAAACGCTTGAAGAGCTGGTCGGTTTTCATCCCAGAAGTCCTTCAGTTTATCACCTTCTGGATATTTACAGCAGCTCACTTCCAACGTCACCTCCATACACTGACCCCACACGTAGTTGAAATCTTGCATCCCACCTGCCCATGAACACAAAGCATCCCTAAAAACACACATCTGTGACTAATCGTGCACACCTGACATCATCCCTTGCTCAATAAGAAACACCAGAGCCAATGTGTTATTGTGCACACTCCAATAAGATCATTTCACATCATCCAATAAAATGTGGAGAAAACATTGAATGAGAAGAGGTGATGAACATGATATTGAAGATGATGCAAGACAGCAGATATTTGGGAACAATCCTGTGTATGTTTTGTTATTTTCTATGGTGTCCAAGGCTCATAAAAGAGCTTGTACACAAGTCCAACCCACCTAATGCATTCCCATATACAGTATCAGTACAAGGACGTTAGGACACAATGGATAAAGATAAATAAACATCGTCATTGGGATTGAACCTGCGGTCTCCGCGAGTGGATTTCCTTTTGCGGCAAGGAAATGTAATTTTTACGGCGGTCTTAGGGCACATCGAAACCCAACGGTTTCAGTGAAGCGATTCGAGAATTGTAAAAATAAAAATATTTCAACAAGTCTGAGACTAGGTGAGATAACGAGAAACATTGGTGAGATGTCAAATGAAATTTAAGGTGGGCAATGTAAAAGATTAATAAAACAGACGAGCTGAGCAGCACACATTGAGTTCACCTTCTGCAGTGTTTGGATAAAGGTTGACAAAATCACCGATACCACGCATTTTCACATTTACTGTGTGTTTCTGACATGCAGAATTAGAAGAAAACACTATCATCCTGACTTTGGCATTGAGCGTCCATCGTTTGCTCGGAAGAAAGCTGCTATGAATCATCCATCACGAGTCGTAGAATGCATGTCCTCAGAAGGAGTTTATCGATGGGGCGATCAAAGGAAACGCGACGTGGACTGTACGTATTGTGTACAAAGCTTGTACAGATTTTACTAGAAGTTCACAACAAAATAATTCGGTTTCAGATACTACGGTTTAAGTTGTGCACACGTTATTTATCTGAGTCCACAGTAAAAATCAAAACTTTTCTGAGACAGAAAGGAAAGCACCGACCTTCCCAATGGCGTGAGGTGCTGTGCAAGCACCTCAAAAGGGTGGGGGGGGGGGACAAAGAGAAAATTAAAAGAACGAACTTCCCATTCCAATGATGTGTCATCCACAATGAAAACCAAAAACCTGCTGGTATCCAGCGATGCGATGGAAGGATGGCTTTCGAGATAATAGATAAGAGTTAAAATGCCAGTTGTGTAATATTTCTATCAAGACTTACTTTGAGGCCATGTAAATATTACTAAACAGTGAGGAAATGCAAGAGCATTGGTGATGGAGCTGTACGGGGAGGCAGGGGAAGTAGGGCAGAAAATTGAGAAAAGGAAGATGAAGAGAAGAGGGGATGAGGTGGGATAAAAGGAAAAGATTTTGCCAAGTGAAAGACAGGGGAGAAGAAAAATTGGGAAATGGATAGGATAGGATATATAGGGGGACAAAAAGTTGCTATTTTTGAAAAACATACTTACTGGAGCTGGGCTGTTCATGCAATCGATTTCCCCAAGATGATTTTATTCCATTACCTACTTTCGTAAGAAGTCCAGATTGAAAAAATGGGGAGGGGAGCACCTATGGGCCTCGAAGGAAGCAAGGCGACTTAGAGGACGCTGCAGACTCAGTTCATCGATTGACTCTTAAGGCACTCAATCAGAATTCCCAATTGCAGGATATATTTCTCTTTGTGAATTGTTAATTAAATGAGAACTTTACGATGATGAAGTATTATTGGAAGGAAGAGGTACTGTCCCTCTCACCAAGTTGCCGGATTTTGTGCTTCACCTCGTTTTTCATGCACGATAAAGTCACACGTATCTTGGTGTTAACTCGCGCAAAGAGAAAGGAGGGCAAAATGAGAAAAGGTGCATTCAAAGCTCTGCAGCACATATTCAAAATGTCGTGTTATCTTCCCCATCATTGAAAACTCTTCACTATTACCATAACTGTCCATTCTGAATCATTACCAGTGTATAGAACAATCACTACACTTCCAGCTTTACCCTTGTAACCAGTACCACAGGTCAGGTGAGGTCAGCTATGGGAGCATGCGCCGGAGCAGCGCGTCGCTGCGTCCACTTTCCGCTCCAGGGGGCTCCGTCTGGACATACCCCAGGCAGATGCCTGGCCCATCCCCATCTCCTTGAGCATTTAAACATTTATCACAGCCACACCAACAAGTGAGGTGAAGTTATTTGTTTGAAACTGAAAGGATGTCAAACAGCAGCCACAAAATCAAGCCAGCATGTGTGAACAAAAAAGGGCCTCAACAACTCATGCATGACCTGATCAGTGTGTGTGTGTGTGTGTGTGTGTGTGTGTGTGTGTGTGTGTGTGTGTGTGTGTGTGTGTGTGTGTGTGTGTGTGTGTGTGTGTGTGTGTGTGTGTGTGTGTGTGTGTGCGCATGCGTGTGCGAGCGTGTGTATTTTCAGTGTCTCGCTTCTGCTCATCCGGGAACTTTTAACCTGCAGTCGCTAGCGTGAAATTTGTAAGTGAAATTGTCTTTTTGACACGATTTTCAGCATTTAAATAAAAGAGTGCCAATTTCAAAATGGTGAACCAGAAGTGTTGCGTTTCTGTTTGTAAGTCGGACTCATGAAAATACAGGAAATACGAGAAATATCCGTGGATGAGACGAAGAGGTGCTCACCTCCGATCACTTCCTGTTAAGACAAGCGAGCGGCCACAGTGGATATATATATATTTATTTTTTTTTAACACACACACGGATGGACACGGACACAGTAACGGACACTTCTCCTTTTAGTAATCGATGCAAAAATCTAGTATAATTTGTCTTGTGGCCCCAGAACCAGGCAAATAATATATTTATAACAGCCCTCACAGCTCTCCCCCTCCAACATGATCAGTAGTAAATATCATCAGTCTAAAAGTTGATTTTAGACTTACATTGTATGAACATTCACAAGCCCCAGATATGTCCTTCCCATCGGTGTTTAGAAGCACCCGAACCAGACACAGTGTTTTTCTCAGAGGAGTTTACCCGATACATTCAGCTCCCTCGTAAATATACCTGGCACAAGCTTTGTGTATTTTCACATCGTAAAGATATCCTCTGCCGAAAAGTTGTTTACCGTGACTTGGTAATGATGCACAGAATCGTCTTTGCAATTGTTGGCGTCCAATAACTCAACAAGCCTGCCATAATCATCAGAGGCACTCCCGCAAGGTTCAAAGTCCATTTCCTGGAAGCGATCTGTCTGGGGGTTTGTGTAGCACATGCCCGTTTACTTAGGCCTTGCACCGGCTCACACGGTCGGTCGGGGTTTTCAGTATGGGCAGCTGCCCGTTTGGAGAGCTACGAAAGTTCTCCAAGTCTTTCATTGTGCAGAGCCAGAGCCCTTCATCTCAGGTACTCGGGTCTCAGGCAAGTATTTTTGGCTTCTTTTAATGGCTTTGTGAGCCATTTTAGGGACAATCCTTATCTCACACACATCATATAATCTATGGTGCTCCAAAAACCGCCGTTCCTCGGGGGTTTCTGTACATGCGCACTGAGCATTCTGGGGTGAATTACATCATTTTGAAAATCATGTATTGCTGATAAATATTAATGGCAATAATAACATCTAGACCAATAGACTACTGTGTAACAAAAGTAATGATAATATTTTCTAGTATTGGCACGATGCTAATCTTTTATGTAGGTAGTTTGCCATCCCTCTCCCAGCAGTAGTTAGGACAAAACATTTCTAAGTTGTTCATGGTGCTGGCAATAGCTCGCCAACTCTTCATGAAGGACACCGTCAGATCATTGACTGCCACTATCTCATGCTGGCAGATGGGACACCAGTTTAATGTCGTTACGAGGGATACAACGGGGGGGGGGGGGCAAGAAACAATCCCAGAAGAGACAGCTCTGAGGTGAGTGTGTGTACCGCTACCCAGGTCGAAAAACCAGTTAAAACCAGTACACATTTTCAACTGGTCTC
>NC_140962.1:105266339-105498839 GCF_056783735.1 Eptatretus burgeri
TACGATGATTCTGTACCAAACTATCAAAAATCGTAACGTCGACCGAAGCAAAAATCTCCATTTCTACACGCAATTATTTTATATTATTTTATCAGTTACAAAACCGTAATATTCGGCCATCCACCAGCAATCTTTACATAATCCGATGGCTCAGCGAGTCAGGTATGCGACGATAACCTTTATTGGGATAAAAAAATGACTTTTAAACACCATCTTTATCGAAAACACCGTCAGCGCGCACACGCAAAACCTTTACGTGGGTCAACGACGTGTCTGCTCGAGCGCACTGCACCACGTGACGACCCGTTACGCGTCGAGTGAAATATTTTTATACAATCTTAAAACGTCTCCAAAACATCCGAGTTTTACCAGAATTTCGACAACCGAGTTTTAAGCGTCCTAAGCGATAGCAAAAACCGAAGACAAAATTAAAATCGAAGTTAAAACGAACTCGTAACGTCAAGCGAAGCAAAAATCTCCATTTCTCCACATTAATTTACGGAATTATGTTTGACCTCACTGTGACCTTGACCTTTGACCGATTTTGACCAAAATCTAATCAGCACTAGCCATCACCCTCCTGAATCACGTGGTGTAATTTGACATTGGTAGCTTCTTCCGTTCTCGAGTTATCGTGCCTCCAAACAAACAAACAAACACAAACAAATACACAAACAAACACAGAAACAAACAAACAGAAACGGAAGTCATCAATATACTTACGAAATCTTTAGATTTCGTAAGTAACAAACAGAGGACGGAAGTCATCAATATACTTCCGAAATCTTTATATTTCGTCAGTAATTATTCTTAAAATCAACTACAGTCGAATGTCAGGTGTGACCATTCAGTTTGTGAAAGACTTGGGCCAGACTTCCCTCTCTGCTGACTCCATGAGAAGGTGTAATTAATTGAGGATGTTAAAAAGCTCGTACAGGTCAGCCTCATAACTTATCTCTGGTTAACGTTGTTTCACTTTAATGCCCTTTGACAAAGTAGGGAACAAAGATTTGCGAGAAGTCACAACGTTCTGCTTTTAAGTCGCAATGTTGCGATATCCTATTTAGCGTCCTGCGCCAAGCGAACTACTTTGAGACATGGTGGGAACTACTTTGATAACTCCTACTGTGCCAAGCGAACCATGAAACTGAAGGTCTACTTCAAAATCGAACCAACGCAGGAAGAGAAGCCACAAGAGTCGACACATCCAGTTTAACCTAGTTTCATTTGTGGATGAAGAAGCAGACCAATCTGCCCCTTTTTCCGCATAACTTCACGACGCGATAAGCAAACTTCACAACCATTTCTGATGAGTGTACATGTTATTCATACTTTACAATAAAATCAAAATAAGTGGATAATATTTCAGCAAATTATTCCGAATAAATAATAGCATTCATCATTATTAATTTCAAACGGGAGTGTGAGAATAGACAGATGCAAAAGACACCAAATTTGGTCAAAGGTTATGATTAAATGAGTTAACTTTCCCCATAACTGGGTAAGAGTCTCACCAGGGGACCTGTTATCATATGGATAACTAGCCACAAGAGCTCCTCCGTGTAGACTCACAGAGAGCACAAACCATTCGCTCTTTATCCATCGCATCACCGCTTTAGTCTCGGCCTCTGGAAACCCATCCCATGGGGCAAATGGGTCAGGGAAGTTTCGATTGAGGTCTTTTCCATTTTGGTTGTTCCTGAAACAGAGGTAGAAAGGTAACACAGTGTGGGTAACTTTCAAACGTTTTCTCCCCCTCCTCACGCCTGTGAAGTGGTATGTGCATTCATCCCCCATCAAACTAGTGTTACGAGTAAAACCTTGTTCAATATCACTGTAGTATGTGCAGCATTGTGTTTGGCCATTGAGAACCCACACCAAAATAGCACAGACCTCCACACAAGACAAGAGCCCATGCACTTAAAGATACTATTGGGTCCATTGGCCCATTGGACCACATTTCCATTGGTCTTCATGGCCTTGAAGCATACCCTCATGCCGCACTGGTTGAGCATTAGCCTGCTTTTCACAAAGTCCAGATGTGCTTGGTCCAAGGCAGAGATTATACATTTGGTAATATTCTTGCCAAATGATACTTCTACGATTATTGTTGTTAATATTATTTGTATTATTTAATATATGCTTTGTTATAATGTGATCATTATTTTTGTTATTTGTTTTGAAAATAGAATGCCATGCCGTGGAAGGACCTATTAAGCTGCTCGATACACCTGATCATGCTGTGCATTTTAAACATGGGAATTCTTCCGGGTTCTTTGTAGTTAATTATCATAATCAACTGAGGAGATCATGAGGATCATTTCAGTGTATCATACGTTTTTTACTTCCACCATTTCACTTTGAATGTCTGATGCTTCTTTGAAAAACATCCTTTTGTTTATTGTTTTCTTCATTGTTTATGGCAAAGGGAATTTTTCTTCAAGCTGTTATGTCGGCTTTTTCGTCATTGTTTATTTGTATATTTTATGGCTTTAGACTTATCATGTCGTATGGCATTACTTTATAGAAAATCTCTTCTGTGGTTATTTGAGTAATGTAAATAAAATATTTCAATACATTGGACATTTTACCCCTCAGCCCGAATTGGGCTGAAAAAGGGGTATTGTCGTCACAGGCGTTGTCCGGGCGTCCATCCGTCTGTCAACTTTTGGTTTCCGTCAAATTCGAGGAGAACGCCTTGTCCAATTAAATCCATTTTTGCAGAGTATGTTGGGGTTGAGTAGAGGAAGGTTCCTTTCGAAAATGGGCGCGCTGCAATTTTCAATGTGACCTCCATGGCAGCCATCTTGAAATTGGTTTCCGTCGAATTCGAGAAGAACGCCTTGTCCGATTAAATCCATTTTTGCAGGGTGTGTTGGGGTTGAGTAGAGGAAGGTTCCTTTCGAAAATAGGCACGCTGCGATTTTCACTAGCCACCATGGTAGCCATCTTGAAGTTTGATTTTCGATATGAAAAAATTTCGATATGAAATTTTCGATATAAAATCATATCAATTGATTTTCGATATGACGTCCAACGTGCTCTAAGGCCTAAGTCACATTTGCTCTACGGCGAGGATACGGCGGCCATACACCCTCTGAATTGACAGAAATGTGCGGTGGCCACAGAGTTTCTGCGGTGGCCTCAGGGTGGCCCGACGCCGTTTGGCTATCTTTTACAGGCCGTAGGGGTCGCCGTGGAATTATAATGCGGAGTTATAAGTTTTTTCATTTCTACGTTGGCCGTAGCAATTCGACATGCCGTAGTTGTGATGTAGATGTGTTCCATTTCGACTGTACGTAGGGCGTACGGTGGGCTTGCGTTATTCGTGCGGCTGCCGTAGTCTCTTATCAATGAAAAATGAATTTTGCCCTAAAAACGGAATACATTTTAAAAAACCGAACACGACGAAGCGTTCATGTTTGTTCACGTGTCTCCCCCACCTGTTCGAGCCGCATCTTCGCGCTTTGTTCATTCAGTTCGTCGGTGGAAGTCCTCATGAAAGCATCTCTCGTGTGTCGATCGCTACTTTACTTCGTGTTTTCACCTTGATTTGTGCTGTTTTTTTTTTAACTCATCTTGCGTTTTAATTAATAACAAAAAAGCAATCCGATCACGTGGTGTGATGGACTGTCGGGCAAGGATTTAATTTCACAGAAAAACCGGTTGTAATTTGAAATATCCATGATTACCTCAGCCCGATGCGTTTGATGAAAGTGATTGTGGTTCTGGGGGCATCATGTTTGATGAGCTGCTCTGGGGGCAGGGCTCGCAGAGTGCGCGAGTGATCAGAACCCAGGCCGGAGCTCGAGCCTATGTGGACCTTTGGATTGGTGATTGTACCAGTTTACATACAATACACTGCCACCGAAGGTCATTTACTTATCTTATTTTACCTTAAACATGGGGAATTTCAGTTGAAAGTGTCTTGAAAGTGGGGTTTCTTGGGGTCCAGGAACGGATTAATTCACTCCATTATTTCTTATTGGGAATATAGTTTGGAAATCGAACTTTTTGCAATCCGAACAGCCTCCTGGAACGAATTCAATTAGGATTCTGGGGGCACCACGTACTGGTATGTTCTGAACTGTTATATTTTTATTTCAGTAAAGAAAGAACTGGTATATATACCCACTCGTTACCGTCCGTCTGGCCGCATGTTCGCCTTAGGGCCCCCCTGCGGTCGCCTTGCGGACACCTTGCGTCTGCCTTGAAAATTCTTTGGCCGCCGCAGGGACGCCCCAAGGTCACCGTGCGACATCAAATCAAAAACCGTACGGCACCCCCACGTTTTCGGTCTCCACAATCTCTAAATACGCCGTGCGGCTACCCGAAAAATAAAAACGTATGTGACTGCTACATTGTGTGACCGTGGAAATACTGCGGCCTCCGTATAATTGCTAGTGGCCATAGATTTTGGAGACCCCATGGCCGCCGTGGCAAATGTGACTTAGGCCTAACTGACTGCATCATCGTGATATCACTGCTTCCTTTTACAATGCATGGGCTGAGGGGTTATGCCCGCTTTGCGGAGCTATTTTTTCCTGTTGCGGAAAAAAAGAAATGAGAGCTTATCAATGACCGCAGGTCAGATGCGTTCCTCAAGAACCCCTCACCTTCCTGAAGTCCAGACTGGTTGCCCACCTGAGTAGGGTAAGAATACTGATTCTGGCTCACTTTTCCCCATGTAAATGAATGGGGTATTTTCAGCGATTTATATTTTTTTTCCCTAAAAATAAATCCCCTTTTTATCCCAAGGTATATTTATTTGTCTCCCCTTTTAACCTGGAGGTTGAACCTCATTGAATTGAACACCTGGGGGTTGAACAGCTCACTCATTGAACCTATAAAGATTTGTTCATTCTCAAATTCCTTCAATAGTTTAATTTTCTTTGCACAATAATCCCCATCTAAAATATTGACAAACAAAACATTTGAATCTTTATATTTTTTAAGATACCCCATTTGTGCCATTACGAAATGATAAACTTCTCTTAATGCTCTCATCTGACCACCTCCTGAGCCACATATCATTTTGAGATTATAGTAAATTGTTTTTCATTGTTCAATTGATAACCATCAAAGTTTTCAGTCCATTCAAGGATATTCATTTTTTCTTTACATCCTCTAACTTACTAGTTTTTAAATTAATTCGCTTATTTGTTTATTTACCTTTGTTTTAGTTATTTTTTCAATAAGACTTATTTGATATTTTTCACATTCATTATGTTTTCCATTTATATACCAAGACTGAGATTTTCTCCACTCTTTAGTTTGATTAATACTTGGTTTAACCATTTATATATTGTGAAAAAAAAGCAGTGTCGCCCTTAAAAACCCTAACCCATCTTCCCATCGTTAAAACATAATCTATTTTATACACTCTATCATACAATATCCATATGGAGACACAATCTATTCCATTATCTAAAATAAATCTCTTATCATCAAAGGCTCCTAATGCCTTTTTATTTACTTCTTCACTATATATGTTATGTTTATAACTTCTTATTGTATTCATTTTCCTATATTCTTCTTTCTTATTCATCAAACAATTATAATAATTTCGAAAATTATTAATTTCTTTATTACATATTTCTTTATTCCCTTTAACCTCTTATCAATCTGTTCACCATACTTATAAGCATATGCCTTTGCTCTCAATCCAATAAACTCACTCATTACTTTTCCACCCAACTCATCCTTAAACTTACCAATAACCTTTTCATTCTTTTTGGAAAATAACTCACTCTTCTTGCTGAAATTACTTGTATCATATGCTCCAATATTTTTCTTCATATCTTCATAAACATCATCAGTTTTTATATCTAGGATAAAACTATCAGTATCCATATACAACAATGAAACATTTTCACCATACTCTTTCTTTAAGTCATTATACAAATAATCAGACATCAATATCTTTGATAAATCAAGAACTGCTGTTCCAATATAAATTGGTTTATCCATTACAATACTTTCCTTCATATGAATTGCAGAAAAGTTCTCTGAAAAAACCTCTTCTCTCTCAAAACTTGGTTTATTTATCAATCTCGAAGCTTCTTTCCAAGATGTTGCGAATCTAATGTTTTGCCTGTTTCTAACATTTTCCATAGTCTTTCCAAATACAGCATTATTCATTAATTTATAAAAGTCCCCTTCAAATTTTACTTTTGTATTTGCTCTCATATCTGTATTGAATTGAATATACTTTTTCACCCAAGGACTTTGTTTAAATTTTAAAACTCTATGAATTTTAGCTACTCTCAATCCTTCTCTCAAAAACTGTTTTAAGCTTCTCTGATGCAAAACATATCCCTCTTTATCATAGAATGTTGTTAATAACTTTTCTGTTGATTTACCTTTAATATTAAAACTTTTATGATAATCACTTAACCATTCTTTCTTTGGAGTTTCTTTCTCACATGCAAAAGGAAGATCTTTATGCTTATTATGAAGATCACTCGGGTACCTCAAATCAACTTCAAAATAATAACCTTCTTCTTCGTCATTCAATTCCTCTTGAGAAGAAATAACAATATTCATCAAAGCCTTTTCATAATCCTTTTCTTCCACCCACTCTAATTTACCATAAGGTAGAGATTGAGACATTGCCCATCCATACAAATTATTAGCATCAAAATACATCAAATAATTACTATCTTTTTCACTATCATAATTTGGGAGATATTTATTATTTGCTTTAGCATATCTTTTTGAACATACTTGTGATATTCCACCTCTCTTGGACTTCTCAATCATCAAAAGCATATCAACATCACTGATTAAATCTATATCTTGTTTTGTCATTTTCAACATTGCACTCCAAGCTAAACCAGGAGCTGTGAAATAGTGGGCAGGGTCTAATCCATAACAATTTTTATTATGACAGAGTGTTCTAAAAGCCTCAAACACATCAGCTAACAATAAAACATCTGTTTTTAGATATAAATCATGATATTCTCCAAGGTTCTTTATCTTAAATATTTTCCATATTTCTTGTGCGTGTTTATATTCCTTATCACTTATCTCTTCTTCATAAAGGTTATTATAGAAACTTTCTTTTGAAGGAAGTTGTGTTTCTTTAAATCTCATAAATGAATCCATATAATCATAAGGATAAATTCCCTTACTTGTAAGAATTTTCTCTTTACTTTGAATTTCATTCCTTGTTTGAATTTCTCTCTCGTGAGAATTCCTTCTTTAATCAGAATTTCATCTTTAATCAGAATTTCCTCTTTAGTTCGAATTTTCTTTATAATTAGAATTTCATCTTCAGTTAAAATTTCCTCTTTACTTTGAATTCTCTCTTTAATCTGAATTTCCTCTTTAGTGAGAATTTCCTCTTTTGGAAAGAATGAATTAAGATTTGGAAAAGAGTCCGTGGAGCTTAGATTTGATGCGAGGTAGGCTAGTGGTGTTCCCATAAACTTGTAAGAATCTAAAAACCTAATACGAGTTATAGGTTTTGTGAATATCATTTTTGAAAATGAAATATACTTTTGACTTGTGTTTGTTATAGCAGAAATATTCCCTGGTGTTTTTGAAAGTTCATTTATAAATAGATGTGTATCATAGTTGGCGCTGTTGTGAAGAAAGACTGGAATAAAAGAAGGTAATTTATAATTAAGATTACAACAGGAATGGCGGGACCTCTATATTTACCAGTAAGATGACAATGGTCTCTAACTTTAAACTCCTTAATTTCCCCCTCACAAATATGACAGATATTGTTCATTCTAAATTCTAATTTTTCTTCTTTGGTTAATTTCATCGGTTCATTTGTTTCTTTCATTAATTTAGTGAGTCTTATACAATCCTTTTCTAATCGTTTTACAAACTCTTGTGAAGCATTTTTTCCACGATAATGTTCAAGTTTGTTATACTTTTCTCCAACAGATGATTTGATATAATAACAAAAACCACAAGGAATATGTTTTTGATATTTATTTGTATATGGTTCTTTTGGATTAGGAGAAGCAGTATTTATCTTTTAAGGATACATTCAAAATCAGCGTATATCACAAATGGGTGCATGATAGATTTATTATAATCTTCAAAATAAATCTTTTCACCAGAGTTTAGGCATTGTAATTACAGCTGATTTATGATTACTACAATATTTTGAATGTTGTTCTAATCGTTCTTTTGTATGAAATGAATTAAGACATAAACTTACAAGGATATATTTTGTTTGCTGTTCTGAATACCTGAGAAGAGATTAATCTTGATAAATTATTGATGTATGTGTAATGTGAATTCTTTCCAACACTAAAATATAAAAGGTCAATGTGTGTTTCTTCATTTTTATAGTTGTTTGAAATTTTTAATATTTGAACTTTGTTTGTATCCGTTAATCCATATACATTAATAGAAAGATTATTCTTTTTCTCAAATTTAGGAATATCTGTTAGTGGCATTGGGAATTTAAAATCTTTAATGTCCAAGGTATTCTCATATTTCATATATTGTTTTACTCTTTCTGAATTACATTTTGGTGGATGTAAGTGAGCAAGAACAGACCAGAGAAAACATTTATTATCATTGTTCTTAATATTAACAACTGCCTTCTTTAGTTTTATTTCTTTTGGTAATTCAATATAAGAAGAAGCTTTAAGAGGTTTGATTTTAGAATGTGTATATCTAAAAGATGATTTTTTTAATATTGAATCCACTTCCTACCACTGTATTATCAACATCCTCCTCTTGTCTTGATAGTTCTTCATAAACCACTATTCAAAAAATCTTGAAATGATGTTATAAAATGAAGATCTGTTCTCATATAAGGAGTTTGTTCTTCATCTTGTCTTTTCATATTCATTTTCACTCCCATATAAAACTTTAAAGTTTTTATTTCTTTTAATGTCTTTTTAATAAATTTTTCAACATCGGGTTTCACTATTTCAATTGATTCAGCTATTGATGATGGACCGGGTTCTCCAAATTGAAAAATCCTTATTTTTATATGCCCTTTAAATGCCTCATCAGTGTTTTTAATATAATAGTCTCCCTTTACTTTAAACTCATTTTTCTTGTGTTTTTGTGATTGAAGATGTTGATTATAACTACTCTTCAAAACATCCTTTGAACAGATATCACAATGTTTTCTTTCCAACTCAAGAGGAGATATTTGATGAAATAGATTAAATGTGTGTTTGTTGGTTCGGAGGTGTTTTCTATAATGTTTATATTCGTGATTACAAACATCGCAGTACGTTGTATTCACCATATTTATAGAATAAAATTTTCTTGATGAAAATTTCGTTTAATTTATAGGTGAATCTGTGCTTAAAAACATTTTATCCTCCAACTTTTTCACTTAATAAATACAATGTTTCAAGACACAAAAGACAAGTTTCAATCAATCTCTTCATCTGTTAAAGATACTGAGAAATATGTCAAGGATGTAAAATTGAACAAAGATAAATATAACAACTATTGGATAAAAACTATTATGGTAAATAATATGAGTTCTTCAATTTCCTTCAGTGGAAGGGCTTTTAGTATACCTGGTAGAACATCAATTAAAGTATCTCTAACAAAAGTTTCTCCTCTCCTTCTAGTAATATATTCAAAACTAGAAAAAGCAATGAAACAAGAAAAAGTATCAAAGAACAAAAACCTTATGGATGAAGCTTTAGAAAGAAAAGATAAGACCATCTGTAATATGCAAGGAGAAATTTGTATTTTTTTCAACAACCCTAAAGATGTAAATCTTGATGAAATAAAGGATGTTAATATATCAGGTGAAATGACATTTCGTTCAATAGTAGTTAACGATAATTTTAAAATTACCTTTAATATAAAAAATGTTGTCGTTGAATCTGATAATGAAAAAAGTATATCGATATCGATGGTAATATACAACTGAAAGTATAGATGAATTTCAGTTTAAGTAAAGTTTTACTTTATAAATATGCTAGACTTTCCTGATTCTCCATATGACAAATTTGAGAATTGTCCTGCGTGTGAAAGACGGGGGATTAAACACAGAGTCAAAAGACTATAAACAATGTATATTCTGTGATTATCTTCTAATTAATGATAATAAAAAATATAAAAAGGAAAATAATTCTTTTAGATTTACACCAAAAATGAATTACTTTACAAGATTGATTAGAGAAATGAATCTAAAGTATCAGGATGATAACACAGCTCTCCTTACAAGGTAAGAAACTGAACGTCTAAGAGAAATGTTCAAAGTTGTTGTTGTATATTATTCATGGATGTAATTTTCAGGGAAATATCAACACAAGATATTGTATAAATAAAATAATGGATTATCTTGAAATTAAACCTGAACTTAGGATAAAATATAGAGTTTCTAAAAAGCTAATAATAAATTAAATAACCTGTTTTCCAAATATATAAATGAATGATTTTTTACCTATTTGGGAAAATAAGATAAAATTTAACAACCATAAAAAATCTCCCAAATTCATTAAGATGTCTCATAGTTGGTTCAAGTGGATGTGGAAAAACCTGCTTACTTTTAAAAATGCTCCTCACTCCCAACTTTTTAGATTATGATAATTTAATAATTTTCACAAAGTCGAGTTTTCAACCAGAGTATCAACTACTCTCACAAGGTTTTAATGCTGGTCTTCAAAAGAAGATATAATAGGTTTATTTAAACGTCAAAAAAACCTAAATGATTATAACATTGAAGATATAATTCAACTATTTTGTGATACACAGAGATGTAAAAAAGAAATCAAATCTTATAACTTGTATTCTTAGTGATAATACGGATGATATACCGTCTCCCCAAGATTTGGATAAATCAAAAAAGAACCTCGTTATCTTTGATGATTGTGTTAATGAGAGAAACCAAACGGTAATGGATAGCTACTACACAAGAGAGGAGACATTCTTCTTGTAATTGTATTTATCTTAGTCAATCGTACTTTCAACTTCCTCGTCGTTCCATCAGAAACAATGCTAATACTTTTATTTTATTCAAGTTAAATTCAATAGATATCAATAATTTTTGGAGAGATAATTGTTCTACATTATGTAGTAAAAAGAAATTTGAGGATTATATGAAGCACACGACTGAAAAATATAAATATATTGTTGTGAAACAAGATGAGATATTAAGGGATATATTTTTTGTTTTATAAACAATTACATATATAAATGACAACTATTATTATAAATCTTGTGGGTAAATCTGCTTCTGGAAAAAACTTTCATAAATCAAGGTTCTTGTGTAGTACAAATGAGAATATTGTAAATTTGTAAAAAACACCCCGTGATACGCATTGTATCAACAACAACTAGAGCAATAAGACCTGGAGAAGTAAAAGGTGAAGATTATCACTATATTTCAGTGGAGGAACATATGCGATTGAGGAATGAAGGACAAATATTTGAGGAGGTTTCTCTTGGTACAACAAAATATTCACATTGTAAGTGAGTTAAAGAAACTAAAATCTGGTGGTGTTGGGATATTAGAAACTAATCCAGAAGGAATGAGACAAATTATTAAATATCTGAGCGGAGTGAAGATTTTATCATTCGGTTTTGATGTTGATGAAGAAACTCAACACAAACGTATGAAAAGCAGAGATGCAAGGATTAGTGAAGAAGAAATTACAACTCGCATTAATGTTAATAAAGAATTTGATGAAATATTTAAAGAAAAGGATTTATTTGAACACATCTATGAATGATGAAGAAAAGGAAAATTTCCCTGTTGATCTTTACAATTCATTAAATGATATTTTACAATAAATAAATGGATACAAAAGAAAGAGCAAGAAGATTTAAGGAACATCAAGAGTTGGTTTCAAAAGTTGTAAAACAACAGGAAGACATAAAGAAGAAACGCAGACAGAAACTAGCAGTGAAGAAGCATTTGAAAAAAACAAGAGAAATTTTTAAACCACTTTTAAAAACTTCCCAAGAAAAAATGAAAGATGTTTCCACAGTTCCCACAGTAGAATATACTCCTAGAAAGCTTCAAATGTTAAAAGATTTCAGTCAAATGACGGAGGAAGAATTAGAGCATATTGGAGAATTAGAACATGATGAAGGTTTATTTTAACAACTGGAAGAGATTAATCAACCCCCTGATTATATTGTGAATGCTGTTCAAAACAATGAATATTCAGCGGATTCAAAAACCAAAGCAGGACTCATTCCAACAGAACAACCAGCAATATTTCATCTTGTTCAAGAAAAGGTATTGATATTTAATGATGAATTAAGGTTCTTAAGTTTCTTCTCAACCCCCTGTTAAACTAACTCCGAGATTAATGTTTCTTCTCACAAAGATGGAAGACAAGGTTCAACTGTGAGGGATGAATCAAAGTATATTGATAAACCATTGGATATGGAAAATAATGATGATAGAGTATATATTGATTTGCTGAACACTCTAAATTATAAGGTTATTCTTTCTGGTAAAAGTAGGAAGAATGAGAAGGAGAAACACATTATTCAGGCTTTAAGTATCCTTGGTTCAGGTATTAGTTTTCTTCCAAATGACCCATCGCAATTAGTTAATAGACTGTTATTGTTGTTCGGCAGTAAGAAGGCTGGAAATAACAATTGTTTTAATGAAGCATCAGCCATTTTAGACCAGTTGATGAACATGAAAATAATTAATAAATCTCAATATAAAGACATTTTATCTCATATTAAATAAGATGAGAAGCACAATCCTGAGTTTTAATTTCACAACAAAGCGACCACATCTTCATTCCCATACCCACTACAACTTGACACAACAAAAGAATATGAGGCATCTTTATTGTCCATGGAGACTTATAATACCTTATTTAATATAACCGAGAAAAATGACAAGTTTAGTTATAATCCGGGAAGTGGATACAAACGATAACAGTCTCACCCGGAGCATACGAGATTTCTCAAATATCTTCGAAATTGCTCGTCTTATGAAAGAACAGGGTGATGAACCAAAAAATATTATTATAAACATTCAAAACATACTTCAAAATCAACGATTAAAGTTAAAAATAACTACAAGGTTGATTTCACAATTGATAATTCATTTAGAGAGTTATTAGGTTTCTCCTCAAAAAGATTGAAACTAATGGGACGTTTTACAGTGATAATGTCATTCAAATATCCTCAGGAATAAATTCGGTGTTAATTCACTGTGATTTGATTGATGGTGCTTATAATGATGGATTAAAAACAAATACAATATTTTCATTCAGCGCATACTCAACCCCAATTGGTTATAAATTCAATATGGAGCCTAAAAATTTGGTTTATCTACCTGTGTCAGGAAAAACCATACACAGAGTAAATTTTAGGATAACCGACCAAGATAATCGTGTGATCTCTTTTAATGGAGAAGTTATATCCATCAGAATTCACCTACGTGAAGTTTTTCAATAAATAAATACGATGGTTATTGTGAGGAAGCACGAGTTGGGAAAATATAAAATAATTACAGGGGATGGGATGTTCCTTTCCCGTACTACAAGGGTGAAGGTATGTATCTTGGTAGAGGATACTATAAACCTAAAGAGACAAAGGGGTGTCGGACATCAATTTAGAGGAGATGGGATAATTGATACTCTCATGGGTATTGGTTCAACTATTCTTAAACATAAAGACCTAATTGGTTCAACTGCTTCTGCTGTGGGAAATGTAGCAGGTGCTGTAAAGGTATAAAAGATGCTCAGAAAGAATCTCATAAATTACAAGCAATAAAAGAAATTAAGAAAGGTAAAACTCAGTTGTCCCCCAAGAACGACAGAAAATAATTCAAATACTTGGATCAGGGTTTCAAAAGTTTTAACATCTTTTTCCTAAATAAATACAAGTATGGAAGCAATTGATAGTATCTATGATTTGGATGATACTATTATTATCTCAAACTCCACTAAAAAGAAAGATTACTTCAAGGTAAATGCAATAACTGGAACAGACTGGAATACAAATGGTACAAAAAGTTTTGAAATAAATAATCAACAAACCTATTTGAATCTCTCCGAAAGTTTCTTGTTGTGTAAATTTAAATTCACTAAGGCTGGGAATAACACAAACGCTACACTTGTAAATGATTTCTTCTGGAAAATGTTTGATAGTGTGCGATTGTATATTGGAACACAAGAAGTTGAAGCGGTTGATTATGTCTCTGCTGTATCTGAAATGATGAAATTTACACTCTATACATTCAGTGATAGAATGGGAAAGGGGTCTGTCGAAGGGTTTATTCCTGATATGTCAACGGGAACAAACACAGACCCTGGGTATACTCAAAGGAAAGGAATGTATAATGATGATACAAAAGCAGAAAATAGTTTTACTGTGGCAGTTCCTCTTAAAGGTATATTTGGATTTTGTGATTATGATAAAGTTCTGTATGGTCTTAAAATTAGATTTCAACTACAAAGGAATGATAATGAAAATAGATTGCTTTTTGGTGTTGGTAATGCTTTTGGTGATCAGAATAAATTTGTAATTGAGGAGATGAGTTGGTATATCAGTGAATATACTCTAATCTTAAAACAGAAGAGATGTTGAATCGAAGACTTAACTCAAAAAAACCACTCAGTGTATCATACCTCAAAAGAAGATGTCAACACGTTAAACTCAATCAAACTACTTACACGTGGAATTTGGGTGTTCTGGAAGGAAAGCCACGATATCTGTGGATGATTTTTAAAAAGCCAGATGGTGATACTGCGACTGATAAGAATAATGCATTGAGTGATAATGCTAAGGTGAAACAACTTTGCGTTTCTCTAGATGGAACATTTTATCCACGAGATAGATTGGAAATTAATTGGGAAAAAAATGATTTTGCTGAAGCATACAAGTCTTACCAAAGGTGTGTGAAAGTAATGGAAATAAAGAACCTATTTTGGATATGACAGCATTTAAAAGTTTGTATACAATCTATACGTTTGACCTGAGCGCTCAAAAAGAAACTATAAAGTCTAATCGAGTGGATACTTCCCTATACATTGAAAGAGGAGAGAGTGAAGAAGTTGATACATATTGTTTGCTTTTGGAAGAAACAGAATTGCAGATTAATACAGATAATGGTGTGATGATTAGTCTCACATAATTTTTTTGTTAAATAAATGAGTGGCAAAGTACCAACTGGGGTATATGTTAATCAAATCAATCTTCATAAACTATCATCTTGTGTTCAAAATCAAAAGCCTTGTCCGATTAACGTTAATACAATTCAGAGAAAAGGAGCAGTAAGAATTGATGTTTTGCTCACAAGAGAACAGGTTAAAATCTTGAATGACACTGGCTCACTTAAAATTAAAATGACAAAACCAATGTTAAAAAAATATTTAATAAGAGAGCGAGTGGAGGATTTCTCCCATTTCTAATTCCTTTATTTGCTGGTTTAAGTGCGGTTGGAGCATTGACGGGTGGTATTTCAACAGCGGTCAAAACTGCCAAAGGAAGAGCTCAACTCCAGGCTCAAAAAGAATTGGAAAGACATAACAAAAAGTTGGAGAAACAAATTAGTGGAAGTGGTGTAATTGTAGATTTTGCTGAAAAACTTGAAGGTCTGCCTGATAAAGCGAGATTGTTAGTTGGAGATATGCTTTCTTCTATAGCACAAGCAGGTGTAAAATTAACGAAAAGAGGTAATGGATTATATCTTTCTAATAAATAAATGAGCATTGATGAGTGGTTGAAAGAATTTGGAAAGAATACAACATCAAATTTACAACTTGCCAAATATTGTAAGAAATTAAAAATTCATAATGTGGTTATTTGTATGAGAGATGAATTAACAAATGTGTCGAAACATACAAAGAATATTATTATGAACTTAGAAGATAATGATGGGAACGGTTCTCATTGGGTTTGTATTTTTAATAGTCAAGACAAATATTATTTTGATAGTTTTGGTCTTCCACCACCTGTTGAAGTCATAAAATTCTTACAGAATGGTGTTTATCAAACATTTCAAGTCCAAGAATTAAATTCCAAGTGTTGTGGTCAATTATGTCTATATGTGTTATTTCAACTCAACAAAAATAAAAAATTTTATGATATTATTTTTAATCTAATATAAATGACTTATGTTGGTAAAGATGGTTCTATCTTTGGTGTATCTCAAGAACTGGATATTGATTTATCAAATTATTACACAAAGGCACAGGCTGAACGACATAAATATAATATAAACAAAAATATTAACATGAAAAATGTTTATAAATTAAAAAATTATCCAAGCCCGACTGACTTGGTGAGATTAAGCGATTTATCACAATATATATACTTAAATAAAACGGCTGTGTATTCTAAAGATACAGAAGTGTTGATATTATCTCCAGGTCATACAGAATTCACAGTTCGAATTAAAATAAATTTTTATAAAGAAGGGCGTATCGTTTGTATGAGAATAGAACAATGGGGGTATGATATGAATGATTTAGGGTATAATTGGTCATTTAAAATTAACCTCGAAGACCTGGAACAATTAAATCAGTCTCGTAAGGAAGAATATTATCCACTTGGTATCGAGAATGAGTTTTGTGGGAGCCACGATTAGTAAACAACAAATAAAAGAATTTAATAAGGGTAAATATAATAATGGTTTTGCCCTTGTTTATCTCATGAAAACAGAAAAAACAGGATTATATATAATAAGTAAGGAAATACAAAATGATTTAACTATGGGAAGATGGGGAGGTGTTTCGTGCCATAATATTATTCTAACATATATTTCTAATACATAAATGACAGCAAGAAGGCTTCAAGAAAATTATCATTTCTGTGTTCAAGCATACCTTCAAGAAAAGGGTATTCGGTATTTTAATAAATATGTTCTACAACATAAGAATGAGGTATTTTCAATAAAAGATTGGCATTATGCTGATGTTGATAAACCAACAACTTTAGATTTAATTAGAATGTTAAATAATGAAAAAATTATAAGGTTAAGAAAAGGTAAGGCTCTTTTAGAAATTCAAAAGAAATTTTATTGGTATCCTGTTGTAAAAAAAATTATTTTGGATACAGGAATAACAAGAAATCCTGATGAATATATGTATAATATTCTATGGGGTGTAAACGATTCAAGTATAGTAAGGGATGAGGAAGCAGTTGAAGAAGAGAGGGAAGAGGAGGAAAAGGAGAAGGAGGAGAGAGAGAAGGAGGAAAGAGAGAATAGAGAGAGGGAGGAAAGAGAGAAGAGAGAGAAGGAGGAAAGAGAGAAGAAAAAGAATGAGGAAAAAGAGAAAAGAGAGAAGAAAGAGAAGGAGGAAAAAGAGAAGAGAGAGAGGGAGGAGAGGGAGAAGGAAGAGAAGGAGGAAAAAGAGAAGAGAGAGAGGGAGGACAGGCAGGAGAGAGAGAGAATAAATAAATATTATAGTATGGAAACCAGTGAGATTCAAAAAGAATAGAGGTATTACAGAAAATAACTCAACCCACCAAGGAGGAATACAAAGAATTAACAAGTCTATTTGCAATACTTTCAACAAAACTATTAGCATCGTCAAGCTATTCATTTTAATTCAAGTTTTTTCTTAAATAAATGGAGGAGAGAGTGAAGGCATTTCTAAGGATTCTTTATGTTTTAAAAATTAAGATTCAAATGTGCATGTTGGAAACTAAAAAGGTTTTTGCACTCTGCAGAAATTTTTCTCATAAATAAATGAGTTATTGTCTCAAATGTAAAAAGAAAACTAATACTAAAAATATTTCATATATTAAAAGTAAAAATAACAGGGTTATACAAAAAGGTATATGTTCGGTGTGTGGTTCAAAAAAAATCAATTTATCTCCAAACACAAAGTCGGGAGGAGATATACAAAAGTTTTTATCAGGAAGTAAATTTACAACTACTGGAATACCAGGGGAATTACATCTTCCAGGGTATTCTTTCTGTGGTCCAGGCACAAACTTGGATAAAAGATTAGATGAGGCAGACAATCCTAAATCCTGGAGTAAACCAATCAATAGAGTTGATGAAGTGTGCATGAGACACGATATTGATTATGGGAATACCACAACGTTGGAAGAAAAGCATGAAGCCGATAGAGAAATGTTATATAATTTGTCTCTGATACAAATCCAACCTTGAGAGAAAAAGTTGATAGGTTCATCGTGAAGAAGATGATTAGTGCTAAATTGAAACTTGGACTTGGAAATTCAAAAAACTTATAGGCTCTAATGATGCCATTAAGACTGAAGAGCAATTAGCTGATGAATTACATAAACCAATATTCACAAAGTTTCAGAGAAGGAAAGTTTATTCCAAGGAAGTTGATTATATCTGGTCTGCTGATTTGATTGAACTCAATAATGATAAGGGGTACAAGTATGCTTTAACCGTTATTGATTTGAGGAGTAGATATGCGTGGGTTGTCCCTTTAAAAAACAAAACAGGTAATACTCTTATGTTAGCTTTTCAACAGATATTTAATAAAAGTAAGAGAAAACCTAAGAAATTGTGGACTGATGAGGGTAGAGAGTTTTATAACAAGACATTTATGAATTTTCTAAAAAATAACAGTATTACATTATACAGTACCTTTAATGAAGGGAAGGCAGTTGTTGTTGAACGTTTTAATCGTACCTTAAAAGAGAGAGTATATAAAAAATTCACACAACTCGGTTCACAACAATGGTTATGTTTTATTCAGGATATTGTGGATAAGTATAATGACACGGTTCACACGTCAACGAATATGAAGCCATCAGAAACATTTACAAAATTAAAATATGAAAAAGAGATTAATGTCAGAAAACCTAAGTTCAAAGTTGGTGATATCGTAAGAATATATAGGTGGAAATCTCATTTTGAAAAGGGTTTTACTGAACGATGGACGAAAGAACTTTTTAAAATTGTTGATGTAATAGATACAGTTCCTTGGACTTATAAAATATATGATTTGGAAGGGGAAGAGATTTTAGGTTCATTTTATTCACAGGAATTACAAAAGACAAAACTAAGCAGATAATACACCTTTGTGGACACTAGAGGGCCAAGTCCGAGGTGTATAACAGTATATAATGTGTGTCAAGGGGACGTTCTTAGATCTGTGAACCCCAAACACAGAATCCTCAACTGAATAGTCAAGGCTTAACTTTTGTTTGTGTGTGTGTGTGCAATGGGAGCAATAGGTTGGCGCTTCACTCCCTCCTACTATACACCGTTGTGGACACTCGAGGGCCAAGTCCGAGGTGTATAACAGTATATAATGTGTGTCAAGGGGGACGTTCTTAGATCTGTGAACCCCAAACACAGAATCCTCAACTGAATAGTCAAGGCTTAACTTTTGTTTGTTGATGTGTATGTGTGTGTGTGTGTCCCAACCCTCACATTCAAAATCTCAACCCCAACCCTCACATTCAAAATCTCAACCCCAACTCAATCCTCGCCCAACACAATGTCTTTTTCAAAATGAGATTTCCACCTATATATATATATATTTTTACGTTTTTTTTTTCTTCTTCCAATTCTGTCTTTTAAGGCTTTCAGGTTTGATGATGTAGAAAGGGGGAGTAAGCCTGCACTTTCTTCCCAGAACTTTCTTGATCTTGCTCCCATCAAGCACCATCCGACAAAGAACTACATCGATAGGTTTAGATCCCAAAGAGTGATAGCAACTCCAAAAGTCTCCAAAATATAAATAAATAAAATAATAATAATAATAAATAAATAAAAAAATAAATAAAAGCCCCCCAAAAAAGTTTCAAGTGTCCAACATAAACCCAACTTTCCAAGTCTTCAAGGTATAACCACATTCCCGTTGAGTTTCCAAGATATGTATCACATTGTGAGTTATCAATCCAGAACCCACATTTCAAGTATTCAAAGTAAAACCAACTTACAAAGTCTCTTAAGGATAACTCATTTACTGATTTTTCAAAATTTGTGAGTCTCCAAGGTAGGCCCCATATTTAGAACCATCTTGGCAGAACCCTTTTCCTGAGTCTCCAAGGTAGTTATTTAAACCATCAAGGCAGAACTCATTTACTGATTTTTTTAAAATTTGTGAGTCTCCAAGGTAGGCCCCATATTTAGAACCATCTTGGCAGAACCCTTTTCCTGAGTCTCCAAGGTAGTTATTTAAACCATCAAGGCAGAACTCATTTACTGATTTTTTTAAATTTGTGAGTCTCCAAGGTAGGCCCCATATTTAGAACCATCTTGGCAGAACCCTTTTCCTGAGTCTCCAAGGTAGTTATTTAAACCATCAAGGCAGAACTCATTTACTGATTTTTTCAAAATTTGTGAGTCTCCAAGGTAAAACTTGTATTCTGGCTCATCAAGGTATAACTTGTTCAGTGGGTATTGTCTTGATAACTCACAATGAGTACTATTGCTGTAAAACTCTTTTTCAGGATTTTGCTGGTCTCCAAGGTATAACTCTTTGGTTGGGTCATCAAGACGAACTCGTTCTGTGGGTCTTGGTCGCTCATAAGGTCTTCAACCAAGCCAACAATTTCGCCCCAAGTTGTAGCAAAAGCAGTATTTTCATTTCGTATTTCAGACACAATTTCCTGTGAGAGAAAATAATAATGTATTAATTAAGTTATTTAATTATTAAATGAGTATGCTTCAATCAAAGTTTAAAAATAGGAAAATAAAAAATCTTACCTCAATAGATAAGAGGTTTGAATCCAGTTCATCAACTTGAAGGTTTAGTTCCATAGAAGACAGAGAGTTCCAAGGAACACCAAAGTCATCCCACTCAAGGTCTTCAACCAAGCCAACAATTTCCCCCAAGTTGTAGCAAAAGCAGTATTTTCAGATACAATTTCCTGTGAGAGAAAATAATAATGTATTAATTAAGTTATTTAATTATTAAATGAGTATGCTTCAATCAAAGTTTGAAAATAGGAAAATAAAAAATCTTACCTCAATAGATAAGAGGTTTGAATCCAGTTCATCAACTTGAAGGTTTAGTTCCATAGAAGACAGAGAGTTTGAGACAAGCACACAGAACACCATTGCCAGCAAGAACAAATGTTTAAAATGGAGCCTGGGTTTGAAGCTTTTATAGAGAAAGACTGGTGGGTGTGGTTTCCTTTGGAAATTCCCTGGGCAAGCCTAGGCAAGCCTTCATTGGGAAATTTTTCAAAACCATAACATCCTGTAATTTTCTAGTGATTTCTTTGTGAGTCAGAGATGAACTGGAAATGATGTAAGAGTGGGCGGGGCTTAGCAAAAGTAGGCGGAGCTTAGGAAAAGTGGGCGTGGCTTAGAAAAAATACCTTATGAAAAGTGGGCGGAGCTTAGCAAAAGTGGGCGGGGCTTAGGAAAAGTGGGCGTGGCTTAGAAAAAATACCTTATGAAAAGTGGGCGGAGCTTAGCAAAAGTGGGCGGAGCTTAGGAAAAGTGGGTGTGGCATAGAAAAATTACCTTATGAAAAGTGGGCGGGGCTTAACAAAAGTGGGCGGGGCTTAAAGAAAAGTGGGCGGGGCTTAACAAAAAATAACCTGTGGCTCAGGAGGTGGTCAAACAAGAGCATTAAGAGAAGTTTATCATTTCGTAATGGCACAAATGGGGTATCTTAAAAAATATAAAGATTCAAATGTTTTGTTTGTCAATATTTTAGATGGGGATTATTGTGCAAAGAAAATTAAACTATTGAAGGAATTTGAGAATGAACAAATCTTTATAGGTTCAATGAGTGAGCTGTTCAACCCCCAGGTGTTCAATTCAATGAGGTTCAACCTCCAGGTTAAAAGGGGAGACAAATAAATATACCTTGGGATAAAAAGGGGATTTATTTTTAGGGAAAAAAAATATAAATCGCTGAAAATCCCCCATTCATTTACATGGGGAAAAGTGAGCCAGAATCAGTATTCTTACCCTACTCACCTGCATTTATTCACCCCCTTATTCTCCCAAATGTGGAATCATGTCACTGTGTCCATTGTCTCGTCCTCCTCACCACAGTCTTTCAAATGCCCTGCGCAATGTTCGACTTGGAAAAGACTTGGAAAAATGAGGGATGTGGAGAAGAATGAGGGTTAGGGAAGAACAAGATAGATACAGCTGCAAACTCTCAGGAAGGAAAAACTAGAAACGTGAAACCGTTGGGCTTGGGGATCAGGGTTAGTGGGGTAGAAAAGATCATGGTTATGGATGGGGAATGATCTGAGATGGTGAGGAATAGCTGTCTTGAAGATCTGGAGGTAAGAATGAGATTGAAGAGAATGTGGAAGTTGATTCCACAGGTGGTGGAAAAAGTGGAGTGAATGAATGGAGGTGAGAAGTGATTCTGGATTTTGTGAGTTTCACCAGAAGGTGGATTCTGGCAGAATGTGTGCACCATGCAGAAACCTTGGAGGGACAAAGCAGGAGAAGAGCAGAGGGTGCAAGACAAGAAAGGAGGTGGTAGAAGACAAAGAGACCACCGACCTGCGTGGGATGTGGAAATAATAGGCCCATAGACTCAGCTTTATCACAGGAGCTTCCAACGATCTTGAAGGCCTTGGTGTCCATGGCATCAAGCTGAGCAAGGTGTGCAGCAGGGGTGCCAGCCCAGATGGGAGGAGCCTGTATTTGAATATGGACCTTCCCAAATATAATTACCTCTGCTAGTGAAGGTGGATGGAGGTTATGTTTTCACCCCTGTCTGTCTGTTAGTCTATTTGGCTGATTCTCTGTGAGCAGGGATATCTGAAGAAGTTGTGAATGTATCCGGACAAAAATTGGGTGGACAGGTTCGGTGTTTGACGAGGACAAATTGATTAGATTTTGGTGAAGATCAGGATCCGGGTCCAGATATGAGAATGACTTAATTTATAAGTGATTCTTCACCATTGAGCGATGGGGCCAAAAATGATATGTAGCAGGATATTTCAAATTTTATGGACGGGTTTTGACAAAGCTTGGTGGATGAGTTGGTTAACTGACAAGGACAAACCGAATGGATTTTGGTTCAGGTACGCATCAAGATCCGGCCTATCAGTGCGATACAAAACGTGAACTGTTCAGCCTGGTGGAGGCATGCATTCTACAGAGTGCCATTCTAGTTTAATATCGATCTTCCTAAATGCAACTAGCTTTTTGCAAACATGGTATTAGATCTGTTGCGCAAGCCTGGATATTTTCCGAGTAGTAGTACATGTTTAAGTCATGCTTTATCTAGTGTATTCAGTGAGAGAATAATGTGCTCAATGAAACAACTGACAGTATAAACGATGTATTAGAAAATGCATGTATAGTTACTGTTCCTCTTCAATACAATAGTTCTGTTAACAGGAACATGACAAGTAATAGAGAAAGTGTCACACTGACATTAGGGCAGTCGAGTGCACGTCCCTGCAATGGCAGTTGCAAATGCAAAGCAATAATCTTATGCAGGTTAAGGGATAAGTAATATCAACCAGAACTCCACTTTCTTTGCACTCCATGATCCAATTGCATCATTTTGTACCAAAATCACTCCGAGTCTAAAAATGGAATTGCCATAATGAATGCCTCACTATCTTGTCTGGTCAGCATCTCAATATTCTGTTAAGTTTCAATCCTGCTCTGCTCCTTAAAGCAAGTAATCATACTGACAGAGAAAGCCAATACATGGTCTGAAATAAAAAAAACAGCTCAGCTTCCTACATAGTGCTTCATCAACTTCCCTGAGTCAACTAGATACTGTTCAGGCCAGAGCATGAAAAACTATCAAAACACAGTGCCAAAGTCCAATAAAGATGAGACAAATGAAATTCCGTAATATTTTTGATTTTTTTTTTTTCATCCAAGGGTCTTGGTTCATGTAGATAAAGGGCAGCAGGTTCACAAACTATTGAGGGGTAAGGGGAGATGGACTCAGGAGAAAAGGTGGAAAAACACAAAAACAAGTACGAATGTCCTGGAAAGTAACAGAATGGGAAAGAATCAGCGTATTTAGAAGGGATCAGGCATGTCATGCTGGCACATGCTCCCATACCTGACCTGACCTGATCAGGCATGTGCATGTGTATGCGTATGGGGTAGTGATGAGCATCACATTGGAAAGACTGAAGTGAGAAGAACAAGACAACAAACGTAGGAAGACAATTCAACAATTGAAAGGATAATAGGGTGAATGAATACAGGTGAGCAACCAGCCTTGACTTTGGGAGTGAGAGCAAGTGAAGGTTTCTTGAGGGACACTTTTGACCTGGGGTGGCTTGAGGAAGGCGGAGGTAGGAGAGGGTGGAATGAGCAAGGCCAACTGTAAGCTTGTACAAGATAGAGAAAACAACCAACTTTCCAACAGTAGAAGAGTGACAGTTCTCAGGATCTGCTTCCTCTCTTGAGATTCCAGAGTTCCAGGGACTGATCTCTTGCAGTGACTGTCCAGGGAGGTACATTGGATAGTTTCACTGGTTATCCTTGTGGAGAGGTGGTGTGAGCGTGTGACTTGGTGGCGTTGAACATAATCAGCTTATCTTGTCCAGATTTGATGAAAGCTGTTTGGCAGCAGCCAAGTCACAAGTGTGATGTATCATTATGCACAGAATAGTATTGGCAAAATGGTAAAGTTGGTTTTCAAGAGAAGGTTGTCAAAAGAGTTCTGAGAAAGAATGGTTGGAGCCTTGGCACTCTTTCAGTGAATCTTCCATCAAAAGATTCCTAACCATCTTCACAGACTTGGGCATGAGGACTTTGTCAAGGACACCTGGAGAATAACCTGAATGACAATAGCACTAATTTCTGATGCATCCGCAGTCCCTCCATATCTGAGCTGACAGCAAAAGTACACATTTATCCTAAAAGTTAACAAAATCTAAAAGTTGGCTTACCTCCAGAGCTCAATGGCCTTTTAAATGACAGATTCAACAGGACAGTGAAACAGATGCTAAGCAATAATGAGCCAAGCTGCCTATTGACATGTTTATGATATTGAGTGCAGTGACTGAACAAAACAAAAAAAAGAAAAAAAAGGCAGAATTGGAAAAATTGGAATAATAAAACAAATCATGAGCAGATAAACAAATCATAATGAAAAGAGATGATCGCAAATGGCACACATAGGAGAGATAAAGCAAATTATTTTCAGTCTCACACCAGTTGAATCTTCAATGCCTACCTGCCATTCACACCATTGCAGTCAGGAGAATAAGCTTTGGAAAAACCATCAGGATTCATGCTTGGGAGCAGGTGAAGTCGCATGCTATCAATCAGTTGAGTGAGCTCCTCATTCTGACCATACCCCTCGAGTAGGTACTCAATGAAATGGAGTACCACCTCTCTACCGACAGCCTGTAGTCAAGGATAAAATGTCAAGTGATTGTCCCACCATGGCAACATGTATGTTTGTGCTTTTATAGTATCTCCTTACAGCATCCTGGTTGTGCTCAGATGAATTTGCAATACCTCTGAATTACTCAATATTAGTATTATCAACATAATATGTTTTTAAAATTATTATTAACTCGAAAATACCACCCAGCGCTTTGATGACGGGAATAGAAAGAGGGGGGTGGGGGGGAGAGAGATGGGTGGGGGGGGAGAGAGAGAGAGGGAGGAATGGGGGAGAGAGAGGGAGAGGGGAGAGTGAGGAGGTGGAGGGGGAAAGAGGACAGAGGGGAGCGAGGAGGGAGGGAAAGTGAGGGGTGGCCAAAGGGAAAGCAGCATGAGGTGAGAGGAAGGAAAGGCATATGTGTGGTGGAGCGTTAATTACAATTCATACTGTCTCATCAAAATGCTTCTGCATAGAATAACAGTGAAGATGGAAACAAATAATGTCTGAAATACATTTTCTACCGGTCATACTATAAAGACCGCCCAGAGACAAACACCACCCAGGCACATCCGGAGACAAAGCCCGCCGGACATGTCAGGAGCCAAGCCTTCCGGAGACAAACACCGCTCGGACATGTCCAGAGACAAACTCCCATCAGGGCATAAACACCGCCCGGACACGTCCGGAGATAAATACCGCCCAGACACATCCGGAAATAAAACATGACACATCCAGAGACAAATGCCACTCAGACACATCCGGAGACAAACAAACACAGCCCAAACACAAACTCTGCCTGGAGACAAAAAAAACATCTGGAATAAGGCCAAATAAAAAAAATACCAGTTGATCATCCCCACCTGCTTCCTTTTGAAGCCACCTCCATTTTATTACCTGTTATTTTGTGAAACATCACAAGGAAGGAAAAAAATTAAAAAAATTAAAATCGCATCCGTGACCGAAAGAAGCTGTGCAGTGAAACTGCTGCACCACTTATCAAGTATCCATGTGGGGGAGTGATGGTTACTTCCCCAACAGGCTAAACAATTAACCCCAAACTAAACAATAACACAAAAAACTAAAAAACACAAGAAAAGCTAAACAACAACAAACTAGAAACGACCAAAACACGGTGAAGTAGAGAGGTTCTTCTTGTTCATTTTTACAGACTGATGGAAGGAACGACATCCGGTATATTGAAGCGGTTTGCACCACTTAAAAATCCATGTCTTCGCGTACGATTCTTGGACCATTCTTTGAATCCATCATTTTCCCCATGTCGATGCTGAGTTTTTATAACTTCAACTGAGCTACTGAGTTGGACGAGGGAGGGCTGATGAGTCCACATCCCACATATGTAAATCTGTGTATTAAATATATATCTGTAGATCTTTATAGAAAGATGGCTTAGCCAATCATTTCAATAACAGCAAAGTGTGTAGATTTTTGTGTTTCATCACACATTTATTACATTTCTGTTTAGAACTGTGGATTGTATTTTAATAGGCCTAGTGAGTGCGTATGTGAGGTGTCAGGTATATGACCCACGTCATATTTGTTTGAAGACAGGAGAATGGAATATCTGGTACATGACTCGTGTTTTTTTAGGGGGGGGAGGGGATAAAAAAATGGCATGTCGGTAAATGATCTGTCGGTTACTTAAAGCCGGCGGCCATTTTGAAAATAAATAAATAACAAATAACAAATAAAATGTAATTACCGGTGTGATTACTGACGACAGAATGTACTGCATACAACCCCAAAAACCTCGAGTTGCTTTCATCCTTGTTTTGGGGGAATTTCAATGAACAAATTATATCAAAACAACCTTGCATTATAGACGTTTCAAGGAGATGTGCAAAAACATTAATCTTTATAAACAGCTGTGTGTGATGGTTGGAAAAAAAAAATTGGCTCGGTGATTAACAAAACACGTTAATATGACAAATGGCTCAGAAATCGGGTGTTATCTATATTATAAATCAGAAGTATCTGTCCGTCTGTCTGACCCCAAACTACTCCCTCAGTTTTGAGGCTAGCCCCGCCAAGCCTTCAATGCATCAAATTTTAAACAATGCTTTATAATGAGAATATGGACAAAACAAATTAATAATTTGGTCAAAAGGTCAAAGGTCAGCATCACATAAAATCATCAATTTTCATCCAATTGACCTGAAAATTTCTTTACCATTTGAGCTTTTGTCACGAAATTTTCAACCAAGCTTTATTATGAGAATATGGTGAAGACAAATGAAGAATTTTGTCAAAAGGTCAAGAGGTCAGAGGTACCATTTAACATATGGAAGAAGTAGTCCGAAAATAAAGCAGACGTGCTTTGCATTTTCAGATGCTTTCTAGTTTTTTTCTTGTGCTCTGAATTAAACTCGTATACATCTCCTAAAGTTTCATTTTTACTCTTAGTTCTCTTCTTATTTGCGATTCAAAAGGTCTTGCAGCAACAAACCTCCAAAATGCTGAAGTTCAAGTGTTCAAATACTTTTGGCAAACATTCTTCTGATCTCAAAAGGAAAGGAAAAAGAAAATAAAACCTTAATCCTTACAGAATATAGGTCTCACCCAGGTGAGCTGCCCCATAGAGGTTGAGAACATAGTTGTGACATTGGGGTACAACCAATCCTTTAATGGAGGTAGTGTTTTGCTGTTAGGGTGTTTGCTACAGAGCCAAGTAGTGAGGCATGCTTGTCACATAATATGAAGTGATCGTGCCCTTTGTGATATAAACGTGGAGGTAGACATGATATGACATCAACATATACTGAACGGTTTTAGGGAGGGAGCCGATACGTGACTTTTGAAATGATGTATGAATGATAAACGAGGCCTTTTGCACATGCACTGTGTGTGCGTTTTCAATAATTCTGTTCTGCTTGATGGACACTTTAAACCTGCCATTGCCAACAGAAAATCTGTAATTTATATAGTCTTTTAAACATCATTTTCAGTATTTGGATGAAAGAGTGGCAATTTCAGAATGTTTAACCAGAATTGTTGTGTTCCTAAATGCAAATCAAACTCATGGAAATATAGGAATACGAGAAATATCTGTGGATGAGAGGGGTCGAGTTCCTACCCTTTCCTGGCAATACACTTATAGGGCAGCGACAGTGGATATAACACACACACACACACACACACACACACACACACACACACACACACACACACACACACACACACACACACACACACACACACACACACACACACACACACACACTTATGGTTCCATAACTCCTACTCCCACTCCTCCTTTCAAACATTATTAATTGTAAATATCATTTTAAACTTATCCCGTGCATTGACAAGCCCCCAATATGACTTTCCTATCAGTGTTAAGAAGTAATCAAGCCAGACACTGTGTCTCACTCTGGGAAGTCTACCTTGATGTGGGTAATGATGGCATCGTCTCTCCAATAGCAGATGTCCATGAAATAAATCACCAAGCATGCCATGTTCACAATCGGTAATCCCGCAAGGTTCAAAGTCCACTCACTGGCAGCGATGGTCGAAGGTTAGAACATTTGGATAGAACATGCATGAACGTTCGGGCCTTGCGTCAGTCCACATCCTCGGGAGTTTTCAGTACGGGAAGCTGCAAGCAATCAGCTTTTTGGGCAAGTTCAGAAAGTTATCCAACTCTTTTGATGTGTAGTGGCACACCGCTTTTTCACTGGTATGTTTCGAAATATTTTTGGCTTCTTTTAGAAGCTTTGTGAGCCATTTTAGGTAACAATCCTGATCTTGCACACACGATATGCTTTATGTTGTCCCGAACACCACCGTTTCCTTGGGTTTCTGCACATGTGCACTGAGCATTCTGAGATGGATTATGTCATTTCAAAAGTCACATGTTTGAAATGGTGGTATTACAATAACAGTCATTGTGGATTTCAAAATGGCAGCCATCCACAATCAATAGACCTAACGTTTTCACTATTCAGGCTTATATGAGGTTGAATAGTGTGGCTATACCCAGAATTTTATCTGAGAACACTTTTTGCCTGAGGTTACTGTAGCAGCTCCAGACATTGCATATTTAACAAAATTGTTCCTCTCGCAGGATGTCTCCGATTCTTCTGTTTCTTCTCTCTTGCATCGACAGACACCCCACACCTCTCCCAGTGTTGGTGTCGCTGTCTATTTCAAGAACTCCATTCCTCACTGTCCATTGTCCAATCTAACCCCTCATAAAAAAGGGTTTTTTACTGACAATGTAATACAGTATTTCATGAAATTATCTTGTAAGAACATTAAGAAACAAGAAGGGCACCTAGTAGAGCACATACCTCCACCAGGGTGATTCGTTTATGTTTTGTATCCCAGTAATAGGCCAGATCTGGATTGGGACCTGGATTTTTCTTGTCACCTCACTGACTCATCCACCAAGTATTGTTATAATCCCTCCATAACTTTTTGAGATTATTTGTTAACCAACAAACAAGCAAGAAAGTTGGCTTCAGAGGTACCATGGTTCTATAAACCATAGAACAGAATAGGAGCCTCCATTCCTACCCTGTTTGGAATCCGGTGTGGGCACGAGCGACTTGCTCATGACCTTAACTTACAATACAAGCTCTCCTGTTGCTCCTCGACTCCACCCCCTTGTCTAATCCACTGTCCACTATCTTGTCAAAGCCCATATCTCTCTGGCTATTTGTGATGAAGAAACCTCAACACCACAAATATAGTTGTTCACACATGCCAACAGTCAGGAGCTGCAATCTGCTCTATTACAAAAGGATTGTGCTGTCATTTTGAAGGCATATGATATTGATTCCACCTGGGAATACTTTCACAAATCTATCTATCTCTATATCTCTCTCTCTCTCTCTCTCTCCACGTCTCTCTCTCTCTCCACCTCTCTCTCTCTCTCTCTCCACCTCTCTCTCTCTCTCCACCTCTCTCTCTCTCTCTCTCTCTCTCTCTCTCTCTCTCTCTCTCTCTCTCTCTCTCTCTCTCTCTCTCTCTCTCTCTCTCTCTCTCTCTCTCTCTCTCTCTCTCTCTCTCTCTCTCTCTCTCTCTCTCTCTCTCTCTCTCTCTCTCTCTCTCTCTCTCTCTCTCTCTCTCTCTCTCTCTCTCTCTCTCTCTCTCTCTCTCTCTCTCTCTCTCTCTCTCTCTCTCTCTCTCTCTCTCTCTCTCTCTCTCTCTCTCTCTCTCTCTCTCTCTCTCTCTCTCTCTCTCTCTCTCTCTCTCTCTCTCTCTCTCTCTCTCTCTCTCTCTCTCTCTCTCTCTCTCTCTCTCTCTCTCTCTCTCTCTCTCTCTCTCTCTCTCTCTCTCTCTCTCTCTCTCTCTCTCTCTCTCTCTCTCTCTCTCTCTCTCTCTCTCTCTCTCTCTCTCTCTCTCTCTCTCTCTCTCTCTCTCTCTCTCTCTCTCTCTCTCTCTCTCTCTCTCTCTCTCTCTCTCTCTCTCTCTCTCTCTCTCTCTCTCTCTCTCTCTCTCTCTCTCTCTCTCTCTCTCTCTCTCTCTCTCTCTCTCTCTCTCTCTCTCTCTCTCTCTCTCTCTCTCTCTCTCTCTCTCTCTCTCTCTCTCTCTCTCTCTCTCCTCCACGTATCTCTCTCTCTCTCTCTCTCTCTCTCTCTCTCTCTCTCTCTCTCTCTCTCTCTCTCTCTCTCTCTCTCTCTCTCTCTCTCTCTCTCTCTCTCTCTCTCTCTCTCTCTCTCTCTCTCTCTCTCTCTCTCTCTCTCTCTCTCTCTCTCTCTCTCTCTCTCTTCCACGTCTCTCTCTCTCTCTCTCTCTCTCTCTCTCTCTCCACGTCTCTCTCTCTCTCTCTCTCTCTCTCTCTCTCTCTCTCTCTCTCTCTCTCTCTCTCTCTCTCTCTCTCTCTCTCTCTCTCTCTCTCTCTCTCTCTCTCTCTCTCTCTCTCTCTCTCTCTCTCTCTCTCTCTCTCTCTCTCTCTCTCTCTCTCTCTCTCTCTCTCTCTCTCCCCTCCACGTCTCTCTCTCTCTCTCTCTCTCTCTCACTGTTTTATCTCATTCAATCTGAAGCTGTCATATCCAGCCTCTCCTGGGCTGGCAATATTGCAAAGTTGGTCTCCAAAGCCAGCTGCAGGCTCGAAATCCTCCATTATTCCAAATTATTCCTTGATAAATCATAATTATTCACAGCCGACAAGCCCTTTGCCCAAAGCTCAATGAAATACTGCTCTCCCCTATTGGCTAGTGCTGCAGCATCCCATCTGCCTCTGCTGGAATCTGTTGAATGAAAAAGCACTCAATACAGTATTATTGACATATTCCACAATGAGGCAGAAGTGCAAGCAGAGGCGTCATGAGCTTCCAAAAAGATTCGGAGCCCAGGCCCCTCCTCGAACTTCAGATCCCCCACTCCAAATAAAACAATTAGCACGGTGGCACATGGAGAAAAATAGGTTAATCATTACGCTTCTTCCATTACATAAAGGATGTTGCAGATGTTAAAATTAAAGGACGTTTTGAATTTTCAATAAGATTTATTTCAACCTTTGTGAATTCAAACGATTAATAAAGTACAAAAACAAAAAAAAGTGTAGGTGTACGACATCGACTTGATTCTGTAAAAGAACAGACTTGCATTGTATAGGTACTATAAAACATTTCAAATATATTGAACACATCTTTTACTTATTAATCAACAACTCTCAGCTCGCACGGTTTTAGAAGTTGCACTGTATTTGTAAACAGTCTACCTTTATATATTTTTGCAAAGTGTCAGTGGATACAGTCTGTTGTGAATCTTTGCAAAGTGATCAATTATGACATCCTCCGACACATATCATTCCTGCTTGTAATGAGCCTTCATCATGCATCTGACTCTGAGTTGAAAGTCTGATTTCAAATCCCTAGAGTGGAATATCATAGCCAAGGGGTTAAAATAGATTTGGGGGACAGCAAAACACATTTGGGGTACGTGCCCCATGGGCCGCTGCCCAGCAATGCATCTGAGCGTAAAGCCTATTTATTGGTCAGTAGCCAATGTTTATTCACCGCCTCTCCTTCTGGCTAACTCCCTCTACTCTCTTCGCTCTCTGACCCTCCCAAATTCTTCCAGTAATCCCATTCAGGTTCAACTCCCAAAATCCAGGCTGTTTTGTTCTTTTTTCACTGTTTTGTTCTTGCACACCTCCACTGTTTGTTCTTCTTTTTTCACATTTGTGGAACCCCTTTCTTGAGACTTACAATCTTACTCATCCCCACAATCCCATGTTATGTCTCATCCCTACCTGTAATCTTTTGTACTGCCATTAGCTCTACCTATCCCAACCCTCTTACTCCTATCACCCATGTCCTATTGTGATGGATTTGGAAACCTTGTGCACACAAGCAGCCAGAGTCCCCGTAGCTTAGTTATTTCGATAAGTATGTGTTTATAGTTAGAATCCTTCCTTTGTCTCATGGGAATTATGTGTGTGCGCTACGAGCTATTTTTTTAGCTAGGTTTTTCCTCAACAACAACAACTACTACTACATCCACTGCAACAATGCCACCGTCCCGCACTCGACCAGTCGCCATTGTCCACGTGTTTTTGGGCTGCAGGCGTGGGCGGAGCCTCCAACGCCTCAGATCGAGGCTCCGTCCCAAGGAAGGGCATGGACCGTTTACTCCAGCCAATGAGTGAAGGGCGAGCATGACACACATGCCCCAGCCAATCGGGAGGTGACCACGAGTCATCCAACAACCCCTCGTCCAATCAGGAGACGAGTGGGAGGAGAAGAGACCCTCTCACCTCAGAAGGGTAGAGTGGTTGTCTGAACCAGTGTTAGGCAGACAAGGGTGTGTTCTGCAGGATCGTGGCGATTGCGTTCTGCAGGATCGTGGCGATTGCGGTCTGTGGTCTTGGTGGTGAGTGTGGCTTGGTTCGGGTCGTGGGTTTGAGTCCCACCAGTGGTTCGGGTCGGTGTGACCGCACGAGGTGGGACAGGTACCCGGCTAGGCTCTGGTCCCCCAGCTCACCTTTCTCTCCTGGGCTGAGGACCGACTAAAGACCCACGGGTCCATTTCTTGTGGGTGTGTGTGTGTGTGTGTGTGTGTCCGTGGGCCCCGTCTGTAAGTAGAGTTGTTAAGTGCTTTTTCTTTGCTCATTGTATACTGAACAAAAATATAAACGCACCAACCTAAATATCTAAGTCAAGATTGCCATTATGGGAAAATGGTCAAACCGATGATATGTTTGAGCAATGGTTCCTTTGTTTTGCTCAAGACAGATGTTCCCATTGAAATTGACCACTCTGAGTGTGTGGACTCACACGTTGAGTAATCCTTCCCATGAGCACCATGGGGCTTGACAGAGTGATGGTCAGTGAGCGTGACCAGGACACAAACACTCCCTATAGCTTGCCCTATAAAAGGCCTCCCCAAAATGTGGACTGGTGCCAAATGTCAACATGCCACAGATGTCACAAATCTTGAGGGAGCACGCCATTGGCATGCTGAATGCTGGGACGTCAGTACGGGCCGTTGCAGCACACTTCAATGTCCACCACTCCACCATTAGCCGCCTGAGAACGCGCCTCAGAGAGACTGGAAGCACCGTGAACCGCCCACATGCCCGGCGACCACGTGTGACCACCGCCGGTCAGGATCGTCACATGAGGCTGCAACATCTCTGGGATCGACTCCGACCGGCCACGAGGACTGCCGATGAGACTGTCGGGCTGCATAACAGGCGCATTTCAGCCCAGACGGTGCGTAACCGCTTGAGGGAGGCCAACCTCCGAGCCCGCTGACCACACCGGGGACTCGACCTCACTGCAGTCCGGCGTCAGACCCGACTGAACTGGGCCAATGTTCACTTGCGCTGGACCTTCGCACGATGGAGGAGAGTGCTGTTCACCGATGAGTCGCGGTTCCAGCTGTATCGGGCTGATGGCGGACTACGCGTCTGGCGTCGGGCTGGGGAGCGCAACACTGACGCCAATGTCCTTCGTCGGGTGTCACACGGTGGTGCCAGTGTTATGGTGTGGGCAGGCATATGCCATGGAGAGCGCACTCGGCTTCATTTCATTGAAGGCAACTTGAACGGGCAGCGGTACAGGGACGAGATACTCAGACCCATCGTCGTGCCGTTTGTGCGCCTTCACCATGTGACGTTTCAGCACGACAATGCTCGCCCCCATGTTGCCAGGATCTGCATGGACTTCCTCGGTGAGGAGGACATTGATGTCCTCGACTGACCTCCATATTCTCCCGACATGTCGCCCTTCAAGCACCTTTGGGACGTTCTTGATCGACGCGTACGACAACGTTACGCAGTCCCAGAGAACGTCCGCCAGCTCCGTGTGGTTCTCCAGGAGGAATGGGAAAACATCCCTCAGGCCACCATCGATAATCTGGTGATGTCCATGCGCCGGAGATGCACCGCTCTGCGCGACGCCAACGGTGGACACACCCGCTACTGACTGTGTGAACTCTGACAGTGACACCTTGGTTGTGTCGGTTGTTGTAGCACAAAGACTGTCGCCAGAATTCTCAAGGAACTCTTTGAAATTTAATGCTCAATTGTCATGGATTCTACAACCAAATTGTTGTGAAGATTTAGTATTAATGAGTTCGAGGTAAAATAGTAACAATCGCTTGGTGCGTTTATATTTTTGCGCTTGGTGCGTTTATATTTTTGTTCAGTATACATTGCCTGCCTTTTATTCATGATAACTCTGTTCTGTGTGCTCCCCTCCCTTATTATTATTGTAAAATAAACCCCCCGTGTTAAATGTACCAGCTCGTTTTCTGTGCTTTCCTCGATTGGCCTAGCATGGTGCGGGTTTGAGAATTAGTGAGGCCGTTTGGGCCGGTAAATTGTTCATTTGGTCCGGCGCGGCTTTGGTAACTTCCGTTCGGTGACACCGGATCCGAGTCGGTGATAGCGACTCGATTCGGACAAAGTTGGCCGAGGATGTGGTTTCCCCGGTAGTTGGACGACGTGGGTATTTAGGTAAATTGAAATTAGGCAATTAACCCTACCCCACGCCGTCAAAATATTGGCGACCACAGTCCGCTAAGGGACCTGTGACCTCTCGGAGTTGTCCGAGAGTCACGACCTAAATTCCGGGTGTTCGGTGGGAGACGACTCCACTGCTCCACCTTGTTGTCGTTTATCGCCGCCGAACCCCGGCCCACAACACTATTTCCTGTTTGTTCATTCCCATGATTGTTGAATCCCAATGTGGCCCCACTGCCACACTTTAAGTTTACTGCCTCTTTACCTTTTATCACCTCACTTTTTCAGAAGCCTCGATCTAATATATTTTTTTAAGGTGGAGCTTTAGAACAATTCTTCAAGAGATGCACACACATACACCTCCCTTCCTCCCTGTTTCCCTCCTCTCAAGCTTCTACCCAAACAAAGTTCCTCTCCCTTCCCTCCATGTCCCAATAGTTATGAGCCAATGCAAAAGGAGACTGATGGTAGTCATCAAGCAAATCAGAAAATGTGAATGTCACATGGATCGAGGGAGTTGACCATCGACGTCAAAGAGTGTGAAATAAAAATCACAACCATTCACTAAACGGTTAAACAAAAAGAAACCAGCATTTTGATTTGTCATAATATCCGCATCAACAAGCAAACAGATTGCAATGACAAACATAAAATCGTTTTGAGAAATATGGCAAACATCGTGCAACAACAAATCACTGAGGCTGTATTCTCTGCTCAATGACATGTTTCAGTGTACTGTATAAGAATGGTAAGCTAATAAAATTTGATAGCATTTAGATATATTTTTCGTGTTAATGAAAGGTCACTAGCATTTCAACGTATTACCCGGCGCAAGTTAAGCGGAAACCGGGGTTGAGCAATTGATGTCCGTCCGTCCGTCTGTCCGTCCACAAATGTCAGTTTATCATCGAGGAATGAATTATTTAAATTGAATGTTATATTTTGAACACAAATCGGAACATGAATCAGAAAACAAACCTGCCGCTTTACAGTACTTTGGCTCTGAATTTGTCCTGATCACACATGCGCAGAGAGGAGTGAGATAATATTTTTTTTATTACTCTGTCTACCTGCCTGGCAAACAAACAAAATTCTAATTCATTCCAAACAGGAAACTTAGTGTTTTCAGGACGTCATAAAGGACACAAACAACAGTCATGAAGAACTAACGTAATGTGTTTGTTAGGGTAGTGCAATCGACACTGCATAAGATGGCGGGAAAATGTGGAATTGATTTGTTTTTAGACTTTTACAATCTTTATTTTATTTAAATTTAATTATATACTTGAACACTGCAGAACACAAATTGCCTTCATAACACTTCCAAGGACCTCCAGTTTTGCAGTACTTTGACATGTTCAATAGGGTGGTCTCAGGGTGGTGTATAAAACTGCTTCAATAGTGCTAAACTTCTGGATTTTTTTAATATTCTGTAACATCATTATTTTATTTAAATTGAAGTATATACTGGAATAATGGGTGGGGTATCATGGTCTTTGAACTCTCTAGTTTTGTCTTTGTCAGCATGAAGTGATGGTAAAAAAAAAAAAAATATATATATATATATATATATATATATATATATATATATATATATATATATTCTAAATACCGTACTCATAAATAATTTAATTTTTTGTTTTTTTACTATATGTCCACATGAAAACAACTTCACTCTGATATGGAGGATTGAATGAAGCAAAACAGACAAGTGTTTTCAAAACAAAGCATCACAATACCATACTCGCCTCATTTCCATGAATGTTGGCCACATATTTCACCTCCGGGATACCGATGGTGTGATTCCAAGGATTCTTACCAATCACCAGCACCCAGAGCTCGACATCTTCAGCAGAAAAAAATGGGGAAAAATGAATGGGAAATCGATTCAGGTCAAATGAGTCGAAACCGAAAACCATGTGCAGTGGCCCGCAAAAGTATTCACCCCCGCCCCCCCCTTCCAAATTTTTTCACATTTTGATGCCACCTGAGCTTATTTCATTCATGATGCTTTCAAATCAAACTTAATATATAGAGTCTTCACAAACTACTTCAAAGTGATAAGACTTTAAAAATATAGATTTAATAAGTGCAGAATTATTATTCAACAGTGAGAGGATCAGGAGCCACAGTCTGAGAGTAAACAAGAGGAGAGTTAAGAAGGTAGTAAGGTATGGGTGTTTTACTCAGAGTAGTTAATGCATGGAATGGTCTCACTGGAAAGGTAGTGGCAGCAGAAACAGCAGATAAGTTTAAATTAGAATTAGATAGGTACCTGGAAGTTATGGAGATCGAGGGGGTATGGGGATGTTGATTGGACTTTTAGGTAGTTTGAGCATTGATGGGTGATTGTGTGCACGTGTACGGAGTGCTGTTGGCGGGGGTCTTGTCAAGGGGTGTTGTGTGGTTGATGTATGTTTCTCACCGAAGAATACCCTTCGTCGACTACCACCCCCCTTCTGGAATGAAAAAAATGACAAAAAAAAACAAAAAAAAAAAAAACATTTTGCATTGGTTGGGTGGTCTGGTGTTGATGTGGCACAGGCACGATGGGCCAAATGGCTTCCTCCTGCATCTAAATTCCTTGTTTATTCCTTGTGTTTAATGTGAATAAGTGAGATGAACAGAGAAAATCTGATGATTCTCATTTGCATAAATATTCAACCCCTTTGCCTAATTAACCCTAAATCACTTCAGAAGCAAATTATTCCTGATATGTAACTTCCTTCAACTCTAAGTGTTTAGTTTGATCTCATCGGTTATGAATAAAAAAGTTCATTTGGAGAAATTATTTTTACATAATTGGTAATTTATCTGTGGCATTATTAGTGGAGGTGAACACTTTTGTAGGCCACTGTACTATTGTAGCTTAATAAGCATCATCTGGGTTATGAACCATCACGACAAATCAATATGTCATGTTGACTGAATTCAGAATAAAACTCTTGCTTTACATGTTTATAAGCTTGGTTTTTTTAAATCAAGTCCTGGCTTGAACGCAAAGCTTTATGGCTGAGGTGGCTGGCTTAAGATCTTAGGGTATTGAGATTGAGCTCCTGTTGTTCCGTTGAAATGACACCGGGTGGGTTGACTCGGCCTGCCATCCTTTTCATGTTGGCAAAATGAGTACCAGCTTATTAGGGTAATAAGCCCTATGAGTATCCTGTGTTGGAGCGGAGACCCACCCAGGATTGTACTCCTTAGCCAAATGAAACTGCCTCAGCAGCCCGATGTGCCTCACGGCATGAAAGGAATGGTTATTATTGTATATTTACATGTTTATTGTTCCTGAGGTGAACTACCTGACTGGAATGCAACGGAAACTTCATTAATTTTGTTATCATGACCTCATTTCCTTTTCCTGTTATTGTGCTTGATGCCTGTGCTTCTTCTTCCTCTTCTTCTTCTTCTTCTTCTTCTTCTTCTTCTTCTCATTTTCTCTTTCAGGATAGCATATGTTCCAAAAACAACCTAAACAAACTTTACAACATTCACTTTGTGAAGACAAAGTCTTGGATATGGAATGAACAGTCATCTGAAGCTAAGTCTACTCTCTCTCTCTCTCTTAGTCGTTTCAAATTGGGGGAGTACAGATATATATATATATATATATATATATATATATATATATATATATATTGTTGTGGGCTGGGGGTTAGGTGAGAAGACCACCGGGGGGGGGGGGAAGCTATCCAGAAGCCAGTCTGGTTCCCACCAGACTCCCCGGAATCGCAGGCAGTCGCACACGGATAACTCCGTGACGCGGCGGGTCGCTAACTGACCGTGAACGCAAATAACTCAACCACGTGACTTAGGGTCCTCCATCTAGTTTATCCAGTTACCTAAAAAATTATTCATGTGATCTAATTACCGGTGGACACGCCCTCGCTATGCCTTGTCCAAACTGGAACACTTTACCGGATCAGATGCAGCCAAGCAACACTGCCAAGGACGTATTGGTTAAAAGAACGGATCGTTGGGAATAAAGTCCTGGCTCGGCCAGGATACGGAACATGCTGGATCAATGAAAGAAAAGATAAAAACGAGCTGGGAACATTTCGACAAAAGGATTTATTACAAGCAGGCAAGGAAAGAGATGTGGCACAGTGAATAGTTTTTATTGTTGTGTGAAAGTGGAGATCGCAGGAAATGTGAGGTGCGACAATAAAACAAACAACTTACAAACAGACACAGAACAGACTTATCCCAATATAATTATTCTGCAATCATAACTAAAGTGAGGACAGGCGCCATGCCACACACACACACACACACACACACACACACACACACACACACACACACACACACACACACACACACACACACACACACACACACACACACCCTGATGAAGCAGAGTTAAAGAGAAGAAAAAGGAGAGGAGATAAGGCTAACGGTCTCTCAATACTTTGCACGATTGACCGACCGCACCACCCAGTACGTTGTTGAGGGATGCTCCACTGGGCGATACCACTCTGACAGCTGGCACGTCATCTCCTGCTTTGTGGAACTTTGTGCAGCGAAGCGTCGTTCCAGAGAATGGTGTGCGACCGTCAGGCAAAAAGGAGGGACTTTGGGTGGAGCTAGCAGCGAGTGGTCGGAGTGGCAGACAGGATCAGGCAGGTGGGTGGAGCCAGCGACGAGGCTTTGAAGAAGGGTGGCATCATCAGGCGAATGCAAAGATGGATTCCATGCCAGATAGAGCAGGACGAGCAGACAGGAACGATGAGCAGGAACAATGAGCAGGAAAGCAGACAGGAACTGCAGACGGCCTCGCGACCCGTCCTTTATAGACTCTGAGGTGCAGGGCAGGGCATCACCCTGAAGCGATGTGTTGTCACTCAAATCTGGCTCTCTCATTGGGCCCCGGTCATCACATGGCCCGGCTGCCATGACCGGAAGCGGCCTCACTGTATATCCAGCTAGCCATAGCTGAGTTGCGGACTCGTCTCGCTCTGAACACCGTGATACGAATCACCCTGCACTGAACTCCCGGGATGTGCCACGGCGACCGGCCGAGGGTCGCGTCAGTCCTGCATGCCCGCCTGGGCACCCCCAGTGACCTGTCGTTAGCGCTGGTCAATGTGCTTGCTTTATCCGTACGCCATGCGGCCCCAGCCATGCAAGCCGTACAGCATGCCTCTGCTTGGTCGCAGTTGTATTGAAGCGGAGGTGCGGGAGGATGTCTGCCGTCCACGGGAGACATCCGTGGCCATTGTGGTGAGTGAAGACCGACGGTAAGACGTTATTGTAAACCCATGCACAGACCCGCATGAGGAGATGCGCTATGCATGCCCCGCACAGTGCACGCGGATCCGCCATCATACATGCGGTTATTTATTCCAAGCTGTGCCCGTGTCTACAATCATGCTTGCGGTTATTTATTCCAAGCTGCACCCGTGTCTGCTCTGATCTGTGTCAGGAATTGAAGGATAAGATTGGATATAATCATTAGATGGGGATTTGGGTTGAAAAGAGGATAGATATAATTATCAAACTCAGAAATGGGTTAAAAACAACACACCGCATGCGTTCCGTACGGCGGGGGCGAGGTTGTTTGGTTCAACTGTCGGCCTCCGACACCGCCTCCTCGCAGCGGCACCATCGTATTGTTGATGCTTCTGGTTTCCTGAACAGTGGGTGGGGGGGGGGGCTATCGCTGTGCTGCACGTGTTTCGTGCTGTCTCGTGGTAGTGGTGGTCTGCTTTTCGATTCCTCTGGGCACGGCATGGGCTGTCGATGTGTGCTGACTTTTGCGAAGACGCATTCGTATGTGAAGGGCGTGGCCGCGGGTTTTACAGGCGGCCCTTACTCAGATTTATCTCAGGAATATAGAAAATGAGTAGGAATGAAGTTGGAGATATAATCAGACCTAACTATGAGATTCACACAACACACTTGTCCCTTTTGTCCCATTAGATAAGAAGGAAGGGTCCAACTGTATGCATATTAATGAAATAACTGTCTGGGGAGCACTGCATGATTGATGCCATTGCTTTGGAGGGATGTGATTCCCAGAACCGCAAATATATATATATATATATATATATATATATATATATATATATATATATATATATATATATATATATATATATATATATATTGTTGTGAGCACACACACAATCTCTGCAAGCTGGACTTCACAAGATTTTTCTCTCTGGACGTATGGAGACAGACATCATGGGAGGGATGCAAATAATGATTGTTGAAGACATGGAGGAATGGTGCCATTGGTATGGAAGGAGGGTTGGTTGATGGACCAAGAATATAGGAGTGAGAAGGTTTGGAAATTAATTCTTGTGAGGAATAAAACAGAAGAGGAATAGATCCTGATGAAGAATAAGAACACATGGAGTTTTCAGGTGGAGAAATAAGGAAAGTGAATCATTTTAAAATGTATTTAAAAGCTTTTTCAGGAAGAAGTGTTTTATGGAATTATTTTCTCAGTTTGTAGCCTTAAAACCTGAATGTGACTCCATCGTCACTGTTTGTCGGCAACTAATCTGGAATGGCAGAGACAATAAGAGTTATTCGAATCCCACTCTTTGTTATCCTGAAATCAAAATGCATTTTCGTGATGTTTTGTGTTTTGACGGAGACCTTGTTTCAATTTTTGAATAAACAAAAGAATGTATGGGAGTAACCAGGAAGGAATCGTTGTGAAGAAGAAAATGTGTCAGAGCAGCAACAATTAAGCGTAATGGAAGGAATGATGTAAAATAGTGAGAAGCTTTATCAAGAAACAGAAAGTGCACGTGATATTGAGGAGTGGTGATTGGTGAGCTAAAAGGAGTGGACTAAAAAAAAAGTCATACATTGCAAGCTCGGGGTTATATCGTCATGTCCACACCGGTTAAGACCGACCTGGATGGAGAGCCGAAGAGTTTCCCTTTGAGGCGAACATGTGATCCTTGGAGATTATAGTGCATGCGGGATGGGAGGCGACGAAGCGCGCACCAGATGCGTTCACCCAGATGAAAATCAATGGTTTATACTCGAACCCACAACGAATAGACAGACACAAGCAATCTAAATAAATCAGGGTTTAATGAACATAAATCAAGAATTCATAAGTGGAATAAATCGAAGCGTAATCTAATAAAATGCGAGGTAATTTACAGCCTAAAGTCGAGGAGGTTCTACACACAGTTACAAAAACGGACAAGGTGAAAAGATAAAAAAAGAAAAATTTAGCGTTTAGCTCCAGCGCGCGAACAAATTCGGCTCAGCATGAACAACAAAATCGTGCAGCCTTCTTCACTATTTCAAGGGGAAGCGAGCGAGCTGGATCCGTTTGCCTCCAATCGCATACCTCACACAACTCCCTTCTCCCTCAAAGCTTCTAACCTCACGCTCATTCATCATCCATCCCAGGGGTGTCGTTTGCTTGATGTCATTCCTGGAGGTGAGGCCTTCGCCTGTTTGGAACGTTCGGCTCGGTTGTTGTTATTTTAAGGACGTGATTCCTTTTTATCGCCAGTCTTGTAAATGCAAAAACATAGGAAAAGGTCACGCTACATGGGGCAATCACATACTGGGAGAAATTCGCCTTAATCCCTCTCTAATTAACACAGCAGTACCCCTATGCAGTGACATGTAACAACTAAAGCTGACAGTTTCCCGACTTAAGTTGCATCAAAATATCTCCTACCCGTCCACGGACTATGCTACCCTATACAATCCTACCTTTGCTATGAAATTCCTCCATCTACACCACAAACATAACAATATATTGATTGTGTCTGCACAGTCGGGTGCTTAATCAGGAAAAAAGAAGCAAAAAGAAAATGGTTGGAAGGGAAAAGGAGGGACGTGGAGTGTGGGAGAAATGGCGATAAAAGTGATCTGGTGGAACAAGTGCACGTAAATACTCATTTTCTACTACATACATTATTAAAGCCACTTCTGCATTGTAAAATTGTCTGCAATCATTTGTGGACCCGTATTGTTGCAATTTTGGACAAACATTTTGGACACCTTGGTTTTGGCTTCAACTAACATGACATTTGCTGATGGAGTGTACAGATCACTGTCCTGATACTCGTCAATCAGTATATGAACACATTTGAAGGTATGTGTATCATACAATCCTCAAAATGCAAGCCTCAAAACTTTTGTTACTTAATTTTTTGGTGACCAATATATGCAAGACTGCTTTTTGAACATCAGAATGACGAGCACATTTAAACTTTTAACTTTGAAATGTGTACCTAAAATGAAATGGTGACATATTTCGTTAGTCACAGAGCCTTAACTGTTAAACAGACATTCAATTTCAAGCTGGTTCAGTGGAAAAATGAGCACACCTCCTGTGGAACGGCCAATGCTGTACAAATGCGTGATGGTTGGGTGCATCACGTGCATGCGCTTCAAGAAGTGTTCGAGCAGTACAGCATCATGGTAGCCAAAATCCAGCACAGCGCTTACTGCAAGCAGAGTGAAAGGAAGACCGAATGCTTGCAGGAGCCTCCAGGTAACCATGACTGTTGTTTGGAAGTGGCACACCCTGTCGGTATGCTGTCAAAAAATTAGAGGATATGAAGAACCTTTGCGGTCCATATACATACTGCACAATGCACAAATAAAATGATGGGATTTCCATGAAACTGATTCTTGAGACAACTTATATTGCCAGAAATATAATCCTGAAATCAGCAAAATCTTCTCTCAACCACATCTTATCTCTATATCGATGAGTTTCTCGAAGGTTAAACATGATGAGTCTGAAAATATTACTGTCCAAAGGAACATTACCCTCCTACCTTCCAGCAGGATCTTTTTAATTCTCATCAAGACATGAATCTCATTCATAGGACCGAAAATGTTCTCTAAGAGACACTGATCACTTCAACTGCACTTCACCCAACATCAAATATTCTATAAAGTGCACTCTCTGCAACATTAGCGTGAAATGTCAAAGATGTGGCAACCATTTCCGTGAACACTGGCTCGATAGATGAACCAACAGCACCTGTTAACCTTCCCTGGCATTCTGTTATTGATTATATGACAGTCTTTGGAATCTTCACAATGGTGGCACAAGGATCCAAATCTCTCTCCAACATAGCACAACGGACACCCAAATCTCTCTCTACCATGGCTTTACAGACACGCAAATCTCTCTCTACCATGGCTTCACAGACACCCAAATCCCCCTCCAACATAGCACCACAGACACCCAAATCTCTCTCGACCATGGCATGACACACCCAAATCTCTCTCCACCACGGCACTTCAGACACCCAATTATCTCTCTCCACCATGGCACTACAAAAACCGAAAAATGCAAGGAACATAAATCATCAATTTCAAACTCGGTCGACTTCCAATGAATGTAATGAGTAAGCATTTCCCTTTCCTTTAAAGATAAATTCCTTTATTATTTGCTTCATCCATATCTCTCTCTATCTCTCTATCTGTTGTTCTTCTTTCAGCTGCTCCCGTTAGGAGTCGCCACAGCGGATCATCCGTTATGATCCCGCATACTGATTTGGCACAGGTTTAACGCCGGATGCCCTTCCTGACGCAACCCTGGTCGCCTCTTACGACACAGGGATAAGGATTGGGTTTCCCCACACCCTCTCATAGCACGGCCTAGCGCAGAGTCCCGTCCTCAAGCGATCCTCCAACCCAAGCCTCCGAGTAGCCGGATTACAGGCGCATGCCACTACGCCCGGTTCTCTCTATCTCTAATCTTTCCTATCCTTTCTTATCTTCCTTTCTCCTTAATCCTAATTTTACATATTTTTTTACCTCCCCCACCGAAGGTGAAGGAGGTTATGTTTTCACCGCTCTCTGTCTGTTTGTTACTTGCAAAATCGAAGATTTTTCAAGCATATTGGTCATTTGATTTTGTTATTCTGGCTGTCTGTTTATCGCCTACATGTCACAATTCGAAACCAATCGTCATGAAACTTTACCAAGTTGTTGAGGTCGTCTCAACTGAGAAGCCTATCGATATTGAGGTCAAAGGTCAAAGGTCATCTTGAGGTCAAATTTCTAAAACCGTCATTTTTTTTTACAATTGACTTGAAAGTTCAACAGGATTTGCATATTGCGTTACTGAATTGGGAAACCAACAATTTGAGGTCAAAAGGTCAAAGGTCAACTCAAGGTCAAACTTCTAAAATCATCGATTTTTTTTATCTGAAAAATCGTCAATTTTCATTCCATTGACTTGAGAATTAAACATCAATGACATAGTCCAATACAGAATTGAGAAACCAACTATTTTTAAGATCAAAAGGACAAAGGTCAACTCAAGGACAAATATCTAAAATCATCAATTTTCAAATGAAAAATCGTCAATTTACATCCTATTAACTTGAAAGTTGAACAGGATTTGCATAGTCCATCAATGAATTGGGAAAGCAACGATTTTTGAGGTCAAAGGTCAATGTTATAAAATCTTGAATTTCAATCTGAAAAATAATCAAGTTTCATCCGATTGACCTGAGCTTTGATTAAGATTGTCAATTTTAATCTTAATGAAATGGACAATTTGATGTATCCATGGCATGATGGCAACCTTTGGAGAGGGGGGTGGATTTTGCAAGTATCATGCTCTGCATGATGTCTTTTTCTTGTTTGTCTGTGTGCAGGATATCTCAAAAAGTTGTCGACGGATTCAGACAAAACTTGATCGACAGGTTGGGTGTGTGACAAGGACGAATTGATTCAATTTTGGTGAAGATCCGAATCCGGATCCGGATACGAGGATTATTTAATTTTTCAAGTGATTCTTCACCATTCAGAGATGAGGCTAAAAACGTTTTATGGCATGATATTTCAAAACCTTATTGGGATCGATATGTTCCACTGGATCAGGCATTGTGTGGCGGAGGTATGCGCTCTACCGAGCACCCTTCTAGTTTTTAATGCTTTTCCTTCCATATTTTTTTACTTCTCCTTTCTCCTTTTTCTTTATTTTTCTTTTTATTTATTATTTTTCAGTTTATTCCCGATTTTTCTTTTCTTCCTTTAATTATTATTATTTATTTTTCAAAAAAATTCCCTTCAGTACAATTCCCTTGTGCAACTGACCCTTAATCCCCGATCCAATTCTACCAACTTTGATTTATATCTGCCTTCTCTCTTTCACCTGTGAACACAAACATCTCCATCCTTCTTTTGCATAGAGTCAAGGCTCATGGAGGAACAACGCAAAATGAACCAGGACATAACAGAACGAAAAGAACAGCAGAAATAGAAGGTGGTGGGAACAAACAAACAGTAGGGTTTAAGGATAAAATAGATGGAGACTTGGAAAAGTAAGGGACATGATGAAGAATGAAAGCAAGGGAGAGGACACATGGGATGAACGATGAAGATGATATAGCCACAAACTCTCAATCAAGAAATGGAAGAAAACGTTATAAACCCAGAAAGACGTGTGATTTGGGAGAGTTAATGGGGGAAGAAAGGATCATGGTTGTCGATGGAGGATGACTGTCTTGAAACAACTGGCTTGAAGCCCTGGATTGAAGAGACTGAGGAAGTTGGTTCCACAGTTGGGAAGAAAAAGAGGAACAATTGAGTGGAGGTGACCATTGAATCTGCATTTTGGGAATTACAGCACAATGTGGTTACTTGCAGACCACGTTTGCCCTGCATAAACCTGGGAGGGAGTGGGTAGGGGCAAAGGGTGCAAGATCAGAACGTAGGTGGTAGAAGACAAAGACACCACCAACCTGTCAGTGATTTGAAAGTTAAAGACCCAAAGATTCAGCTTTATGATTAGAGATTCCAAATTATTATGAGAACCTTGGTTTCCATGGCGTCAACATGAGCAAGGTGTGAGGAAGAGAGGGGAAACAGCCCAGAGGGGAGAGCAGTTCTCTATCGAACAGCAGATGAAAGCCTTGGATGTAGATAAATATTCAGTTGTACCAAAGAAAGACTTTGCATGATGGAGGATGGCCAGTGGGGGACAGGCTTTGGAGGCCATCTTAGATATGTGGTTTGCCCCTGAAAGGTAGTGACTAATAGTGAGGCTCAAAAGTTTGAGTGACTGAAACTCTTCAATAGGATTGTTAAGGAAGTAAATGAGAGGGTTCACCAGACAGTCGTTCCAGAGAGACAGAGTGAGAGTGTGAGCTCATTGAAGGACTCAAACCTGAAATGTCACTTCGTTCATATTCTTGGATATATATATATATATATATATATATATATATATATATATATATATATATATATATATATATATATATATATATATATATATATATATTTTTTTTTTAAATTGCTCTACCATGCATAAGTCTTTGTAGCGAAGTGAAAGATAATATTAAATGATCTCTGACCCCATCCCTCAACGCCCAGTCACACCTTGACGTTTCAGCCAGCAATGGCAATGTATGAAAATGTATGTAAAACGCTGGATAACGTTGAACTTTTGATGTTTTTTTTTTTAAGATTCGGACGTATTCATAACGACTTGGTCTTATGCATAACGTATTAGTAACGGACACAGAATGTTTCGTTGTGTTATAGATAACTTATACCAACGAATGCTTAGCCTGTTGTCGGCGTTCACAACCTATGCCCAACGATAGTCTAACTTATGCATAGCGCGCTGCATGTATCGCCGACGATCACGTGGCGTAGCCTATTAAAAGGGTGCCGCACAACGATTCAAATCATAACCCCGTGAGAAATGGAAGTGTCAACATTGCAGTCACACCTTGGCGATCTTGCCAGCGTATGCCGACCTCTGAAAAATGCATCTAAAATGCTGGCGCACGTCGAATACGGTATGGGCAAGTTTGGTATACGTGAATAGAACGCTAAAGTACGCTATCATATGTCGTAGTAAGTGGAGTACGTCTTGTAATTTTAAACGTGTTAAACATTTTCGACGTACTTGCCGTATGCCTCACACGTTCCGCATGCGATGGGAATAAGTTGTACGCACGATATGCGAACGTTGGCACATGTCGACAAAAGTTACTTGTAAGCGACTCATCAGTCGAAACACGTCGAGCTAATGTCTAGCATACCCGAAAGTTATTTCTAACTTATGAGTAACGTGGTTTGAACCAATTCCTTACGTATTTCCATCACATATTGACGGATGTAGACCTATTTGATTGATGTCTTCCGGACGACCAAAGAACTAAATGAACGTGTTTCTAACTTACAACCACCATATAATGGCGTATTGGCAGCGTTTAGGGGAATTGGTATATAAAAATGGGGTTCACACAGGAGTAACCCGTCAGTGTTCCAGACTCCATGGTTTTTTTTTCTTCGGCATGACGGTGATGTTGACGATTTCTAGTGCAGTTATGATTTAAATCGTTGAGCGGCAGCCTATTAATTATATTATATTTTAACCGGATCGCCAACCTAATCGCCAAAAAACATAAATCCTGATCATATATATATATATATATATATATATATATATATATATATATATATATATATATATATATATATATATATATATATATATATATATATATATATATATATATATATATATATATATATATATATATATATATATATATATATATAAATATAAATATATATATATATATATATACAGTATATACATATATATATATATATATATATATATATATATATATATATATATATATATATATATATATATATATATATATATATATATATATATATATATATATATATATATATATATATATATATATATATATATATATATATATATATATATATATATATATATATATATATATATATATATATATATATATATATATATATATATATATATATATATATATATATATATATATATATATATATATATATATATATATATATATATATATATATATATATATATATATATATATATATATATATATATATATATATATATATATATATATATATATATATATATATATATATATATATATATATATATATACGTATATATTGTTGCGGTTCTCAGAACCACATGTATACAACAGATAGTTGTTCTGAGTCAGTTATTCCATTAATATACGTGCAGATAGACCCCTTCATTTTTGTTTAGTGGGAAAGCAAGGGGGTGCCTTGCGATGGGCTATTAGTTAGGATTAATAAATCATTTTTCCCCTTTTATTTTATTCCCTCCTTTTATGATCCACGGTGCCTTCATCTCGCTTGCTACCCTCATTTCGCTGGCCACAGCGTACCACCGTCTACCCGGACTCTCGCTTTCTGAGTCAAAATCCCGACATATATATATATATATATATATATATATATATATATATATATATATATATATATATATATATATATATATATATATATATATATATATATATATATATATATATATATATATATATATATATATATATATACAGATATAGATGTAGAGAGCTATATATGCCTGGTGTTGGCTTTATGGTTAGGGTGGCAGGCTTTGGATCCTAGGATTCTGAGTTCAAATCCCGCTCAGCTGCTGAATTAAAACCAGGTGGGGTTAACTCGGCCTGTCATCCTTTTAATGTCGGCAAAATGAGTGCCAGCATGCTGATATACTGTGTCAGAGTGGCGACCCGTCCAGGATTGTGCCCAATAGCCAAGTTGACTGCTTAAGCAGCTTCAACGCTGTGCACAGAGTATGGTCCCAATCTCCGCTCCTCCTATACTAGTGTGGATTGGCTCGCTGCTCTCACCTCAAAACACGTCGACATAATGGGACAAACACCGACTCATTATTCATCATGTTATTGTTCTCATCCTCGTCATAATGCCAGGTTTTGAAAACACCTCACTACCACGGTATTAAAAACACCTCATTGCCATGGTATTAAAATACCTCACTGCCACGGTATTAAAACACCTCACTGCCACGGTATTAAAAACACCTCACTGCCATGGTATTAAAACACCACACTGCCATGGTATTAAAACACCTCACTGCCACGGTATTAAAAACACCTCACTGCCATGGTATTAAAAACACCTCACTGCCATGGTATTAAAAACACCTCACTGCCATGGTATTAAAAACACCTCACTGCAACATTATTAAAACACCTCACTGCCACGGTATTAAAAACACCTCACTGCCATGGCATTAAAAACACCTCACTGCAACATTATTAAAACACCTCACTGCCATGGTATTAAAAACACCTCACTGCCATGGTATTAAAAACACCTCACTGCAACATTATTAAAAACACCTCACTGCCACGTTATTGAAAACACCTCACTGCAACGTTATTAAAAACACCTCACTGCCATGGTATTAAAAACACCTCACTGCCATGGTATTAAAAACACCTCACTGCCATGGTATTAAAAACACCTCACTGCCATGGTATTAAAAACACCTCACTGCCATGGTATTAAAAACACCTCACTGCAACATTATTAAAACACCTCACTGCCATGGTATTAAAAACACCTCACTGCCACGGTATTAAAAACACCTCACTGCCATGGTATTAAAAACACCTCACTGCAACATTATTAAAACACCTCACTGCCATGGTATTAAAAACACCTCACTGCCATGGTATTAAAAACACCTCACTGCAACATTATTAAAAAAAACCTCACTGCCACGGTATTAAAAACACCTCACTGCAACGTTATTAAAAACACCTCACTACAACGTTATTAAAAACACCTCACTGCCACGGTATTAAAAACACCTCACTGCCATGGTATTAAAAACACCTCACTGCCATGGTATTAAAAACACCTCACTGCCATGGTATTAAAAACACCTCACTGCAACATTATTAAAACACCTCACTGCCACGGTATTAAAAAAACCTCACTGCCATGGTATTAAAAACACCTCACTGCAACATTATTAAAACACCTCACTGCCATGGTATTAAAAACACCTCACTGCCATGGTATTAAAAACACCTCACTGCCATGGTATTAAAAACACCTCACTGCAACATTATTAAAAACACCTCACTGCCACGTTATTGAAAACACCTCACTGCAACGTTATTAAAAACACCTCACTGCAACGTTATTAAAAACACCTCACTTCCACGGTATTAAAAACACCTCACTTCCATGGTATTAAAAACACCTCACTGAAACATTATTAAAAACACCTCACTGCCACATTATTGAAAACACCTCACTGCCATGGTATTAAAAACACCTCACTGCCATGGTATTAAAAACACCTCACTGCAACATTATTAAAAACACCTCACTGCCACGTTATTGAAAACACCTCACTGCCACGTTATTGAAAACACCTCACTGCAACATTATTAAAAACACCTCACTGCCATGGTATTAAAAACACCTCACTTCCACGTTATTGAAAACACCTCACTGCCATGGTATTAAAAACACCTCACTGCCATGGTATTAAAAACACCTCACTGCCATGGTATTAAAAACACCTCACTGCAAGATTATTAAAAACATCTCACTGCCACGTTATTGAAAACACCTCACTGCCACGTTATTGAAAACACCTCACTGCCATGCTATAAAAACACCTCACTGCCACGTTATTGAAAACACCTCACTGCAACATTATTAAAAACACCTCACTGCAACGTTATTAAAAACACCTCACTTCCACGGTATTAAAAACACCTCACTGCCATGGTATTAAAAACACCTCACTGCAACATTATTAAAAACACCTCACTGCCACATTATTGAAAACACCTCACTGCCATGGTATTAAAAACACCTCACTTCCACGTTATTGAAAACACCTCACTGCCATGGTATTAAAAACACCTCACTGCCATGGAATTAAAAACACCTCACTGCCATGGTATTAAAAACACCTCACTGCCATGGTGTTAAAAACACCTCACTGCCAAGGTATTAAAAACACCTCACTGCAACATTATTAAAAACACCTCACTGCCACATTATTGAAAACACCTCACTGCCATGGTATTAAAAACACCTCACTGCCATGGTATAAAAACACCTCACTGCAAGATTATTAAAAACATCTCACTGCTACGTTATTGAAAACACCTCACTGCCACGTTATTGAAAACACCTCACTTCCACGCTATAAAAACACCTCACTTCCACGTTATTGAAAACACCTCACTGCAACGTTATTAAAAACACCTCACTGCAACATTATTAAAAACACCTCACTTCCACGGTATTAAAAACACCTCACTGCCATGGTATTAAAAACACCTCACTGCAACATTATTAAAAATACCTCACTTCCACATTATTGAAAACACCTCACTGCCATGGTATTAAAAACACCTCACTGCCATGGTATTAAAAACACCTCACTGCAACATTATTAAAAACACCTCACTGCCACGTTATTGAAAACACCTCACTGCAACATTATTAAAAACACCTCACTTCCACATTATTGAAAACACCTCACTGCCATGGTATTAAAAACACCTCACTGCAATGTTATTAAAAACACCTCACTGCAACGTTATTAAAAACACCTCACTTCCACGGTATTAAAAACACCTCACTGCCATGGTATTAAAAACACCTCACTGCAACATTATTAAAAACACCTCACTTCCACATTATTGAAAACACCTCACTGCCATGGTATTAAAAACACCTCACTTCCATGTTATTGAAAACACCTCACTGCCATGGTATTAAAAACACCTCACTGCCATGGTATTAAAAACAACTCACTGCCATGGTATTAAAAACACCTCACTGCCATGGTATTAAAAACACCTCACTGCCATGGTATTAAAAACACCTCACTGCAAGATTATTAAAAACATCTCACTGCCACGTTATTGAAAACACCTCACTGCCACATTATTGAAAACACCTCAATTCCACGCTATAAAAACACCTCACTGCCACGTTATTGAAAACACCTCACTGCCACGTTATTGAAAACACCTCAATTCCACGCTATAAAAACACCTCACTGCCACGTTATTGAAAACACCTCTATGCCACGCTATAAAACACCTCACTGCCACGTTATTGAAAACACCTCTATGCCACGCTATAAAACACCTCACTGCCACGTTATTGAAAACACCTCAATTCCACGCTATGAAAACACCTCACTGCCACGTTATTGAAAACACCTCAATTCCACGCTATAAAAACACCTCACTGCCACGTTATTGAAAACACATCAATGCCACGCTATAAAAACACCTCACTGCCACGTTATTGAAAACACCTCTATGCCACGCTATAAAAACACCTCACTGCCACGTTATTGAAAACACCTCTATGCCACGCTATAAAAACACCTCTATGCCACGCTATAAAAACACCTCACTGCCACGTTATTGAAAACACCTCAATGCCATGCTATAAAAACACCTCACTTCCACGTAATTGAAAACACCTCAATGCCACGCTACAAAAACACCTCACTGCCACGTTATTGAAAACACCTCTATGCCACGCTATAAAAACACCTCACTGTCACGTTATTGAAAACACCTCTATGCCACGCTATAAAAACACCTCACTCCCACGTTATTGAAAACACCTCTATTCCACGCTATAAAAACACCTCACTCCCACGTTATTGAAAACACCTCTATGCCACGCTATAAAAACACCTCACTGCCACGTTATTGAAAACACCTCAATGCCATGCTATAAAAACACCTCACTTCCACGTTATTGAAAACACCTCAATGCCACGCTACAAAAACACCTCACTGCCACGTTATTGAAAACACCTCTATGCCACGCTATAAAAACACCTCACTGTCACGTTATTGAAAACACCTCTATGCCACGCTATAAAAACACCTCACTCCCACGTTATTGAAAACACCTCTATGCCACGCTATAAAAACACCTCACTTCCACGTTATTGAAAACACCTCAATTCCACGCTATAAAAACACCTCACTTCCACGTTATTGAAAACACCTCTATGCCACGCTATAAAAACACCTCACTGCCACGTTATTGAAAACACCTCAATGCCACGCTATAAAAACACCTCACTGCCACGTTATTGAAAACACCTCTATGCCACGCTATAAAAACACCTCACTTCCACGTTATTGAAAACACCTCAATGCCACGCTATAAAAACAGCTCACTGCCACGTTATTGAAAATACCTCTATGCCACGCTATAAAAACACCTCACTGCCACGTTATTGAAAACACCTCTATGCCACGCTATAAAAACACCTCACTGCCACGTGATTGAAAACACCACTATGCCACGCTATAAAAACACCTCACTGCCACGTTATTGAAAACACCTCACTGCAACATTATTAAAAACACCTCACTGCCATGGTATTAAAAACACCTCACTTCCACGTTATTGAAAACACCTCACTGCCATGGTATTAAAAACACCTCACTGCCATGGTATTAAAAACACCTCACTGCCATGGTATTAAAAACACCTCACTGCAAGATTATTAAAAACATCTCACTGCCACGTTATTGAAAACACCTCACTGCCACGTTATTGAAAACACCTCACTGCCATGCTATAAAAACACCTCACTTCCACGTTATTGAAAACACCTCACTGCAACATTATTAAAAACACCTCACTGCAACGTTATTAAAAACACCTCACTTCCACGGTATTAAAAACACCTCACTGCCATGGTATTAAAAACACCTCACTGCAACATTATTAAAAACACCTCACTTCCACATTATTGAAAACACCTCACTGCCATGGTATTAAAAACACCTCACTTCCACGTTATTGAAAACACCTCACTGCCATGGTATTAAAAACACCTCACTGCCATGGAATTAAAAACACCTCACTGCCATGGTATTAAAAACACCTCACTGCCATGGTATTAAAAACACCTCACTGCCAAGGTATTAAAAACACCTCACTGCAACATTATTAAAAACACCTCACTGCCACATTATTGAAAACACCTCACTGCCATGGTATTAAAAACACCTCACTGCCATGGTATAAAAACACCTCACTGCAAGATTATTAAAAACATCTCACTGCCACGTTATTGAAAACACCTCACTGCCACGTTATTGAAAACACCTCACTTCCACGCTATAAAAACACCTCACTTCCACGTTATTGAAAACACCTCACTGCAACGTTATTAAAAACACCTCACTGCAACATTATTAAAAACACCTCACTTCCACGGTATTAAAAACACCTCACTGCCATGGTATTAAAAACACCTCACTGCAACATTATTAAAAATACCTCACTTCCACATTATTGAAAACACCTCACTGCCATGGTATTAAAAACACCTCACTGCCATGGTATTAAAAACACCTCACTGCAACATTATTAAAAACACCTCACTGCCACGTTATTGAAAACACCTCACTGCAACATTATTAAAAACACCTCACTTCCACATTATTGAAAACACCTCACTGCCATGGTATTAAAAACACCTCACTGCAACGTTATTAAAAACACCTCACTGCAACGTTATTAAAAACACCTCACTTCCACGGTATTAAAAACACCTCACTGCCATGGTATTAAAAACACCTCACTGCAACATTATTAAAAACACCTCACTTCCACATTATTGAAAACACCTCACTGCCATGGTATTAAAAACACCTCACTTCCATGTTATTGAAAACACCTCACTGCCATGGTATTAAAAACACCTCACTGCCATGGTATTAAAAACAACTCACTGCCATGGTATTAAAAACACCTCACTGCCATGGTATTAAAAACACCTCACTGCCATGGTATTAAAAACACCTCACTGCAAGATTATTAAAAACATCTCACTGCCACGTTATTGAAAACACCTCACTGCCACGTTATTGAAAACACCTCAATTCCACGCTATAAAAACACCTCACTGCCACGTTATTGAAAACACCTCACTGCCACGTTATTGAAAACACCTCAATTCCACGCTATAAAAACACCTCACTGCCACGTTATTGAAAACACCTCTATGCCACGCTATAAAACACCTCACTGCCACGTTATTGAAAACACCTCTATGCCACGCTATAAAACACCTCACTGCCACGTTATTGAAAACACCTCAATTCCACGCTATGAAAACACCTCACTGCCACGTTATTGAAAACACCTCAATTCCACGCTATAAAAACACCTCACTGCCACGTTATTGAAAACACATCAATGCCACGCTATAAAAACACCTCACTGCCACGTTATTGAAAACACCTCTATGCCACGCTATAAAAACACCTCACTGCCACGTTATTGAAAACACCTCTATGCCACGCTATAAAAACACCTCTATGCCACGCTATAAAAACACCTCACTGCCACGTTATTGAAAACACCTCAATGCCATGCTATAAAAACACCTCACTTCCACGTTATTGAAAACACCTCAATGCCACGCTACAAAAACACCTCACTGCCACGTTATTGAAAACACCTCTATGCCACGCTATAAAAACACCTCACTGTCACGTTATTGAAAACACCTCTATGCCACGCTATAAAAACACCTCACTCCCACGTTATTGAAAACACCTCTATGCCACGCTATAAAAACACCTCACTCCCACGTTATTGAAAACACCTCTATGCCACGCTATAAAAACACCTCACTGCCACGTTATTGAAAACACCTCAATGCCATGCTATAAAAACACCTCACTTCCACATTATTGAAAACACCTCAATTCCACGCTACAAAAACACCTCACTGCCACGTTATTGAAAACACCTCTATGCCACGCTATAAAAACACCTCACTGTCACGTTATTGAAAACACCTCTATGCCACGCTATAAAAACACCTCACTCCCACGTTATTGAAAACACCTCTATGCCACGCTATAAAAACACCTCACTTCCACGTTATTGAAAACACCTCAATGCCACGCTATAAAAACACCTCACTGCCACGTTATTGAAAACACCTCTATGCCACGCTATAAAAACACCTCACTGCCACGTTATTGAAAACACCTCAATGCCACGCTATAAAAACACCTCACTGCCACGTTATTGAAAACACCTCTATGCCACGCTATAAAAACACCTCACTTCCACGTTATTGAAAACACCTCAATGCCACGCTATAAAAACAGCCTACTGCCACGTTATTGAAAATACCTCTATGCCACGCTATAAAAACACCTCACTGCCACGTTATTGAAAACACCTCTATTCCACGCTATAAAAACACCTCACTGCCACGTGATTGAAAACACCACTATGCCACGCTATAAAAACACCTCACTGCCACGTTATTGAAAACACCTCAATGCCATGGTATTCAAAACACCTCACTGCCATGGTATTAAAAACACCTCACTGCCATGGTATTAAAAACACCTCACTGCCATGGTATTAAAAACACCTCACTGCCATGGTATTAAAAACACCTCACTGCAAGATTACTAAAAACATCTCACTGCCACGTTATTGAAAACACCTCACTGCCACGTTATTGAAAACACCTCACTGCCATGCTATAAAAACACCTCACTGCCACGTTATTGAAAACACCTCACTGCAACGTTATTAAAAACACCTCACTGCAACGTTATTAAAAACACCTCACTTCCACGGTATTAAAAACACCTCACTGCCATGGTATTAAAAACACCTCACTGCAACATTATTAAAAACACCTCACTGCCACATTATTGAAAACACCTCACTGCCATGGTATTAAAAACACCTCACTTCCACGTTATTGAAAACACCTCACTGCCATGGTATTAAAAACACCTCACTGCCTTGGTATTAAAAACACCTCACTGCCATGGTATTAAAAACACCTCACTGCCATGGTATTAAAAACACCTCACTGCCATGGTATTAAAAACACCTCACTGCCATGGTATTAAAAACACCTCACTGCAAGATTATTAAAAACATCTCACTGCCACGTTATTGAAAACACCTCACTGCCACGTTATTGAAAACACCTCACTGCCACGCTATAAAACACCTCACTGCCACGCTATAAAACACCTCACTGCCACCTTATTGAAAACACCTCACTGCAACGTTATTAAAAACACCTCACTGCAACGTTATTAAAAACACCTCACTTCCACGGTATTAAAAACACCTCACTGCCAAGGTATTAAAAACACCTCACTGCAACATTATTAAAAACACCTCACTCCCACATTATTGAAAACACCTCACTGCCATGGTATTAAAAACACCTCACTGCCATGGTATAAAAACACCTCACTGCAAGATTATTAAAAACATCTCACTGCCACGTTATTGAAAACACCTCACTGCCACGTTATTGAAAACACCTCACTGCCACGCTATAAAAACACCTCACTGCCATGGTATTAAAAACACCTCACTGCCATGGTATTAAAAACACCTCACTGCCATGGTATTAAAAACACCTCACTGCCATGGTATTAAAAACACCTCACTGCCATGGTATTAAAAACACCTCACTTCCACGTTATTGAAAACACCTCACTGCCATGGTATTAAAAACACCTCACTGCCTTGGTATTAAAAACACCTCACTGCCATGGTATTAAAAACACCTCACTGCCATGGTATTAAAAACACCTCACTGCCATGGTATTAAAAACACCTCACTGCCATGGTATTAAAAACACCTCACTGCAAGATTATTAAAAACATCTCACTGCCACGTTATTGAAAACACCTCACTGCCACGTTATTGAAAACACCTCACTGCCACGCTATAAAACACCTCACTGCCACGCTATAAAACACCTCACTGCCACCTTATTGAAAACACCTCACTGCAACGTTATTAAAAACACCTCACTGCAACGTTATTAAAAACACCTCACTTCCACGGTATTAAAAACACCTCACTGCCAAGGTATTAAAAACACCTCACTGCAACATTATTAAAAACACCTCACTCCCACATTATTGAAAACACCTCACTGCCATGGTATTAAAAACACCTCACTGCCATGGTATAAAAACACCTCACTGCAAGATTATTAAAAACATCTCACTGCCACGTTATTGAAAACACCTCACTGCCACGTTATTGAAAACACCTCACTGCCACGCTATAAAAACACCTCACTGCCATGGTATTAAAAACACCTCACTGCCATGGTATTAAAAACACCTCACTGCCATGGTATTAAAAACACCTCACTGCCATGGTATTAAAAACACCTCACTGCCATGGTATTAAAAACACCTCACTGCAAGATTATTAAAAACATCTCACTGCCACGTTATTGAAAACACCTCACTGCCACGTTATTGAAAACACCTCACTTCCACGCTATAAAACACCTCACTGCCACCTTATTAAAAACACCTCACTGCAACGTTATTAAAAACACCTCACTGCAACGTTATTAAAAACACCTCACTTCCACGGTATTAAAAACACCTCACTGCCAAGGTATTAAAAACACCTCACTGCAACATTATTAAAAACACCTCACTGCCACATTATTGAAAACACCTCACTGCCATGGTATTAAAAACACCTCACTGCCATGGTATAAAAACTCCTCACTGCAAGATTATTAAAAACATCTCACTGCCACGTTATTGAAAACACCTCACTGCCACGTTATTGAAAACACCTCACTGCCACGCTATAAAAACACCTCACTGCCACGTTATTGAAAACACCTCACTGCAACGTTATTAAAAACACCTCACTTCCACGGTATCAAAAACACCTCACTGCCAAGGTATTAAAAACACCTCACTGCAACATTATTAAAAACACCTCACTGCCACATTATTGAAAACACCTCACTGCCATGGTATTAAAAACACCTCACTGCCATGGTATAAAAACTCCTCACTGCAAGATTATTAAAAACATCTCACTGCCACGTTATTGAAAACACCTCACTGCCACGTTATTGAAAACACCTCACTGCCACGCTATAAAAACACCTCACTGCCACGTTATTGAAAACACCTCACTTCCACGGTATTAAAAACACCTCACTGCCATGGTATTAAAAACACCTCACTGCAACATTATTAAAAACACCTCACTGCCACATTATTGAAAACACCTCACTGCCATGGTATTAAAAACACCTCACTTCCACGTTATTGAAAACACCTCACTGCCATGGTATTAAAAACACCTCACTGCCTTGGTATTAAAAACACCTCACTGCCATGGTATTAAAAACACCTCACTGCCATGGTATTAAAAACACCTCACTGCCATGGTATTAAAAACACCTCACTGCCATGGTATTAAAAACACCTCACTGCAAGATTATTAAAAACATCTCACTGCCACGTTATTGAAAACACCTCACTGCCACGTTATTGAAAACACCTCACTGCCACGCTATAAAACACCTCACTGCCACCTTATTGAAAACACCTCACTGCAACGTTATTAAAAACACCTCACTGCAACGTTATTAAAAACACCTCACTTCCACGGTATTAAAAACACCTCACTGCCAAGGTATTAAAAACACCTCACTGCAACATTATTAAAAACACCTCACTCCCACATTATTGAAAACACCTCACTGCCATGGTATTAAAAACACCTCACTGCCATGGTATAAAAACACCTCACTGCAAGATTATTAAAAACATCTCACTGCCACGTTATTGAAAACACCTCACTGCCACGTTATTGAAAACACCTCACTGCCACGCTATAAAAACACCTCACTGCCATGGTATTAAAAACACCTCACTGCCATGGTATTAAAAACACCTCACTGCCATGGTATTAAAAACACCTCACTGCCATGGTATTAAAAACACCTCACTGCCATGGTATTAAAAACACCTCACTGCAAGATTATTAAAAACATCTCACTGCCACGTTATTGAAAACACCTCACTGCCACGTTATTGAAAACACCTCACTTCCACGCTATAAAACACCTCACTGCCACCTTATTAAAAACACCTCACTGCAACGTTATTAAAAACACCTCACTGCAACGTTATTAAAAACACCTCACTTCCACGGTATTAAAAACACCTCACTGCCAAGGTATTAAAAACACCTCACTGCAACATTATTAAAAACACCTCACTGCCACATTATTGAAAACACCTCACTGCCATGGTATTAAAAACACCTCACTGCCATGGTATAAAAACTCCTCACTGCAAGATTATTAAAAACATCTCACTGCCACGTTATTGAAAACACCTCACTGCCACGTTATTGAAAACACCTCACTGCCACGCTATAAAAACACCTCACTGCCACGTTATTGAAAACACCTCACTGCAACGTTATTAAAAACACCTCACTGCAACGTTATTAAAAATACCTCACTTCCACGGTATTAAAAACACCTCACTGCCATGGTATTAAAAACACCTCACTGCAACATTATTAAAAACACCTCACTTCCACGGTATTGAAAACACCTCACTGCCATGGTATTAAAAACACCTCACTGCAACATTATTAAAAACACCTCACTTCCACATTATTGAAAACACCTCACTGCAATGGTATTAAAAACACCTCACTGCCATGGTATTAAAAACAACTCACTGCAACATTATTTAAAAAACCTCACTGCCACGTTATTGAAAACACCTCACTGCCACGGTATTGAAAACACCTCACTGCCATGGTATTAAAAACACCTCACTTCCACGTTATTGAAAACACCTCACTGCCATGGTATTAAAAACACCTCACTGCCATGGTATTAAAAACACCTCACTGCCATGGTATTAAAAACACCTCACTGCAACATTATTAAAAACACCTCACTGCCACGTTATTGAAAACACCTCACTGCCACGTTATTGAAAACACCTCAATTCCACGCTATAAAAACACCTCACTGCCACGTTATTGAAAACACCTCTATCCCACGCTATAAAAACACCTCACTGCCACGTTATTGAAAACACCTCTATGCCACGCTATAAAAACACCTCACTGCCACGTTATTGAAAACACCTCAATGCCACGCTATGAAAACACCTCACTGCCACGTTATTGAAAACACCTCAATTCCACGCTATAAAAACACCTCACTTCCACGTTATTGAAAACACCTCAATGCCACACTATAAAAACACCTCACTGCCACGTTCTTGAAAACACCTCTATGCCACGCTATAAAAACACCTCACTGCCACGTTATTGAAAACACCTTTATGCCACGCTATAAAAACACCTCTATGCCACGCTATAAAAACACCTCACTGCCACGTTATTGAAAACACCTCAATGCCATGCTATAAAAACACCTCACTGCCACGTTATTGAAAACACCTCAATGCCACACTATAAAAACACCTCACTGCCACGTTATTGAAAACACCTCTATGCAACGCTATAAAAACACCTCACTGTCACGTTATTGAAAACACCTCAATTCCACGCTATAAAAACACCTCACTGCCACGTTATTGAAAACACCTCTATTCCACGCTATAAAAACACCTCACTGCCACGTTATTGAAAACACCTCAATGCCACGCTATAAAAACACCTCACTGCCACGTTATTGAAAACACCTCTATGCCATGCTATAAAAACACCTCACTGCCACGTTATTGAAAACACCTCAATGCCACGCTATAAAAACACCTCACTGCCACGTTATTGAAAACACCTCTATGCCACGCTATAAAAACACCTCACTGCCACGTTATTGAAAATACCTCTATGCCACGCTATAAAAACACCTCACTGCCACGTTATTGAAAACACCTCTATGCCACGCTATAAAAACACCTCACTGCCACGTTATTGAAAACACCTCAATTCCACGCTATAAAAACACCTCACTTCCACGTTATTGAAAACACCTCTATGCCACGCTATAAAAACACCTCACTGCCACGTTATTGAAAACACCTCAATGCCACGCTATAAAAACACCTCACTGCCACGTTATTGAAAACACCTCACTGTAGTGGTATTAAAAACACCTCAATGCCATGTGATTAAAAACACCTCATCGCCATGATATTAAAAACAACTCACCACCTAGTGACTGCCACATTATTAACTAGAACGGGCACTCATAGAGCGCATACCTTCGCCGCCACTACTTTTTTTGTTCTTGGTATGAGTGTGGGGAACTGGTTTCATATGAATGGTCTTATGACACAAACCACATATCTATAATGTCATGACCCCCCCCCGACTTTCGGGGGCTACAGACTAAACAACAATCAACTCACGTCGTTTTGGCGAGTCTTCACTCGCAAGCTCAGTGAATACAACGTTTCAACAAGAGAAGGTAATCTCGTTTGATGCTGGTTTCATGCAAATCGAATAAGAATTGACTGAGTTATGCCGAAAACCGCATATTTTTCAAGGGCGTGACCCTCCCCCCCGACATTTTACCCCAACCGGTGACATGTGTTATGACGTCATTGTGTCACAAGATTGGGCATTAAATTCTGAACATTTTGGTGCTGGGTTCATGTAAAGCGGACAAGAATTGACCGCGTTATGACAAAAACCACATATTTTTCAAGGTTGTGACCCCCCTGACCTTTGACCCCGAACCGGTAACAAGAGTATGGGCGTCATTGTGTCATATGGCATATTACAAGATGAGGCGTTGAATTCTGAACATTTTGGCATTAGTTGCATGCAAATTGAATAAAAATTGACCGTGTTATCGTAAAAAGACGATTTTGACCTTTTCGTGACCTTGACCTTGACCTTTGACCCGAACGATCCCAAAATCTAATCAAATGCTTCCTGGCTAATAACCAATCATCCCACCAAATTTCATGCAATTCGGTTTAATACTTTTTGAGTTATATGAATCACAAGATTACAAATAAATAAATACACGCCGACCAAAACATAACCTTTCGCAGAATGCCAAGGTAAACATACCATCAGAGATGGGGAATCCCCCTCCATTGAATGAAAAAGGTCATACGTATTCCAGAAAATGAGAGAGGTGACTTGGAAACAAGACACCATTTGGTCATCATCTCGAAAAAGTTCCCCAGGGGTGAGGAACATAGTAACCAAAAATAATTGAAATCAGATAAGCGGTTTTCCATTTATTACAAAAAACATTTTTTTCAAGATGGCCACCCCAGTCGGCCATCTTGGATCCGGCCACGCCCAAAATCAATAGGGTTCTTCCTTTTCAGGTGGTAAATGTGTGACTCAAATTTCAAATCGATATGGCGAACAGTTTATGAGTTATCGCACTCACAGCTATAAATGTTGACGCTCAGACGGACGGACAGCCGGACAGCCGGACGACCCGTGTGACAACAATATCCCCCTTCCGCCACGCGATGGGGGATAAAAACGCGTCACCGCCACATAATTCAAAACACCTCACCCCCACGTTATTAAAAACACCTCACTGCGACGTAACCGTTAACTGAGGATAAGTACGCGAGTTGCTGTGTTGTCATGATTTACACTAAGCAGAATTCAAACATTTATTTTGCAAATTAATTCGTAATATTGGTGATTAATTGCATTTCTCTAACCAATTGAAGTTGTAGATTGAAGCTTAAAAAAAAAAAACATTTCAAAACAATTTCAAAATAAATACCCTTAGGACATACACGGGAATGGAAGGAGCAGCCCAGACGTTTGGTACAATTTCACAAAAGCTTGAGGGGAGTAGTTCAGTGACAACACAACACAGGACGGGACAGACACACACACACACACACACACAAACACATTTTTTTAACACACATATATATATATATATATATATATATATATATATATATATATATATATATATATATATATATATAAATATATTACTTAGTTTCAATTAAGTTTCAAGTCTGGGTTTCACACCAAGCCACAACCACAAGCGTATTTTGAAACATGAACACCTTTCCTGTTGTGAAACAAAATGGTTTCGTTCATGCCTCCTGTGGGTATGGCTGACACGTAAATCCTGCTTAAATATTGTGATCAATTACATATGTACGGCTTCACGACACAATTACAAAAACCAACGTCCTGGATGTACATCCTTACGTCTCACCTGCATTCGAACGTTATAACGGTGATACGATGAAGGTTCAGAGTTCGGTGACATGAACATCGATGTCATACCCATGGCTTTCTAAAAGTTATCGGAATGAGAGGCTCGTCCAAGAAAAAGAAACTTGTCTGAATTTCCCGCCTCGTTCGTAGATCTTTGCCGAAGTATTTGAACTTCGAATCGCAGACACAATTTTTCATGAAGTTCAAGCCAGGAATGAGTACCGGCCGATACATCGTGTATTGTTATCGCAAAGAGTGGATAATGGAGTTTAACTCCATAAACACACTGCGGATCAATGAATTTGGCTCAGTCAGGAGCAGCGCGTGACTCCAGAAAATTGGAACCGAGCCCCAGCACAATGGGGGGAAATGGGGAAGCAAAGCCACAAACTACATATATGCAGGAACTGTCATGAAATGGGGTTTGGGACGAACAAACGCGCTTGTAACAAGATAACCCGCTTGCCTTGACCGAGCCGACACGCTTTAGGGGGCTCAAACACACCGTTAATGACAGACTCGTTTTGGGTACCTTTTAGGAAGTTTGACTCTCCATCTGGAAGTTTGCTGGTCCAGTGTGTGGGAAGGGTTTCAAGTTTGGGGAAGGGAGAGGCGGAGCGATTGAGGGAGGAACCGAAAACGTGAATCGGAATCCTCAACGCGGAATGCATCGCTCGACATGAATGAATGATTCACGATCAGGGCTTATTGGGTTCAGAAAGGAGAGCTTTATGGTGGGTGAATCGAAGCTATGTTCACGAATCATTTCCTATGAAGAACATAGCCTCACTGCAACTATGACAACAAAAGGTAAAAAAAAAAGCGGTGTAAACTTCAGTTGCAATTATTGAATGCGATGTAATTCACAAGGTTGGAGCGGATCGGTGATTCTTGTAGTTGTAGGATGCAGATAAGGTATTGTGGCATTGTGTGGGTGATGGAGTGATGATATAACCTTTCCAGGATTCCAAAAGCACAATCTTGGTAAACATTGCCTTCCGTCACGATGAAGCAAATCACAAGAAGACGTCGTGCAGAGCACGAAACTTGAAAAATCCATTAAAAAAATTTGACCTCAAAAATAATTGGTGGTTGAATTAAATGACCAAATATGCAACTTCTCTTCAAGTTTAAATTGAATCGGATGAAAATTGACAATTTTAGAAATACGCCCTATGTTGACCTTTTGACCAATGTGGATCTCAAAAATAATTGGCTCATTGAATTCAGTGACCTGAAGTATAAATCCTTTTCAAATTTCAAGTCAATCAGATGAAAATTGAGGAATTTAGAAACCTCACCTAAGTTATTGACCGTTGGCCTATGTTGACCTTTTGGTCCATGTTGACCTCAAAAATAATTGACTAGTTGAATTCAGTGACCTGAAATATTAATCCTCTTCAAATTTCAAGTCAATCGGATGGAAATTGAGGATTTTAGAAATCTTACCAAAGTTGTTGACCCTTGGCATATGTTGACCTTTTGACCTCAAAAACAACAGGCTTCTTCCTTATGACAAACTCTATCATGTGGTGAAGTTTCATGAAGATCGGTTTAAAATTGTGACCTGAAGGTGATAGACAGACAGACAGACAGACAGACAGACAGACAGACAGACAAACAGAATAACAAAATCGACCAACCAATACACTTGAAAAATCTTACATTTTGCAAGTACTGCTTCAGCAGCACCAACGCTCTGCACAGAGTATGGTCCCAATGTAAGGATGATGATCATGATGGTGATGGTGGTGGTGATGGTGATGATGATGATGATGATGGTGGTGATGATGATGGTGGTGATGATGATGATGGTGATGGTGGTGATGGTGATGATGATGAAACTCTACACACCTTTGGTGCGACAGAAGCAGTTGCTGGACAAGGTTTAGGGTTATACCGGGTGGTTTGCCATTGCCTTCCCAGCAGTCAGTTTGGACAGGAATTTGTGATTAGTTCAAGGATGTATTTGATAACTCACCTGCTCTTCACGAATGACACAATGTGGTCTTTAACTTTTACTCCCTGATTCAGCAGACGAGACACCAGCTTAAGGTTATGTTTTTCTCTGGATGAACACTATAATCACTCACGACTTGTCGTGACTAGCCCGGGCACCCATCAGCTAAAGATCAACATTCATCACGACGTGTCTTAAGAGTGAGCAGTCATAGTTGTAATAGCTCACGGGTTCTGACAATGCAGTGAAAGCATTAAAATCACAGAGGATCACCTCAAAAATTTGTCCAGGAATGAAATCGGAAAGTGGCCACATATAAAGAACAGGGAAAGCAAAAGATGAACTTGAACTCAATTACACACAATTTAAATGTGTCTGCGGTGAAACGATGTTTCAGGCAATAAAATTGATATAAACTATGAACTTGAGTCTTACTCCGACAAATTAAAGTTTATACGCAATGACACAGAGGGAGACGTGCGTGACACAAGAGAGAAAGGACAGGGATTTAGGCCTCAGCCTCCCTCCAGGAGAGTAAAATGTTTTTCAGTCTGTTCTCGACACAGGATCCTGGGCTGGAGGCTGGAGATGGCAGGAGAGGGAAGAATGAAAAGTTGAATCTCAGAAGTTGTTGTTCTTGTAGGTTTTTATCAACTCTATCCTGATCTTTCTCCTCCTTCCCCTACCCCTCCACATCACACCCACTGTTTTCTCTTTGCCACAATTTTTTTTTTCTTCTGTTGATCACTTCTGTGCTTACACAAGCTTCAATACCTTTATAAATGTTTTGTTTTCTTCATGTTTGCAGTACAGAGTCGGAGCAACAGTTTTTCCCAAGTGATTCAAACTTGCTTAGAGATGGAGGGTCCATTGCTCAGGTTGAGCCAGCAGGCAGCTCTCGAGCCACAGCTTGGATCTCAACAACTCAATCAACAAACCTCCCCAAGAGGCTTGACCAGCATCCGATAAACCTCAAACTCCGTATCCCAGCTCACTGACCATCTCTCAAGTTTCTCACCAATGTCTCCTACAGCTTCTTGACAATCCCTCGATTCACATTGGAACCCCCCCCCCACGCTCCCTCCCCCTTGATATGGGGATAGCTCCACTTTGCTGTCCCCGTACACTCATTTCTGTGTGGCTCGAATCACCTCCACACTCAGTGCGTATTCACCAGGCTGGATCCAAGCCCAATGCAACTAGCAGCTATTGTGAGTCACGGTCTCTGAAAACAGTAACTCCAGTGACGTCAATAGTCACTCTTAAAATATGATATGAGCAGGACATAATACCCGAAATGTTGGCTGATGCGATACTGTGCAAATATTGCATCGTCTTTCAAATAAAAAATAAAGTGAAGGACTTTTGTTGCAAAGAGTCAGTTTTCATTCGTTCATTTCCACTCCGAAACTGCGTACCTCCACCATGGGCTGTGAAAAGGAAGGTGATGGTGTGAGTCATCTTGTCCTTTTTTTCTTCTTCTTGACATGATATCCAAATCCTGGAAGAGTAGTTGATGTAGCCTATCCTGGATATGTTTGGAGGTGATGGATAATGCATATTTCTGGTATGATTCGACTGCTCCGTGTCATAGGGCCAAAACAGGTCAATGCTATGAAGCACATTTCCATGAGTTACAAACTTTGTCATGTCATATCGAACTGAAATATCTTCAACTTTATTTGGCACACATTATCCCAATAAAGCTTCGAACTTTGGCAAGACAGCTGAGAGGCGAGTGTACGTACCTCTAGGTGTAGGACATCCTGCCAGCCCTACTAGTTCATAAATGAACACAATCATTCATTGGAACAGTTTAAAAAAAAAACATCATAATATTAATTCAAGTCATTCATAGAGCTATTATTTTTTTAAATTGCAGGAAAGCGCAATAAACATAAGGCGTTGCAGTGAATGTTTCTGTAATAAGTCGTTTAATGTATAGGAAATCATAATAAAGGTCTTGCACACACATCAAGCATGGATGCCAGCTTCGAACAAAAAATGCCAATGGGACTTTTATCAAGCCATTTTTGGTCGGTTTGTCAGCCGGGCGATACAGATGTCAGCTTATAATCGATGAACAACTTAATTTGAAATTCAATGTTATGCTTTGAACATGAATCGGAAAACGACCCTGTGGTTTTGTGGAACATTGGCACTGAATTTGTCCCAATCACACACACACTGTACACAGGGATGAGTGAGATAATTTTTTACTGTCCACCTGTCTGGCAAACAAAATTGTAAATCATTCCAAACAGGAAACTTCCTGTTTTTAAGGACGTCATAAAGGACACAAACAACAGTCACGAAGAACTAATGTCACGTGATAAATAAGGTTGTGGAAAAGACAGCGCATCAATGGTGGTGAACTTCCGAACTTAATTTTTCTACAACCTTTGCAACCTTTATTTTATTTAAATTGAATTATATACTTCAATACTGCAGAGAACAAATTGTCTTCGTGGCAACTTAACAATCCTTTCGTTTAGCAGTAGTTGGACAAAATATTACAGCATTTTACATCATCGTGACCAATCAAATTTGTTGCTTACAGAACCACCCATGTCCTCGTTTCTCAAGACGACATGTGGTACCCTTAGGTGTTCTATGAACCCTCTGTATCCATATATATCTCTGTTTCATTTTGTTTTCCTCCCTTGAAACTCCTTATTATCATCTTATAATAAGGGTATTCTTTTTTAACGCTTCTTAAAACTGGCAAGAATTTTGGAGCTTTATCCCCCAAACATGTCATTCTTCAAGTACAGTACAGTATTGTACTGGGATCATTTATTCCTGTTCATCTTGTCTTTCACAGCTTAAAAATTACAAATAATGGCCATCTTCATATTACATGTGCAAGAGTTGAAAATGTACCCACATTTCTCCCACTTCCCCCTCCTCGCCTCCCTCCTCATTTCAAACACACACACACACACACACACACACACACACACACACACACACACACACACACACACACACACACACACACACACACACACACACACACACCACATATTAGAACTAGACAGGTACTCGGTAGAGCGCATACCTCCGTCATGCAATGCCTGATCCACGAGAACATATCGGGCCCAATACAATTTTGAAACATCGTGCTACATATCGTTTTTAGCCGGATCTCTCAATAGTGAAGAATCACTTTATGAATTAAAAAAAAATTCTGATATCCTCATTTGAATTCAGATCTTCACCAAAATCGAATAAATTCGTCCTTGTCACCACCCAACCTATCGATCAAGTTTCGTCCGAATCCACCCACAACTTTTTGAGATATCGTGCTCCATATCGGTTTAGCCCAAACTCTCAAAGTTGAAGAATGACTTAAAAAATTCTCGTATCCGGATCCGGATCTTGACCAAAAATAAAATCAATTCGTCGATGTCGCACATCTAACCTGTCCACCAAGTTTGATCCGAAAATGTCCACAATTTTTTGAGATATCCTGGACACACACAGACAAACATACAGACTAACAGACAGAAAAAAGTGAAAACGTGACCTCCTCCACCTTCGGTGGCGGAGGTAATGATTTCTGAAAAGGATATTGTACAATTGGAAATTGTTGCATGAGCAGAAAGCAGGAAATTTGGGGGAAATATAAGGGCTTTGTTGTAGTTTTACAAACTGAGCACAGAACACCCCTCAACAAGTTACTTTTGCTCCTGAAGCCTCATCTTACACCACGGGTGTCCTATAATTCAGGCACGGCCTTCCACTGCAAACAGACAATAAAGCTACATGTGAAGGGCAAAGCTCACAGTTACAGTTTCTCTGGAGACAATCTATGCTCGAGCTTTGGGGTGCAGACATTATTATATCGCCATCAGATGTTTCAGATATCGTTTCGCTAAAGGAGGAATATGTTTGCTTTCTTGGCAATCTCTGTATTCCTATTGTGTTGTGAGGTGCAAGCCAGAATGGAGTGTGGTTACGGCCTATTCCTGACCCAAAGCGACTGCTCCCAAAAGGTGAGTATAATTACCCTGGAACTATCGGCTCTTTCCTACCTTTTCCTTAATACTTGGATCCTATAAATACCTGGATGCTGGATCCATTTGTGTTTAATACCCGAACCATTTGTGTCATCAGTTTGGTTTGTAATGAACTATTTTTGTGTACTTTTTGTTTTGCAGGGTCTTAATTGCACGATGGAGGAAGGTAAATAATGCTTCATTACATTTAGTGGACAATTAGTACAAAGAAGGTAAATAAGTCTTCCTTACATTTCGTGGACATTTATAAAAAAGGGGGATATACTGTATATATATATATATATATATATATATATATATATATATATATATATATATATATATATATATATATGAGCAGGGTGTGCTTACACATTGTGTAAGCATACGGAGCGTGCTTCCCCGTTGTCTCGTGTTGCTGACTGGCATTTGATTTTTCATTTATTTATATTTTCATTTAAGGATGCTTTCTGACGGTTCTGTGATGTTTTCTGGTATACCAGCTTCGATGTCCATTGGCACACAAAATTTCGGTAATTTTGTGTGCTGACAGATATCGAAGCCAATACACCGGGGAAAATAACAGAATCGTTGCACAACATGCGATTATGGAAATATAAATAAATGAAAATAAAGAAATTATAAATCGAATGCAGGTGAGTGACCCGAGACAAAGGGGAAGCACGATGATTGTGTGTGCCGATGGACATTGAAGCCGATACACCGGGAAAAGTCACAGAATCATCGTACAACATTCACACATGAAAATACAAATAAATAAATAAAACAATTGAAAAATCAAATTCAGATGAGCGATTCTAAATTTGATTTTTCAACCATAAAAACCCCATAATCTGCAAAGAACACCCATCCATCTGCCACCCAGATGATTATTCCCGCTAATGTCTATACCATTTTGCGGTTTTACCGTGTGAGATATACAACATACGGCGAAGGCCTCTGGAAGCGGCAAAGCTCACCATAAGAGTCAGGAGGTGCATCTGATGTTTAAACGATGAATGTGGTCATCATTGGTTAGATATTTATCTGTATACCATCCTCATGAGGGCAAGTATGCCCAAAATCTTGATTAGGTGGCTACGTTTGATGTTTAACTGTTGTTGACCATGTAATATTTGTTTGTTTGACGGAATCACCGGGCCGAGGCCTCTGGGTTGGATGTGACGCTTTGGTGTAGGACTACTATGTCAAATGGAGATCAGAGGAGTGCTCGTCCCACTCCACATGTCTTGATTCACCCGCCGATCACATCACGTGCCTTCTGGTTGAATGGTTTGCATTAGCAGGAACAATCGTCTGGGTGGCAGATGGATGGTTGTTCTTTGTGGATTATGCGGTTTTACTGTGTCAGACATAATCTGCGGCGAAGCTCACCACAACAGGGAGGTGGTGCGTATGATGTTTAAACGATGAATGCGGTCATCATTGGTTAGTTATTTATTGGTATGCCATCCTGATGAGGGCAAATAAGCCTGAAATCCAGATAGGTGGCTCCGTTTGATGTTTAACTGATGTTGGCCATGTAATCTTTGTCTGTTTGACAGAGTCGCCAGGCTGAGGTCTCTGGGTTGGAGGTGATGCTTCTATTAGAAACACCCACTCCTTTAGGGGATGCAAGGAAGTTGTTGGTTTTTTCTCCCAGACAAGTAGTACAACTTCTGGGAGTTTGATTTATTATTTAGCGATAACATCCACTTTCCAAGTTATTCTTTCCAGTGGTTTATTCCAATAAGGTTTTCATACAGAGGTTCTTCGCTCGAGCTATAGAATAATACGCAAAAACGACGTGGGCGAGCAGGGGCCCCGGTCAATTGGGATGGATTGCGGCGGGTGAAAGACAGTGGGGAGGGAGTTTATTTTGGTAAACCGTGCACTTTTTGTGTTATTATTAAGATTTAAATTCTTTTCTCGCGAATAGCTCTCAAATTTCAAATTGCTTTATGCAAAGCATAAATTGATTTTACAATGGGTGAGTGCCAGTACGTACCTGTATATATATATATATATATATATATATATATATATATATATATATATATATATATATATATATATATATATATATATATATATATATATACACACCAATAAATGTCAGTATGAGTGTGTGGGTGTGTGTCAGTGTGTCTCCTCAATAAGTCCAAAACTATAAAACCAAGCAGCCTGAAACTTTGTATGCATATTAAGAAAACGCCGAGGAAGTGCAAGAGTGAAAATTGTGCGTTTGAGTTAATTAAAACACTTTTTTTGAAGATAATTAACGGCCTTATTTAATTTTATCTTCATCAGGCGCATCCTCGGTTACCGCTCTCTGTGGCGTCTGAAGACGTATCCAAGGAAACTTTGCTGAGGTCTGAAGCCGCCATGTTTTTTGGCTTGCTCAACCATGCATTTACTTGGAACAGGCCACAACGGTTTTTTTCACGACAAAGTTTTTTTTTTCACTTTCCTCCAACATATTCTCGAATGCCTGTTCATCAGAGATACAAATCACTGTATACATCAATTTTTTTAAGTGCTATAGTTTTCAAATTAGGAGCTTGGAGGAATTTCATGCATTACATGATACAATTTTCCACGATCTACTCTAATGGACTAATTAAAGTGTATAATCGAAATATTATTTCGGTTTTGAGGATCGGATATTGTCTGGACTAAAGAAATGTGGAAATCTGGAGTGAGATCTGATAATTTAAAGAAATAAGGAGTCTTATAACTCAGCCAATATACCTTTTTACTTTAAGCAAACAAGGCTATCCCTCCTTCTTCAAACACAAGAAAATGTGAAATTTCTAAAGCAATAAACTTATCTTTTTCTACTGTTTGGAGAATTATATTGAGTGAAGAAAAGGTGGAAGAATGTGCCAAAATTATCCAGCTTCATTGAGAGAAATGATTTAATGCATTCACTGCTTGATGTTACACCATGTTCCCCAGAGGAACTTCTTATCCAAAGTGTCTGCCAGATCTGGGTCTCTATTTTTGGAGGTTTCATGAGAAGCTCTACGGGGAATCAAAGCAAATCTGGTGAAAAATGTATGTTTCAAAATAAAGTTATAATGTTTGCACAGACCGCGGACCAATGTAGCAAGTGACGCATGTGCAGACGCAGACAACGTGACGGATTATCTGCAATGTTTATTTCACTGGCGATTAATCTTTGCTATGTCTCCAAAGTTGTTCCGCATTAAGCAGCAACTCTTATGGATAAAGTCATTATTTGAAGGATCTTATTTTATTTATTTAACTGCTGCATGCACGGTGAAGACCGCTTTAAAGATAAAGGGATCCTATATAGTATGCAGCAACAGCCTGACCAGCCGTACCTTATCAACCATTTAATTGGAGTGCTTGCTTGAGTGCTTAATCCACTTAATGAGTGCCCTATAGTCTGGCGGATCTCCGCTACATCATTCTGAGTGAATCGTTCTCACTGTGGACGCATTTGCCGCGCCACGTCATTCAGAGTGAATGGTTCGAGCTGCGTCTTCCTGAGCGAGTGGTTTGTGCTGCGTCATCCTGAGTGAGTGGTTCGTGCTCCACCATCCTGAGTGAGTGGTTCGTGCTCTGCCACCCTGAGTGAGTGGTTTATGCTCCGCCATCCTGAGTGAGTGGTTCATGCTCTGCCATCCTGAGAGAGTGGTTCGTGCTCTGTCATTCTGAGCTAGTTGTGAAATAACACCCAATTCCGGAGCTGTTTGCTGTATTAACATGTATTCCAAATTACCGAGTCAAATTTTTTTTTTCCACCAGTCACACGCAGTTGTACATGAAGATTGATGTTTGTGAACATATCCCTGAAATGTCTATATAAATGCAACGTTGTTTTTCAGTGAAAGCTACACAAGGTTTTGGGTTAAATCCAATACGTACTTTGGTCGGTAATCACACTGACTCAAACCTCCCGATTCCCCAAAAATTGCCAATATCAAATTTGTGCCCAGGACTCTCTTCAGGATCATCGCAAAGCCCCAGACATCTTCCAACTGTCGTTAATTTGTTATAATATTCCCAGGGATGGTTTTTAGCTCACCTGTAAAGTAGTTCCAGGGAGCTTATGGGATGGTGCATCGTCCGTCCATCCGTCCATAAATACTTGCAACTTCTTCTCAGAAACAACACACACAATTCCAATGAAACTTCATGACAACCTTCATCACCCATGATGTACCAAAGTTTGTTCATGACATTAGAAAAAATCTGTCTCTAAGGGGATTTAAGGGGGGGTTGCCCCCCAAAATATGTATTTGCTTTCATCTCCAAAACCACACATACAATTCCGATGAAATTTGACCAATATCTTCACCACCCATGATGTACCAAAGTTTGTTCATGACATTCAAAAAAAATTGAGGTTGAAGAGGTTCTACAGGGTGGGGCAGGGAACAAAATATGTATTTGCTTTCTTTTCTGAAACCACACGCACAGTTTTGATGAAACTTGACCACAACCTTTATCACGTGTAATGTACTAAAGTTTGTTCATGGCATTTAAAAAAAATCCATAGGTATTTACTTTCTTCTCCATTTATATTTTGTGGGTCATCCATGCCAACCAGTGGTTGCCTGGTTATCTTATACAGCCACTACCAGGCGAGCACCCAGGGATACGGCCCGTATGTTTAGTATCTCTGTGAGGTTCTTTTTCATCATTCTTGCAGCTCCAGTTATCACTGGCACAACTTTGGCAATCTTCAGCTTCCAGGATCTTCTCACTTCATTCTTGAGGTCTTGGTATATGGTCATTTTCTTGATTTCTGCATCGTTTAGTCCAAACTCACTGGTATCAACACCTCAATAAGCAATGCCTTCTTCTCTTCTCTTTTTTGTACCGAAGTATGATATGTGGTCACAACGCTTTGTTTTCGATGTTCACGCTCGATGGGATCATTAGTTCGTACGTGAGTGGTAGGTACTTCCATGTTTTCAGTGATTACTTTTGGTTCATGTTCCCACAAATTTTCTGGAACTGGAACATCAAAGTTTTTACAGATGTGCAGAAGTGCCAGATGTGCCAAATTATATTTTAAACTCTGTTGTGTCTTTATGTGTGCAGCTGTTCTGACATGAGTTTGTTTTTGTGTGTGTTCAGTCATTAAGCACAACATATCATTCTCTTTACTAACCCCACCTTCACCCCTTACCTTTCTCTCTTCTTTTTTTCATACCTCTCTCTCTCTCTCTCTCTCTCTCTCTCTCTCTCTCTCTCTCTCTCTCTCTCTCTCTCTCTCTCTCTCTCTCTCTCTCTCTCTCTCTCTCTCTCTCTCTCTCTCTCTCTCTCTCTCTCTCTCTCTCTCTCTCTCTCTCTCTCTCTCTCTCTCTCTCTCTCTCTCTCTCTCTCTCTCTCTCTCTCTCTCTCTCTCTCTCTCTCTCTCTCTCTCTCTCTCTCTCTCTCTCTTTCTCTCTTTCTCTCTTTCTCTCTCTCTCACCCCCTCGCTCTTCTTCCCTTCCTCACTTCCCCTCCCTCCTGCCTCCTCTCTCTCCACTCCCCTCTCTTCTTCTCTTCCTCACTCTCCTTTCCCTCCCTCTCTCAACCCCCCTCCTTAATAACCCCCATCAGCAAAATGACAGGTTGTATTTGCTTGTGTGTTTTCATATATATATACATGTATATATATATATATATATATATATATATATATATATATATATATATATATATATATCTTCTTCTTCTTTCGGCTGCTCCCATTAGGGGTCGCCACATCGGATCATCCGTATGATCCGCATAGTGATTTGGCACATGTTTTATGCCGGATGCCCTTCCTGACGCAACCCTGGTCGCCTCTTACGACACAGGGATATGGTACACCTATTTTAACTGGGGTATACACCGGCCCAGTACACTAGTACTCATTTCGCCGACCTCGGAAGGATGACAGGCTGAGTCAACCCCCTGGTGTATTAATTCAGTTGGCCCAACGGGGCTTGAACTCAGGACCTTTTGGATCCCAAGCCGCTGCCCTAACCACTGCGCCAACACCAGGCATATATATATATATATATATATATATATATATATATATATATATATATATATATATATATATATATATATATATATATATATATATATATATATATATATATATACACATATTGTTACGGCTGTGGAAATTTGCAGAACACCATATAGGTCCTTAGTTCAGTTATGCCGATAAGTCTGTGTTCAGATAGATTTCCCCACCGTTGTCTAATGGGGATTATACGTGTGAACAGGGCTGTAATCTTTGAGTTAGCCGTTTTTCTTTTACTATCGTTATTTTGGACCAACCGCTTCACAACCACCACCTCCACCACCAACATCGCTCTCATCAACCGCTCTACAACAACCACGATCACCACCACCACCTTCTCCACAACCGCATTTCAACGACTACACCACTACTTCAACAACCACACCACAAACCTCTCCACATCGAATAACATCTACACCACGGATACTCATCAAGAAAGGAAACAAAGGCAACGGTAGGAAAACCCATTGCCCCCGCGGAGTGTGGGCAGAACTACAGTGCTGAAGAGAGAAGTTCCAATAATGCCTGGGACTTCCCCTCCCCCTTTCCCTGCTTTCCCGCGCGCCAGGAGGGGGGAGGGGCGGATCGAGCCAGGGTTCAAAGTTGATGTAAAGGAGGGGCCTCATTTTGGCCGGACAATGCCCCGGAGACACCTCCCCTTGGGGGAAACAGCAAGAAAACTTCTAGAATTCTTCCCCCGCGCGCCGTGAAGGGAGGGGCGAAGCGCCGTCGAGATAAAAGGGCACGTGGAACGAGAGGTTAAAGTCTGTCGAAGTCTGGAGGTCGTGGTCGCTCGCTGAGTCGTCGGCTGCGGGAGGTTGTGGAGGCATGTGGAAAGGAGGAGAGAGCGCAGCGGAGCCAAGGCGCATGGCCTGCCGAGCCGTGCCTTACCATGGGTCATGGGGACGGGACGTCGCGGGCCGCCCCAGCGAGGTGAAAGTAGCCAGCCCAGTCTCGCGGAGCCTCTGCGGTCTACGCGGCTCTGTGTCAATAAAGACCCCAAGGGGTCCAGTCTGCCCCTCGTCTGTCCTGGGGTTTTTCTTTGCTTTTGAATGAACGTTGTGGCGCCTTGTCCACTAAGTATAATTGTTAAGTGCATGTACATAATAAATAGATGGTCGTAGCTCTTTGACTTGCTCGTGTATTGTCCCTTACCCGTGTTTGCTGTAAATAACCACATACGTGTTTTGCTTGATTGATACATGACTGCACATGTGTTGTTTGTAAATAAATGTGCTTGTTTAAATGTACCCCGTTCGTTGCATCTTTTCCCTAATTGAACTGCCCCATCTTGTACTCGGAATATAGTTGGTTTTTAAATAGCCGGTAAAGTGATCGTGTCCAACGGGACTGCGCGATAATACCCCTCTCGGTTATCCCAAAAGGAAGCGAGCTGCTTAAGCGGCTCATTTCCAAGCAGTCCCGTTGAGGTACAATCTCTCGGTAACCTACCCGCGCGAATAATTACGTAAATCGAAGATTTGGCGATCGGACCCTGTAGCGCTGGTAGAGTGCGGACAAGGTTGTGGTGTGGTTAAAAACACACCAGTGGCTGATTTTCGGCGTTGATCCGGAAAGCCAAAACTGGATTGTCCGTTCGGTGGGCGAGGCGGCCGCTATTGGTTAAACGCGGTCGTTCACACGCCGGCGGGCAGGAAATTACAACAATATATTCATCTACACACAAGTTGGGTCACCCAATCAACATCAGGTAATTTGTAATTTCGAAAAACATCAAGAATGTTCATCCTTAAAGCTGTAGACCTGACCCTGGGTGCCCCCAGCACATATGCAAAATTTGATGGAGAATGACCAAACCAATTTTACTTCCTTCACGTTAGGTGGACAGAGGTGATGTTTTCACCCCTGTCTGCTTGTATTGTTTTTTTGTCTGTGAGCAGGATGTCTTAAAAAGTTAAAGGGGAACCGAAACGCTCAGATCATCTCGATGCGAATATATTCCTTAATTGTTACCCTACAAAATAGATATGATGCGTCTTTTTCCAATTTCAGAATTACAAAGTTGGTAAATTTGCGATGAGACGTCGAAATCTTCTTCTTCTTCTCCTGATTATCCATGACGTCACAAAGGGAAGTGGAACCCCAGATCCGCATTGTCTCTGGGTTACATCGCGGTACGATATAACTCAAACGGTGAATAAATTTCGATTTTCCACAAATATGCTGAGTCGATGCGTCCTTAGTGCTTGTCGTAATACAAACCGAGATGGTTTCATGCCACACAAAAGACCCAAGTTGCCAGAAATTGGACAAGGTTTGTCCGAAATACATGAGGGTGGATTGGGCCTACAAAATGTTCGCTTTTGTGCTCAGAACATTTCACAGAGAACTGTTATGAACCAACAGAGATCGTTCGATCTTGTGGTTATCCACCACGATTGAGAGAGGATTCCATCCTCATGATTAAGAGGAAGAAACGGCCATCTCTCGAAACTGTAACATCATCACTACCCAGCTACCAGCAAAATGTACACAGACAATTTCAGCGGTGCGGCAAACACCTCTTGCCATTACCACAAGAGCACTGAAAAAATAATTATCTGTTATCAACACAAATTTCTGCAAGTCAAATGAACCACCATCTATTTATAGTGGAGAGAAAGTACCTCTGTATTTGTCATCACCTTCTCCTCTGAGAGGATTTGACCGATGATGCGGAAACTTTCAGGGTCAGACTCCACCCCCAGCACCTCCCATTACCCCCACAATACTCATTCCCACACCCTCTCAATACAAACCACCATCCCACACCTCCCTCCTCCACAATACCCACCACCTTCCCACACCCCCTCAATACTCCCCCCCCTCCTTTCCACAACCATCACCCCCACAATACCCATGACCATCTCACACCTCCCCCCTACACAATACCCATTAACATCCCCACCCCCCTCCATAACCCTCACCAACAATATCCACCACCATCCCACATTCCCCTCCACCCTCTTTCCCCTTCCACAATTCCCCATCTGGGAAAAGTATGAAACAGGACGATCCCAAAACATATAAGACACCTTCTCAGCCAGTGACGGTGGGACAAACATGTCACCCATTTTGGCCACGATGTTTGAGTGTGCTGGGTGGTCTCGAGCTGTCGGACGATGATGGTTATTTCTGCTCGAGTGATGTATTCTCAATGAAACCCAACCCTGATTGTGCGGTCAGAGCAGATCAGATCTGTGACTTGCTGTGGGTGTCATGTGAAACCTGTACTAACCCGTTCATGGTCGAGTGTCAGCGACTAAACCGGCACTCCCCATCAGGTCCCACTGGTGTAGAGGGTGTATGGACATGGACATCCAGAAGGATTAAATACAAAACCTGCCATAGGGCGGAGGAGCTTCTTGCGAGCCAATGGACATCCATATCTGGTGCCAACTGCATCTGCAGATGTCCTCCTGCAGTTGGTTCCCTTCCTGAGGAGGTTGGTGGCAGGATTTGCACTCTGGCCACCACCACAAAACACTTCACTCTGTAAAAAAAAACAAAAAAACACTGCGGTGTGTCAGGATGGTGTTGAGGTGGTCCCTTCAGTTGGATGCCTGGAATGTCCTATCTCTAAGAGATGTGGATGGGTCAGGTCTCTGCCTGGGGGATGGACAGACGGAGGCCCCTGGAGAACTTGCGGAAAGTGGATGCAGCGACATGCTGTGAATCGCATGCGCCCAATGTATGATATATATATATATATATATATATATATATATATATATATATATATATATATATATATATATATATATATATATATATATATATATATATACCGATTTATCAATTAATACAAAATCCCCCCCTTATAAACCGATAACTGAACGTAAAATCAAACCCGACAGAGCTGAAGTGATCATGTGACCAGCGTTTTCATCTTCACAAACACTTCGGCCTTCTTTCTCTGAATCACTCGCACAAGGCTCAAAATGATTCGGCTCCGCAATTCCCCCCAAAGCGTTTCCATTCCCAATTTTGTCTCCAATAGTTTCTTCAAAATCCCAATGATCACTTTCAACATTCTGAGATCCATCAGTGTTGCTAATGACTGTGGAATCAGTATCTGAATTTGAGCTTGACCTGCACTGGGTCTCCATGTAAAGCTGCTGTTCGGATCAATATGGCTTCCAGATATGACATCACTGGCACAATCGAAAATTGACCCCCCAGGACAAAAAAAAAATTCAATTTTTTCCCCCTTTAAATTATCCCATGATTAATGATTCTCAATGGTTTTCAGCCAAAAAAAACAAAAAAAAAACAATGGTTTTCAGTGTGTGTAACAAAGTTATTTGATATTGGTCACAATCCAGATCTGGATCCAACCTACCAGTTGGATATATAATTGAAACTGTTCAGCATGACAGTGATACAGTACGTGCTCTACCGAGTGCTGTTCTAGTTACCCCATGCACGTGAAGCTAAATGCAGAGTTAAGCAATGGGTTCATGTCTGTCTTGACAGTTTATGATCATCAGTTTATGATCGATGAACGACTTACTTAAATTTGAATTAAAATTTAAATCGAGGAACAAATTTAAAAATTAAATGTTATTGTCACGTCCGAGGCTCTGTTAACATGGTATGCCTCCGCGCTGGGACCTTTCGCCTCAGGAAATGGCCAAACTGTCTCTTACTGCACTACGTTCAGTTACTCTTTACCATCCCCCAAGATTGCCAAAATGAGCCAAAATTGATGGCACATGCACGGGAAGCAGATGGCTTAAGCACGTTTTCTTTCCTTTTAAAGGGTTTATTTTGTATTGAACATTGGGGGGGCGAGGTAAATGAGACTTGCATTTCAGAACAAACCAAGCAAACAAATCAAAAGACACAAAGAGGAGAATGGGGACATGCAAACTTGTATACAATGATGAGAAATAAAGAACAAAACCTAACCCACTCGTGCTGCCACATATCACACTTATACAAACACAAAGTTTTGTAGGTGGGGACTTTCCTTTGTCTGTGATGTGCAGATGCGGGACTCAATGCAGCCCGCGTTTGAAAGCCAGGAGCGAGACAATGAGAGGCCAGTGACGAAGTGAAACAAAAGAGGGAGAAAGCCAGAGATGAGACCAGCCAGCCATGTGGAGCAGCAGCAACGGTCATCCGCTCAACCAGCACTCGTGACCCTCTCTGTCCTTTCTCCACATGAGTCCTCATGGTCTGCCCTCCGTCTTCTCTCCAGCTTCTTTTCTTCACCTGCTCTGTCCTCCTGTGCTCCGGGGGCTCTGATGGGTCCGTTCCCTCCACTGGTCACTTCTTGTTCTTCGTCAAAGCACTTCTTTGCACAGATTTCATGTGGAGTTCTCCTCTCTCTCTCTCTCTCTCTCTCTCTCTCTCTCTCTCTCTCTCTCTCTCTCTCTCTCTCTCTCTCTCTCTGAAGTCACTTCTTCCCCTCTCCAAAAACAGGGTGATCCAAGCTTGGGTCAATCCCAAACGTCTTCAGAGAAAACCACAATAATGTTCTGCCTAACAAAAACTCCATGATCCTCTTCTCGTCCTCCTCTTCCGCTTGGGGGGAGTCCTCCTCCATGCCGCCCCGTCCTTGGCGCGGCCCCAATAAACATTAATCTATTGCCACTTCTGGCACCAAATCACACTGCGCCACCATGACTGGCACAAACTGGCCAGTGATCATAATGGCCTTTCGCTTACGTGCTTTTCGTGACAGGAATTCCTCACTTGGCCCCACCCACAAGAAGTGTTTATGCCTACAACATTACTCTGACTATCCTGTCTATAAATGACATACACTGCACTGCCTCCTCGGCGTCACATTTTACAAGATGACTTACTCTGACAGGTCTCTGTTACATGCAATCTGACCGACTCAAAACACACGGACAATGTTACATTTACCACAGTCGAGCTATACATTATATTTTGACTACGAATCGGAACATGAAGAGGAAGACAAGTTTGGCATTTTACAGTAATTTGGCTCTGAATTTGTCCCGTCTGCACATGGGCGGAGAGGAGTGAGATCATATTTATACTCTATCTGCCTGCCACACAGTCATACAAAGTTGAAAATCATTCCAAACCAGAAACTTACTGCTTTGAAGGACGTTATAAAGGACACAAACAACAGGCACAAAAAACGAATGGAATCTGTTCGATACGCTGATGTAATAGACACTGGGTAAAACGGCGGTAAAATCCAGAATTGATTTATTTGTATGCCTTTAAACCTTTATTTAGAATCGAATTTTTTACTTGAACACTGTAGAACACAAATTGTCTTTATAATACTTCCATGAACCATGCTATATATTGATATATATCATGAGAGGGCATGGGATATGTTAGAGGGTACAGTATCGGGGTGAAGAAGATGCCCCCGATATGGTTATGTACGATGTTGATTGATGCTGCGTTCTACGGTGGTCAGGAAAGCCTCCATCTTCTAAAATGTGAGTCAATGTTGTCTTATTACAGTGTGTAAGGGTGATGTATAAAACTGTTTCAGTCACGCTAAACTTCCGTATTTTTTTTTTTTACGTTCTTGAAAATTATTATTTTATTAAAGTTGAACTATTATACTTGAACACTGCATGGGGTTTCGTGTAATATGAATGCTGTGGTTTATTTTGTGTTCTTTACCATTTACAAAACCCCAAGGATTGTCCGATCGATAAACCGAATTTTGCGGTTGATCATGCATGGGAGGCAAGAAAGTGGGTAAACGTCTCTCATTGTTGACATGAAACATTATTCTATACATTTATTTCTGATACATGAAACACCCTGCAACCCATGCCAAGAGGAAACAGGCTATTTTCAGAATGCCTGTTGCATTTTCCCATCCAATCATCATGCAACTTTGTTGAAGAATTATGCATGGTTAGGCGGTCCTCTGTTGAAAGTTGTGTGTCAATCAGTTAAGCAGTTGCAGAGAAAACAATTTAAAAAGGAAATAAAGGTGTAAAGGTGAGGGCAGAAGAAAAAAAAAAGTGAGGGCCTCAACCAGCGTTCCACAACATGCTCAAGGGTGGTTGTAGATGCCTGTTACAAGTAATGAAAATGTTCTTCAACCTTCTAGAAATGGAAACAAATTCTTCAATCTGGGTTTCGCAACCTTTTCGCTCAGTGTAATCCCATTTAGTCAGTTGCAAATTCTTGAGACCCCAACATCATGCACAGACATAATCAACATTTGCATGCCAAAAATATCACATTATAATGAATATTTACACACTGAAAAATTTAAGTTCATCATACATTTACCAACCTTGTCGTAAGTCTTGTATCAGGGTAACAAACTAATTGGCCATTTAAATCGTTCAGAAATCTGAGCCACTTGATGGCTCCATGACCGAGTGTGGCATCGGCTTTGGGGACACAGTTTCATTTCATTTGTCTCATCGGAGGTATGGATTATCTTTCCACACGCGGGGGCTCCTTCCCGTGTCATGTGACGTTTTGTTGCAGGAGTGAGTTAGCACATCCTTGTGGGCGATCTTGGCAAGGTGCCCTCCGTTGTCTTGTATAGAGACCATTTTGTTTTGTTGTTTGGATTCTTGGTTTTCAATGAATCTGTGCATGCTCATGTGCCAATAATGAAGAGATACGGTTGGATTATTGCAGATTGACAGAGAAGACATTGCTCGCTGCTATCACCTTGCAGGGCAATCTGCAGCTTTGAATATATACGAGAATGACATTGCATGATTTTTGGGACCATCTTACCCAGAGTAACAGCATCCTTGTACACGGTTTCCTGTTACTTGTCCTTCAACAGCACTGATCAGATACGATACTCTCAAAGTGAGCTCAATCCCTCCTCTTTGAGGTGCGTTTGAGATTAAATTCCACCAATTGTCCAGACTGCCCTCTGAAGCTGTTGTGTGGGCTACAGACAGGTTTGGATGTGGCAGATGAGATTTAGAATGTTGTAGATTTTCCACGAATAGAAAAGGTGCATCTAAGGAAGATGCCTAACCAAAAGAAACTATGAATTCTAGATGATCAGAAGAACTCCTTTAGCTTACTTCAATGACTACCTGATGCAATGTGCATTTGTATTATCAGCTGGGCACTATCCATCATTGAGGTTAAGACCCTTCAATCCCAGATCCTTTCCAAACAGTGGATGCATAAACAAAGTTGTGTCCAAATTCCAAAGGTTACCCGTTCAGGAAGTGATAAAAAAGAGAGATTGAAAAGAAAGAAAGAGATATACCATCAAAGAGACCCTTCAGAGGCAGTGTTCAATCCACTATCTTAAAGCTACCTTGTGATCTGCATCAAAAGCTGTTTCTCAGGGGATGTATCTGCCAAAGTTTAAGATTACTTTTACCAAACAAGAAAATACTTTATATAATTTGTTCGATAAGCAAACGATAGATTATATCAGAAAACATAACCTCCATCCACCTTAGGTGGTGGAGGTAAATAGGGACATCACTTGAAGGATATGGGGAAAAAGTATAATCTTTTCCCAAACTCGGGCCTTTGTGTAAAAGAGCTTTATCCATGTGACTACAGGCACTTGTCATGTGAGAACATCACATGACCTTCTCACATGCCTTTTCCATACTTTCAGGGGATGGGGTCCACGAATCATGGCTCAAAGGCCAAAAGCATGAACCATCTCCACCAAAGTCCCTTAACCTGTCGATACAGTACCGGGAGGATAAAGATGGAGATGGATCTGCATGGCTGCAAGTACGCTGGGAAGTCAACCAAGATGGTGTGTATAGATTTTATACTTTACTTAATGGACAATTTTTATGACACGCTCTTGATTTTCTTCATCGATGCAATGTATTATATTAATCTTAGTTTGCAACGTGTTATTAAATCAATCAAGAATCCTCAAATAATCCTTATCCATGATGCCAAAGCTGGATTGCATGAGAGATTGCAGTTTCACAACTCAACACAGTTGTGGATTTGGTTTCCATAAAAATGACAATCAAATCTGCATAAGAAATGGCAGACTACCCAGCGTAATTCTTGCCATGAGACTGTTTAAGCAAAACAAGTGATCTGCTCTCAGGTATACCACCAAACACATGCCATTGATACACCAGTCCATCAAAACCTCCTTTGAAGTTTTTTGCTTTAATGTAATTTTGTACTATAAGACAGAAAGCATAACTGGAATGGAAAGTATTTGTTAATCCTTGTTAACACGTAAATAATAAAAATGCTTTTGTACAACCCAGAGAGGAAAGCAAAATAAGACTGGAAGGGCACTTGGTGGAGTACATACCTCCGCCATGTAATGCCTGATCCACGAGAACATATCCGGCCCAATCAATACATTTTTGAAATATCATGCTCGACAGTACTATATCGTTTTTGGCCCTATCTCAATGGTGAAGAATCACTTTACAATTAAATTAATCTCGTATCCAGATCTGTATATTTACCAAAATCGAATAAATTCTTCCTTGTCACAAACCCAACATGCCCATGAAGTTTCATCTGAATCCGTCTGCAACTTTTTGAGTTATCCTGTACACAAACAGACAAACAAACAGACAGACAAACAGACAGAAAGGGTTGAAAACATAACCTCCTTCACCTTAGGTGGTGGAGGTAAATTACTGGGACCAAGAAGGTGATTATGGGAGAATAGAACAGGAGAGGAGGAAGGGGGGCATCTTGTCCAAACCCCACCTTACTCATATAATTATGATTATTATTTTTCAACAATATGAGGTGTACTGGTTTGTATGCATAAACTCCATCAGGATAAGTTAATAGCTTCATATATTGCACCACCTGAAAAATCGAAGTAAATTAATGAAAGGGTGGTTTTTCAGTTCAAAGAGCAAAAATATTCCTAATGGGCTGTGCATAAATAATAATCTGTTAATACTGCAAACAAATTCGTGTGAAAACAGCAATTTCTTTACCACCAATCATTGAATATTTATTGCCAGGTAATAACTTACAAGCTTAATCATACCGATCACTCAGCTCAGTGGTAATAAACTGAGTTTTACAGGTACAGTATATCACGTCACAATGTTGCATTCTAATAGCCTGGGTGAATTTTCCATAAAACAGAACCAGAGACTCCGAGAGAAGTTTTGGGGAAAACGTTAGCAAACACTTATAAACACTATTTGAGTTTGCTGAATGCATTTCTGGTGTCTGCAAAGCTCAACTTATACCTGTACATGTTCAATTTTAATTAAATTTAAGACCAGATTTTAGGGATCATATATCATATATGAAAAACACAACTTATTCTTTCGATTTAGGGGTACGAGGCGTGCCTGCAGTCGTCATTTTTGCTGATGGGTTTAATCAAAAGACAGTATGTTGTACTTCACAAACCTATTGTATATCTCCCAAAGGATTCCTACTGTTGGACCATTGGAACCACAACATCAACACTGAGGTCCTGCTTCTTCTTCTTTTGCACAAAGACTGGCTTTCAAAACAAGCATTTATTTTTAAGATGAAACAGGCACAAATTTTTGTTTCAATGAAATCGATATTTAGCTTTCCAACCAAGTAAATGGCTTATCAGTTTTCCAACCAAGTAAATCGATTATTTGCTTTCCAACCAAGTAAATTGATTACTAGCTTTCCAACCAAGTAAATTGATTACTAGCTTTCCAACCAAGTAAATCAATAAATAGCTGTCCAACCAAGTAAATCAATTAATAGCTTCCCAACTAAATAAATTGATTATTAGCTGTCCGACCAAGTAAATCGATTCTTAGCTTTCCAACCAAGTAAATCAATTAATAGCTGTCCAACCAAGTAAATCAATTAATAGCTTTCCAACCAAGTAAATCAATTATTGATGTATGATGTATTGATTATATTGATGTGTTGATATATATATATATATATATATATATATATATATATATATATATATATATATATATATATATATATATATATATATTGTGATGAATTTCGCCCACCCGGCATGCGATCAGCCGCGTAACTCTAATAGCATCGCCCACCGGACGGACAATTCAGTATAAATTCAGTATAATTCTGTATAATTATATTAATTATAATTCAGTGAATTATATAATTCAGTATAACTATAAATTCAGTATAATTCAGTATAAAATATAATTAAAACATGGAACATTTAGGTTAACACATAGCTAAAACATGGAACATATAGGTTAACATGTTGCTAATAGATGGAACATATAGGTTAACATGTTGCTAAGGCATGGAACATATAGGTTAACATATAGCTAAAACGTGGAACATATAGTTTAACATATAGCTAAAACATGGAACAAATAGTTTAACAAATAGCTAAGCCTGGAACATATAGTTTAACATTTAGCTAAAACCTAGAATATATAGTTTAACATTTAGCTAAAACCTGGAACATATAGTTTAACATTAAGCTAAAACATGGAACATGTAGTTTAGAATAGAATTAAAACATGGAATATTTAGGTTAATGTATCGTTAAAACATGGAACCTATAGGTTAATATGTTGCTAATACATGGAACATATAAGTTAACATGTTGCTAAGACATGGAACATGTAGTTTAACATTTAGCTAAAACATGGAACATGTAGTTTAACATGTAGCTATAACTGAAACATATAGTTTAACATATAGCGAAAACCTGGAACATATAGTTTAACATGTAGCTAAAACCTAGAACATATAGTTTAACATGTAGCTAAAACCTCAAACACATAGTTTAACATGTAGCTAAAACCTGGAAGATAAAGGTTAACATGTTGCTAAAACCTAGAACTTATAGTTTAACATATAGCTAAAACCTGGAACATAAATTTTAGCATATCGCTAAACCTGGAACATATAGTTTAACATGTAGCTAAAACATGGAACATGTAGTTTAACATATAGCTAAAACATGGAACATGTAGTTTAACATGTAGCTATAACTGAAGCATATAGTTTAACATATAGCGAAAACCTGGAACATATAGTTTAACATGTAGCTAAAACCTAGAACATATAGTTTAACATGTAGCTAAAACCTAGAACATATAGTTTTACATGTCGCTAAAACCTCAAACACATAGTTTAACATGTAGCTAAAACCTGGAAGATAAAGGTTAACATGTTGCTAAAACCTAGAACTTATAGTTTAACATATAGCTAAATCCTGGAACATATAGTTTAACATGTAGCTAAAACCTAGAACATAAAGGTTAACATGTTGCTAAAACCGAGAACTTATAGTTTAACATATAGCTAAAACCTGGAACATAAATTTTAGCATATCGCTAAACCTGGAACATATAGTTTAACATGTAGCTAAAACCAGAACATATAGTTTAACATGTAGCTAAAACCTGGAAGTGTTTTAATTCCGGAGGAGAGGAAAGGTTATTGTGGAGGATTTTAAGTTGCCAGGGATACGTTGGGTCCGGAGATCATGTTTAACAAATTTATTGCAGTTCAACAAATCAGTTTCTCACTGGGTGGATGAGGGAATTGCAGTGGATGGAATGTATCTGAACTTTAAGAAGGCATTTGATAAGGTGCAAAATCTCTCTCTATCTCTCTATCTCTCCATCTCTATCTCTTTCTCTCCCTGATATACAATACTCTTCACAGAGCATTGGTGCCACCGAAGCAGTTTCCTGAGCAAAGGTTATCCTGGGTGGTTTGCCATTACCTTCCCATTAGTAGTTCGGGCAGTAGTTTGTAATTTGACCATGGTGTCAGCGATAGCTCGCCTACTCTTCGTGAAGGATACTGTGGGGTCTTTAACGTCCACCAACTAATGCCGGAAGATGGAACTCCCAGTTTAATGTCTATCTGAGGGACGGCATACACATCAATGAGTCATTCTGCCTGTGAAACACCAGGATGACAGTTTTAACTGGGTCAGGATTCCAAACCAGGCTAGACAGCTGAACAATACAATAGGAGGTTGTTAACTGAGGTGATGGCTTATGGTGTTGCTGGTAGAGAAGTGAAGTGGATTGGAAGCTGACTTTGTGATAGGAAGCAAAGAGTGGATGTGAGTGTCAGGATGTCCAGCTAAGTGGCCTGGAGAACGTAAATCATGGGGTACCTTGTGTGGTTAAGAGTCGACTTGCTATATTTGCAGATGAAGCAAAGCTTGGAGGTAAAGTAGATCACATTCAGGGATGGGGGTAGGGGTGATCATATTCAGGAATGTCTGGATACTGTCATGGTGGTGGCGTCCAAGGTTAATCCCCCAACCCAAATTGGGGAACGGGCGGTTCACACAGCGAGCCCCCGGACAGCCGAACTTCTCCCTTGGAGGCCGACAGCCAAAACTCTCGGAGATTAATGTGTGCGTGGGAAAAGGGCGCAATGGAGGAGGGACAGAGGAGTACAGCACCAAAAAATGATGAAAAGGGAGGGTGGGGGTTATCCTCGAACCCCACTACAAATATACAGATACAGTTACTTAAAATGAACACATTCAATGAAAATAGACAAATATTTACAGAGGACAATTATCAAAAGGTAAGGATAAGAACGTGAAGCAAAAAAAAATCCGAAAGTCGAGGCGCCTCTTCACACAGATTTAAATACAGGCAAAGGGGAAACAAAATAAAAAGAAAACCCTTCCTTTACTCTTGTACTTAGCTTGGCCCAGAGCTGGGCTTTGTGGAACTTGGAATTGAGGTGCTTCCACCAGCATGTGCAGACATGCGCAAAATGGCACCAAGCTGCTTCTCTCATAGTGGGACAAACGTACGCCAGGCAATCCGCGAGCAGCACTCAACACCAAGGATCAGAGACCCATGTAGCTGCTTCATGCGTCAATTGTCCTCACAGACCCGACTAAGAGCCAAAGGCCAGTGTCTTGCTTCACCACGCGAGCCAAATTGCCTCAACATGAAAAGAAGGATTGTGCTGTCCTCCTTGTGCGTTGAAGGAAAGCCAGCCGTATAGCCCTGTTCTTACAGCCCATCTCCTAACTACGTTCTTTCTAGACAGTGTGCGTCCACTCAGCACTCAACTTCTCATCTGAAATAAACTCTGCCTCATGCGTGCGCTCTGCAAATCTCTCGTCTTATTTCGTCTGATGCCTCCCTCGCTCTCTTCTTCTTCTTCAGGCGTCTCAGGTCTAACAATCCTCTGCCTCTGGGACGTGGCCTGCTCACACAAAACCTGGGAAGGCAGGGCTTCTGCCTGCTCGGCTAGCTTCTGACGTCATGCCCATAAATCATCAGCCTCGGTGGTGTGACTTCTCCAGCCATCACCCCTGGAGGCTGGGCTTCGGCCTGCATGGCACATTTGCTTGTAGATGTTTTAGGGACATGTTTCCCCACCTTTATTGCCGATCTTGAAATATAAAATCATAGGGAATAGTCACAGGGGGGGGGCACTTACAGACTGGGGAAGCTTATTCTTAAACCCTTGCTAATTGAGAAGACACCCCCCCCCTCCACAACGCCACCACCCGTGTGGTGACACGCAACACTTAAGCTCACAATTGCCCGACTTATTCACATCGAGAAGCCTCCTACACGTCCACGGACCAAACTACTGCATTCTATTCAATGCTAAATTCCCTGTTAAATTTCTCCATCTTCCCCCACAACCGTAACAGTTCCTTAATGGATTTGACCTAAGATTAGAAGATTGCCACTTAATATAAGGAAATGTAAGGTGCTGGCGTTGGGTTGGAATAATGAAAGTGGGGATTACATAATTCAAGGAGTAGTCTTGGATCATGTCACACAGGGGAAGGATCTGGGGGCGGGTGGAAGGGGGGTGTAATATATATATATATATATATATATATATATATATATATATATATATATATATATGTGTGTGTAGGGTAAGCAGACAGGACAATGCCAGGCAGCTATTGGTAGCCTAAACAGGGTTTTACATTGTATTCACAGGGAGATAAATTATAAACCAAGAGATGGTGTTAACACTGTATATGGATTTAATGAGGCCCCATCCAGAACACTGTACAATTTGGTTCACCACATCTCAGGAATTAAGACCTATCTGTCATAGAGAGGGTTCAACGCAGGGCAACTAGATTGATTCTGGGCCAAGCTAGTCTTTGAGGAACGGCTGAAGGAGATAGGGCTTTAATCACGAGAAAGGAGGCGGTTACGAGGAGATATAATAAAGATGTTTGACAAAATGAAGGGTATAGATAAAATAAGTGCAGAAGATCTTAGAACACTTTCAACCGAATGAACCGAATGAGGTAAGGGGGGGTTGGGAAGCATATGAATGTGGGGGTGCAAAGTGAGAAAATTAGAGATAGTTCAGTGGCTCCCAATGTCTCTCCCTGGAGTAAAAGCAGCCTTCGTCAGTGTCACCTGTAACCTTACAGCCACGTACTATGTTTGATAACGATAGTAGGTTTGGGACAGTGATGCGGTTTCATCCCAATAGCCTGGGATGACACTGAGATATTTAATTTGTTTGCCTGTGTCTCTGTCTCTCTAAACATGCATCATGATTGCAGGAAGCATTCGCTGGCTGAAAGGGGCAGAAATATTGATAGCATCAAAGGAGGCAAGGCAGAAACGAGTGCTTTTCCATTTTCACGGCAATTTCACTTCTCAAACCAACCCGGCAGGACGAAATGTGAGTAACATGTTTACAGAAACAACAGCGCATGTTTTTGACAATTGACAATAATCATGGTCGATTAACAGGAAAGCGTAAAAGTAAAACGACTACAAATTACTTTTATCTTCAAAAAAAGAACTCCAAAAACATCTGATGTATTTTCTTAAAAGGAATTCTTCTTAGTTTGTTATTTCTTTTACCGAACAAACTGTTGCTCAGAAATTTATCAGTTATTGGGTAATGGCAAAAATGAGCTTACTATGACGATAATTATCAATGATCGATCGAACGAGTGTTCAGCAAACAAAATTGATGTTGACGTTCTGCTGATTTGGATTTCGGTGCAAAGACAGAAGACAGGCTAATATTTGATTAACAGGGAGCAAAGGTTGGAGCAAAGTTAAAAGTTTCCTTTTTAGCTTGCCTGTTCGAAGAACAGAGAGCAAAAGCGATACCCCCGGCGTGAGCGTCAGCGTCAGCATAAAAATGTTAAAGTTTTTGGTGCAAGTTATTTAGAAGCTTGCCATTCATTTAATATGTGTACTAGGATGCTGATATTTGGCAAGGAGGTTCCTTTGGGGTATATTATTGATGTAGTGAAGTTGAAATTTAAAAATAATTTCAATTTTAAAAAAAATTTTGACCTGTTTTGAACTTAACTTTTTTGTAGCACATCAACCTTAAAGTTTTGGTGCAAGTTATTTAGATGTTTGCCATTCATTTAATATGTGTACTAGGATGCTGATATTTGGCATGGAGGTTCCTTTGGGGTATACTATTGGTGTTGTTAAGTTGAAATTAAAAAATAATTTCAATTTTTTTTAATTTTTGACCTGAACTTTTTTGTAGCACATCAACATTAAAGTTTTTGGTGCAAGTTATTTAGAAGCTTGCCATTCATTTAATATGTGTACTAGGATGCTGATGTTTGACATGGAGGTTCCTTTGGGGTATATTATTGATGTAGTGAAGTTGAAATTAAAAAATAATTTCAATTTTTAAAAAATTTTTGACCTGTTTTGAACTGAACTTTTTTGTAGCACATCAACGTTAAAGTTTTTGGTGCCAGTTATTTAGAAGCTTGCCATTCATTTAATATGTGTACTAGGATGCTGATATTTGGCATGGAGGTTCCTTTGGGGTATACTATTGGTGTAGTGAAGTTGAAATAAAAAAAAAATTCATTTTTTTTTTTAATTTTTGACCTGTTTTGAACTTAACTTTTTTGTAGCACATCAACGTTAACGTTTTTGGTGCAAGTTATTTGGAAGCTTGCCATTCATTTAATATGTGTACTAGGATGCTGATGTTTGGCATGTAGGTTCCTTTGGGGTATATTATTGATGTAGTGAAGTTGAAATTAAAAAATAATTTCAATTTTTAAAAGTTTTTTGACCTGTTTTGAACTTAACTTTTTTGTAGCACATCAACGTTAAAGTTTTTGGTGCAAGTTATTTAGATGATTGCTATTCATTTAATATGTGTACTAGGATGCTGATATTTGGCATGGAGGTTCCTTTGGAGTATATTATTGGTGTATTGAAGTTGAAATTAAAAAAGAATTGCAATTTAAAAAAATTTTGACCTGTTTTGAACTTAACTTTTTTGTAGCATATCAACATTAAAGTTTTTGGTGCAACTAATTTAGAAGCTTGCCATTCATTTAATATGTGTACGAGGATGCTGATGTTTGGCATGGAGGCTCCTTTGGGGTATATTATTGATGTAGTGAAGTTGAAATTAAAAAATAATTTCAAATTTTTGACCTGTTTTCAACTTAACTTTTTTGTAGCACATCAACGTTAAAGTTTTTTCCTTTCTAATGTTTTTATCTACCACACTATTTTTACTGATTACAATATACAAATGCATATATTGCTTTAAAATTATTTGGATCAGACTTCACTGCAATGCTTTATAAAAAAAATATTATTTGACGAGTCTTTTAAAAACGATCAATGTAAAAACAGGCGAGCATTGGGTGCCTTTGACACCAACTCTCTGGTTATGCCTCTGCTGATGAAATCGCCGGTGGCATTATGTTTTCGGGTTGGCTGAACGTATGTCTGTCCATGCTAATTTTCTCTCTTTTCTCTGCAACTACTTATCTGATTGACACAATTTTTTTCACCATTGGTGTGACTTCACATGCCGAATGTTTTAATAATCATGACGTCATAGGTAATGTTGTGTGGCAGCCATGTTGGAAATAAAGAAAAAATTTGGACCTCTGTATCTCCGAAACCACTCCATGGAAATAATTGAAACTTGGCACTTGCGAAATACTCCCCGTGGGAAATAAGAGTGACTTTTTTATGATGTCATAGGTGGTGTCACCACTCCCCTTCGTTATGATGTCATAATTGCATACGTCGAATACTTTATCAGATCAGGCTGAAAATTTTTGAGGGTCATCTCGGGCTAAATTGTGTGGTGGGTAAAAAATTGATGACGTCATCGGTCATGTGTTTTGGCAGCCATATTGTTTTTAACATAAAAACCTTCAAAAATCTTCTCCGAAACGGCCAAACAGATCGATGCGAAACTATACACGTATGATCGCCAATCTATGAGAAAAACAAAGTTCTCCACTATGACGTCAGAGGTCACATGGTTTGGCAACTATGATTTTTTTTGAAAAATAAACCTTTAAAAACCCCTTCTCCAAAATGGCTTGACAGATCGATGGGAAACTTCACCCACATATTCCCTAATCCTTGCGGATACTAGGGTGTTCATGAATAATTAATAGGTCACATGGTCCAGTAGCCACATTGAATTGAACAAAAATCTTTTGTAAAATGATTTCTCTTGAACCGCTTTATCAATCGACATGAAACGTCACACTTCCTCACACATGAGTGCCCTTCTAGTTTTAATACATGGTTCACCCTATGCGTCCTTCTCTCCCTCCCCTTGATCTCACTCCTACTCTCACCTCTACTCTGCTGTTGGTGTTTCTCCCTTTCCATTTTGTTTCACTCCATTCTGCTCCATCTCTTCCATGAGCCTTTAGCATGCATACAGAAAAAGGATGTTCTATCCCACTCTTTTCTCCAAGGTATCAAGCAGGTGGTGCACTCCCATCTCCTGTCAACCATAGTCCCTACACACGATATTTTCTACCACAATTAACTCTACCTAAGTAACCCTACCCTCTCAAATGCAGGTGACTGTGTTTCCTCCATTCCTCGATTGCTTTTCTCCCTCCTGTTTGTTCATTCCCTGACTTGTCGAGTTCACATGTGGCCCTACACTCCCAATGTTCATTCATTGTCTTTTCTAACCTCTGTCACCTCGTTCTTTCAGAAGCCTCAATATTGTAAATGAAAGTCTGGCCATCTGGTTTTGTTCTCACTGGGACATCATCAGGACCAATGCAGTCCTTGCAAGGCCAAATAACCAGTAAGATAAACCTTTAAGCTTTACTCCAAACTGGGCAGTAAGCTTTCTTATTTGTATTCCCAGTTGCAAACTCTAATCATGAAGAGTGATAAGTCAGGAAAACTGATGTGACAATAAAGCTCTTGGGTTTGCCTTTTTGACTTTTAAATTTTGCATTTTTTTTTTCTAGTGGGCCTTTATGTTCAACGATTTTCGAGTGAGAGAATTTGCACAGTACACTGTCATTATAAGTCACCTTCCCATAAACCAGCTGCATCGAGACCAAAATTACATCAAAAAGAGCATCACTGTTCCAGGTAATACAACAATTCTTATTTCTTGATGTCACGTACTGCATATGCACAGAACATTTTATGCCATGTTCGGAGCTGGAAGGATGGCTTCGAGGTGTGCACACTCCCCTTTTAGCTGCTCTAATTTGCATTTGAATCTCAACTGAGCTATAAACCTTTTTGCATGCAGGGAGGTGCCCATCAATGTGTGTGCTGTGCATCTGAAGGACGTTAAGCAGGAGAACCTGTCCGTCATCACCGGTTGTTGGTGGATGAGAAAATATCCCATGGTGTCTTTCACAAAGAGGAAGCGAGTTATCGCCGGTACCATGATCAAATTACAAATTCGCACCAATCGACGTTTGGCTTGGTTGTCCGGTTCGTGAACGATTTTGGCTAAAAAATCTTTCTGTGGCCGACCCTACAAGAACGTTGGGATAATTGTGACCATTGAGAAGTAGTAGTAGACTTTAGTTTCATTACCTCCACCACCAAAGGTGGATGAGAGGTCATGTTTTCACCCTTGTCTGTCTGTCTGCTTGTCTGTGAGCAGGATATCTCAATAAGTTGTGAACGGATTTGGACAAAACTTGGTAGACATGTTGGATGGGTGACAAAGAAGAATTGATTCTATTTTGGTGAAGATGCAAATTCGGATCCTGATACGAGAATTTTTTTTGAAACTTTTTTCAGTGATTATTCGCCATTGAGAGATAGGGACTAAAACGACACATGGTATAGCATACAAAAGGTAAACTGTTCAACCTGGCGGAGGTATACACATTACCGAGTATCGTTCGAGTTGTATCAATATTACAATTGGCTTCTCCTTGAAGAAAATGGTCGCCTTCCCTTGAAACACTCTAGCTGACCTGGACTCCCTGGTGGTACGCACACTCGCCTCTAAGCTGTCCAGCCTGGGTTCGAATCCCGACCTCGCTATAAACTGGATAAACTGTCATCCCGGTGTTTCACAGGTCGGGTGATTCATCAATGTCTGTGCCATCCCGAGGATGGACATTAAACGAGCGTCCTGTCTGCCGGTATTAGTTGGTGGACTTTAACTATTCCACAGTGTCCTGTGCGAAGACTTGGCGAGCTTTTGCCGGCACGATGAACAAATTCCAAATTCCTGCCCTAACCTGCAGAGGGCATTGCATCAGCAGCACAGCCATGCCCTCAGCCAATGACGATACCCCACAACCTTGTGCTGCATACAAACGAAGAAGAAAGGACTCTCTTCCCAATCTTAAAAATAAATAAATATGAGTTCTCTTATGAGGAACTTGAATGCAAGAAGCAACATTAGGTCCATGAAGCCTCCAAATGGTTGCCAATCTATGGTTTGTCCACATTAGCATGTACAAAGGAAGTAACACATACAATTTTTAGGTCATTTCATCTCGATTCTCGAAGAAATAAACTTATAAAATGGATCCTGATGTCCGGATGTCCAGATGTCCGTCTGTCCGTCCGTAAACGTTTTTGCTCTTTTTGCTACTCCTCCCTCATCACCCAGCTGATTGATCTGAAACTTGACACATGAATACAAGACAGTAGCCCGCACAATCGCTTGAGCTTCGATTTTTCGATTTCGGATCGGGGGGCTCCCATTGGGGGTAGGATGGGTTACTCCCCAAAAACTTTGGATCTCCCTTATTTACCATCGGATGACTCTGAAACCCAACACAGCCCTTCTACTCCATGATCCTAAGGATCGCACAGTCTTAGATTTTTCTATTTCTATTTTTCGATTTCAGATCATAGTGACTCCCAGGGTGGGGGTTACCCCCTGAAACTTCTGATCCCTATCCGTACTCATCCCTTATTTACCAACCGATTGTTCTGAGGATCGCACAGTCTTAGATTTTTCAATTTCGGATCAGGGGTCTCCCAGGGGGGGGTCCTCAAAATCTCATCCTGTAACTTTCGGTACCCAGAGTTCGAGTTGGGATGGGCTAGAATCTCGGTCTGAACTACACCCTCAAGAGATGACCGTCAGCCTATTCGGGGCTATTTTATTAGTCTTTGGTATGACTCAGCTGGGATTAGGTTCACACTGCCGACCTCCCAGAATTAGAGTAGACACTCCAGCCATTTTTTTTGTTAACCAGTCAAAGTACACACCCATACTCTAACCAGCATCAGGATATGATGTTGTAAAATTGGACTTTGTTTTGCAGGATGCAAGAATGAAATTATGAAAAGGACATGGCCTTGCAAAATCAGAGGTGAGGGAAAGACATCAGCAAAAGCTGAACCATTTCCAAAGTAAAAAAAACTAGCATCTGTTGAAGACAAAGTCTTCGATATCCCCCACCATAGTAAATGAGGATTAAAAAACTTATATTCCCTAAGCGTGTGCAATATGTATGTGGTTTCCCCTTGATCGAACCAGCCGTTCTGGAGAAGAAGATGTTTGAAGGCTTTAGGGTAAATTCAATATGGCCGCCAAACCATGTGACCTAACAATTAGAAATTAACAAACTTCTGAAAGGATGTCTTGGGGAAAGTGTATGTGAAATTTTGCCTCAATCTGTCCAACCGTTCTGGAGAAGAAGATTTTTAAAATTTATTAATTTTCAATCCAAGATGGCTGACGAATCATGTGACCTATGACAACATAAATTTACATTCTGCCTCCAATGGAATACGTGTGTGAAGTTTCGTGTTAATTGGATGAGGTGTGTTTTTCTATCGAAGATGGCCGCCAAACCATGTGACTTGTGATGTCTTAATTTTTACTATGTATGCAGACATGATGGAAGATGATAGTTGCAAATTTTCGCTTCGTTAGGTTATGTGATTCCAGAGAAAACATTATTTAATTTTTCTTGAATCCAACATGGTTGCCAAACCATGCGACCTATCAATTAGAAAATATCAAAAGGCACCAGTTCACCACTTGCTTGATATGTGTACCAAATTTCGTAAATATATCTTGAGGGGATTTGTAGTTAAGCTCCGGAAACGAAATGTGACGGACGGACGGACGGACGGAACCCATTTCTATATCCCACGCCAACTTCGTTGGTTGGCGGGGGATAATAACAACCAACGAAGTTGGCGGGGGATATAGAAATGGGTTCCGTCCATCCATACGTCCATCCATCCTTCACATTTCGTTTCCAGAGCTTAACTATAAATCCCCTCAAGATATCTTTACGAAATTTGGTACACATATCAAGCAAGTGGTGAACTCGTGCCTTTTGATGTTTACAGATTAAAAATATATATATATTTTACTCTGGCGGGGGATATCAAAGACTTCGTCTTCAACGGATGCTAGTTATCATTGATATGTTTTCCAGTCATGTGTTTGGGAGGATTATGTGGAATAATCTCTTTTCTAAATCCATCTGGGTCATTGGTATTTAACAGCAGCATATGGAACAGTTAATTAATGTTATGAAGGTACAGTAGTTGTTAAAGTTTCCAACAATGCAAAATGTGAAATGTCTACTCTTTATCGTCCAGTCGATTTGTGCGATGACTGTTTTATGACTATGACTGAATTATGACTGTTTTCATAAACATTTGAAACTTGGCAAACTTGTAGATAGCCCACTCCTAAAAGGGTTTTGATGTGGAGCCATCGCGTAAATTCACCATGTCGACCGTGGTGGCCATTTTGATGCCACCATGAGCAAAAAACACATTACCTTTGATATCTCTCCAAGAAGACATGATGCAACAACTGAAACCGGTTGCTACCAAAACCTTTGATGATTATGCATTCAACTTATTTGTACCTTAGATCCAGTTCCAAATTAAAAGGGCTTGTCAAGTGGACATAGTGTGGGATTGTTATTTCGAGAACAGCCTAAAATCACAAACAAGAAGGAAGTGTAGGAAAGGAGTGAGAATAAGAGTTGAAGGGTCGGATTCCCTCTCAACAAACTGGCAGCAGTTTATTTGAGTTGACAACAAGTTAGAGCTCATAGCCTTTCTAGCAAGCATGCTGTGCAGATTTCAACTGACAAGCTGGTAGTTTCCACATATTGACTCAATGTTTTGTATAGCCATCAACAAGATACAAGCCGGCTTTCACATTGCGACCATGAAGTAACGGATACCCGAATGCTCCTGCACACGCTCATGCTGTAAGCCAAGATTTAGAGAAAGTAACTTTGCACACAGTAGACACTGATGTCGTTGTTCTAACTGTGGCTGTTGTCTGCAGAATTAATATCAGGGATCTGTGGCTGGTGTTCTGGAGAGGACAGCACTTGAGGTGCATCCCTGTCCATGAAATTGACACATCTCTGGGTCTAAATAGGTCAAAGGCCCTTCTCCTGTTCCCTGCCTATACAAGCTGCGAGACCGTATTATCATTCACCTCCAGGGTTAAAAAGAAAGCATGGGATACATGGAAATCCAATGATGAAGCTTCCAGAGCCTTTCTTGCAATTTCAGAAGCACCACTGTCCAACAGTGCAGTCCTGGGGTGCTTCACGATTTTACTATTTGACTGAACAAGCAGTTTAGAGGACATCAATGAGGCACATTATGAGCTGTTCGTCAAGAGAGGATGAGGGAATTGAGAGATGGACGAAATCCCTCCTACCAATGATGCTCTGATGCATCACATACACAGAGCCGTCTATCAATGTGGACACTGCTGGAGCCAAGTGCTGCAGGTAGCCCCAAATATGGCATCTCAGGCAGACTGGGGCTGGAACAACCCCAGCGAGTGGAAGCGATTGTGGACAACACTTGCTCAGGCGAACCAGTCTTTATGCAAACTCTTGTGCTGTGGCTGTAAAAAGTACTGCAGAGGAATATGCAAGTGCACAAAAGCAGCTCTGAAGTGTACAGATTTGTGTCAGTGTGGTGGTGACTGTGATGATGAGTCCAGTGTACTATTACAATTATATTTCATCATCTTTAAGATGAGCGCAGCTTGATGAGATGTGACATTGTCACCCTTCATATGACATTGACAATATGTATTATGTCCACATTCCACAATGTGATAGCTTGCATTGTTTTCTGCTCATACATAACAAGTTTTGATGATAATCAGGAATATATAACACCGTTTTTGAATGGACAACATTTTTGAATAGACATCATTTTTGGGGAGACACCATTTTTACCTCCACCGCCGAAGATGGACAGAGGTTATGTTTTCACCCCTGTCTGTGAGTATAGTGGGTTATCTCAAAATGGATGGATTCGGATGAAATTTGGACGAACGTTATGGACGGATTCGGACGAAACTGGTGGACAGTTTGGGTGTGTTACAAGGACGAATTTATTCGATTTTGGTGAAGATCTGGATCTGGATACTAGAACCTTTAAGGTGATCCTTCACCGCTGAGAGATGGGCATAAGTATTTGCAATAGCATAATAGCATATTTGCATCTATTTGCAATAGATGGGCATAAGTATTTGCAAACCCCTGGCCTCCCCCGTTCAGGCTTAACCTCCCACCCCTTTTTCAGGATCCCACTTTTCCAACTCTCTCTTGTATACCATAATATGGTGTTTGCATGGCAAGCAACATGCAAATTAAAATTTGCACGGCAATGTCGCTGATATAAACACTTTATTATTATTTTTTTTTAAATCTCTGCAACACCTCAAGGATTAATGTTTCCATTAGGTCCCAGAGACGTCCTGTTTGGCTGATTCCATTTGCACTAAATTTAATTGCTGGTTCCAATCCACACAAAGGATGATGAATGTACTGTTGCTACGGCTGATCCTTTGACTAGCAATTAATTCTGTTGACACATTCATGGTTATTTAACCCTAACAAGCAGTTTCCTTCAAGTGGTAACAAGTTTTTATTGGATCTTGCATACACTTTTTAATTTTTATAAACAGAGCAGTGTCGGCCTTCTTCTCATGGCTGTTTGACACAAAATTATAGTTAGTAAGACAGTGAATGTATAAATCTGAGAGACACTTATCAATGGCAAGTTTTTAGTAATTTGTGTCTGTGTGAGCACTACTTGATTACTTCTGCTTTACAGTACGCAGGTGTGACTCAGGTGTATCCGGTCTTGGGCCACCTACTTGTGACATACATCTCCTGTGCCGACAAACAGAGCTGTCTCAGCCTTTTTAATCATGGCTAACACGACAGTGTGTGGTGAAGGAGGGGAAAAAAAAGTATCAAAAATTTTAACCATATTTGCAAATGTAATAAGTAGATGACTCCAAGGCTGAAAGGCTGAAGTGAAATACCAAAACATCATCAAGAGGTCCATGGAAGCATTCATTGGTCCTGGTTTATCCTCAGATCTTTTTTGGCACAGATAAGTTCCTGGTTATCTAGTCGAGACAAGACATCGGTTATTTAGTTCTGCATTTTCTCGCTCCTAGAAACTTTATGTAGTTGGTGTACAAGAAATAGTATGCCTCATTTCTGTTATATTGAAAGATAAATTAAATTATGGATTGACATACATACATATATATATATATATATATATATATATATATATATATATATATATCCTTGCAATTTAAATACACAACCCTTTTCCCTTGTCTAATGCCTGTTGCCTGTTACTGGACAGGTGCTTCTTGCGAAGTCAACTTAGCTGCAAAGACGATGGAGGAAAGTACACACATCTCATTCACTACGGGATCTTACTTCACAAGTCATAATGTGACGATTTGTGACTGTAGGGGCTGCGACACTCAAGTCCAACATCACAAGGTCGACGAGTTTCCTGATTTATTTCTTCACGATTTATTTATTTATTTATTTATTTAATTATATATTTGACGCCCCGCGAGGAGGAGTGATGTAAGCGACATTTTTTTTAATGATATGATGATGATCGGCTCGGATGATAGCGTAAGGGTTAAAAGAGTGCTATATGGCATTAACTCCAAAATGGCCGATGTGTCCCTTACATCACTCCACCTCGCGGCGTCTCATTTGTGTTGTGTGGTATAATGCTCTTGGTTAACGTGCAACATTTCTCGCTTTCTTATGAACACAGGGAATACATGATAGGAGGAAAACGGTGGTGAAAAACTATACGGCCCACCATGGATGTTCTCTGAATGTAACGGTGAGAATGGGGAAATAGTACGACCCATCCATATAAGTGCATGACATCGAAAGAAAGTTCATGACATCTGTTAAGGTCAATAATGAAGTTTTATTCAACATGAATTTCTTCTGAAAACGAACCCTCATATAACATGTGATAGTCAAAAAATATACTGTATGCACGAGCACTGGAACTCTACCTCACAGTGGTGCTGAAGTTTACATGTTCAAATGACTTTAGGATCTACAGCAGCTGTGTTGCCACTTCTTGCTTATCCTTGAACCAAGCAATAGTAGCAAGGTCAATTATGCTTAGAAGGTCAAAGATTAGGAACCAAACTAAGACACCTCCCTCACCAACCTACAATTGCACACATCCGTTCCTTCTCTCCATCCCTTCCCTAATCCATTTATCTTGCAAAAAAGCATCCAAGTAGCTTGTAGAGTGTCACCAAGCGGCTTAACCACTCAGGCAAGCACTCCAACAAAACGGTTGATGAGGAATAGTAGACTTGGCAAGTGATTACCGATTGCCGGTCGGTCATGTTAAACACAAACTGGAAATGCCCGGAATGTCAAACAATGCGCTAATTGGACAATTGAACACTGTTTCGCAGTCGGAACTTCTGCTAAGGTCAATTCTGCAGTTTAAATTTTGAAACTTGGGTTAGTTTAAGAGGTTCTAGAGCTTATCGCGTGTGCAGAAATTAAATAAATCCATGAACACTGGTGTCTCCGGGCGTTTATAAGCATTGTGATGTATACAGCAATTCATAGGTATGTGGATGAGGCATTCAATGATATGAGTGAGGAAAGTGAAGTCAAGTTCCAAGTCAAGGCATTGTTGAGCAGGCCCCCCCCCCCCAAAAAAAATGATGAATTAAGACCCCCAGTGAGGGAGAGCAGGCTGATAAAATGGTTGACCAAGGATGAAGCCTTGATAAAAGATCATTAATTAAGGCCGTTAATTATCTTCAAAAGGGTGTTTAAATTGATTCAAACAACCAATTTTCACTCATGCACTTCCCTAAAGTTCCCTTAGTATGCATGTAAAGTTTCAAGCTGTTAGGTTTCATGGTTTTGGAGTTATGGAGGACACACACACACACACACACACACACACACACACACACACACACACACACACACACACACATACACACACACACACACACACTGATGGACTGACTGACACACACTGACATTTATTATTATAGATAGATAAAAGCATTCGACAGCGTGGGAACAAATGCCATTGCACAACCTATATACATCACACAAACGTCAAATCTAGATATATCAAAATATAAAGCAAAGTCCACTGTAGTAGAACAGTGAGTGATCTTGAAACTGCATCAAAGTATAGGGGAAAGATCAAGATCGTTAGGTCGTGACAAACCAGCTTTGGTGGCGTAATGGTTTCAGCATCCGCTTTGAGTCTGGGAGGTCTTCTCTGAATTTGAACCCTGGTCGAGTCATCCCGAAGTTTAAAAATGGTACGTGCTGCTTCCTTGCTTGCTGCTCAGCATTCAAAAAATAATAGAGTATGACCAAACAACCATATGTTGGTGATATCATAGCACAACCTTTGATGGGCTTAATGGTCTCCTCCTCGCTTCAAAGTTCCTTGCATGGGAACTCAAATTATTACACATAATCCTACCCTAAGTGTTCAATGCATTGCTGAGAAGAAGTATTCCAACAGTTTCATGGGGGAAATAAAGAAATAAATGTCGATGGAGAAAGACTAAATCACCTACGAATCACAGATGATGTTAAAATTTCAAAGACCGCTTGATATTTCAAATACTAAAAATCGTGATATGGCATTGAAAAGTTTGGAAAATCAGAACCGGCAAAAAGAATACATGTACTTTTTACGTATTTATTACAGAAATCTTGACTCCTTAAAGAGATAAATGACTGAGAGCATCAGGATCACAGACTGGCCAAGGATCAAAGAGGAACAGGGAGACAAAGTCATCACACATCAGTGCTTGAGTGGTGGAAAGGAAAGCGTCAAGGGAGGGGGAAGTCATCATTTAGAGTCGAAGAGAGTAGAGGGAGGGAAGTAGTGGTATGAGAGAAAGCATGAATTGAAAGACTGGAGGGAGGGAAACAAGGAAAGAGTCATAGGGGCTCGGTTCTGCAGAGAAGAGAATAGAGGGATGAAGGAACGGAGGTACGACTTCAACTTAAAATTTTGGAGGATGACTAGATGTGGGAGGATGGAGGAATGATACAGAGGAAGGGACAAGGCCAGAAGTGTTGTGATTATAAACTGAGAATCCACATCTGCCTGTGGTTGGCAAAAAGCAGATCTTTCAGGACTCGCCCTTCTTGCCAACAGATGCAAATAAGAAATAACATGGAGAACTTTGGACTTGATCACCTCAAGGAGAGTGAGATCAGAAGCAGCTGCATACACCACCTCAAAGTGTGGACCAAAGCTGCATAATACTTTAGATGAAGGCCTTTTACATGGTAATGATCTCTGAGCAGCTCAGGATATAATTAGCTCTGGAGGGAATGATGCATACCAGCCTGAAAAGCCAGTTTACTGATGTGGCTTGCTCAAGACACTTGAAGACTGCACCTCACAGTCTGAGCATTGCACAGAATACTGAGGCTGCACATCATGAAACGGTTGACCCGAGAAGTAAAATTGAGTGTTAGAAAGCCGATCCTTGCAGAAAGACAGACTCAGAGTATGGAGCTTTCCTGTGTTGATGATATGCCCCAGGCAGCGGATAAAGAACTAACATTTTCAAGATCTGCAGAGATCAATACTGCAGGTGCCTTCCTCTCAAAAGTGTAGTGTACTTTTCTGTACCAGGTGAAGCAGTCAGAAAAATATTACAGAGGATTTGCAAGAGAAGCACAGTGGTCACTAATGTAGACCAAAAATGAGGTTGGTACTAAAATGCCACATTGCAGGATACCGCCCTTACGATGGATATCACAAGACAGAATACCATCAACGGCAACCTGTATTTTTTGTATACATAGTCAAGACTTGTGGAGGACCTAAAACATAGAATTAACAAGAAAAAGAGAAATTGGAGATTGCAGACCCTCGCCAGGACTTCTTTTGAATGGTGTATTTTTTTTTTTTTAATAAGTTTTAGGGTAAATCCAATTTGGCTGCCAAACCATGTTTGGACCTCAAGTTTGGAACTATGACATCATATGTGTGACCTTTTTGTTCCTCATGGATATGCGGTCATATGTGTAAAGTTTTGCCTCAATCTGTCCAGCCATTTCAGAGAAGAAGATTCTTGAAGGTTTAAACAATAATAATGACATGGCTGCGGAATCACGTGGCCAATGATGTTATAAAAAAAAATTGTGGACCATTTTATCCAGAGATGACCCTCAAAATTTTTCATACTGATCGGATGTAGCATTCTAAATATGCAATTATGACGTCATAATGAAGGCACCTATGACGTCTTAAAATATCAAACTCATTCCCCATGAGTACTTGCCATTGAGTCCCCATTACATTCCCCATGAGTCCCCATGAGTCCCCATGAGTGCCAAGTTTAAATATTTTCCTTGGTACGGTTTCAGAGATGCAGAGGTCCAAAGTTTTTCCATTTTTCCAACATGGCTGCCACACTACGTGATATATGACGTCATAACTGTCATGAAAACATTCTACATGAGTTGTCACGTCAATGGTGAAAAATTCGTCTCAATCCGACAAGCGGTTGCGGAGAAAAATGTGAAAGTTCTGTGCGGACAAACAAACAGACGAACAAACGGATCCAAATGCATGACCCTCTCCTTCAGCGAGGGTAACAAGGACATAACCAGGGCTGGCCCGAGATGAAATGACACCATTCAGCAATCCCTCTCCGTTTGTTTGTTTTCAACTTTTGAATACCTTATGAGGGGATAGTGAGGTCAGGTAGTGGTGAGGGTGTGGTTAGGTAGTGGTGAAGGGGTAGCGAGTGCAGGCTGCAGCGAGGGTGTGCAGTGGTGAGGGGCAGTGGTAAGGGTAAAGTGAGGGCAGGCAGTTTTGAAGGGGTAGTGAGGGTCTTGTCAAGGAATAGTGTGTGGTTGATGTTGTGTCGTCTTCACCACAAAACCACCTTCGACCGCCCTCTCACCTCTTCCCCAAAAAAGTTTTCATTAATTTTAACACCCCGGTGATATTCCTGGACCTGCCCCCCTTTTCTCACCCCCTCCTCCCATCTCCCTCATGAAAATGAGTCGTTCGCTGGACGGATTTATTACCTCCACTACCGAAGGTGAAGGAGGTTATGTTTTCACCCCTTTCTGTTTGTTTGTCTGTCTGTTTGTTTGTCTGTCTGTGTACAGGATGTCTCAAAAAGTTGTGGACGGATTCGGACTAAATTTGGTGAACAGGTAGCAGATCTGTCAAGGACGAAATAATTTGATTTTTGTGAAGATCCGGATCTGGATAAAATAATTTTGTCATTTTTACTTCCGCCACCTAAGGTGCACCGAGGTTATGTTTCCACCCCTATCTGTTTGTCTGTGAGCAGGATATCTCAAGAAGTTGTGGATGGATTATGACAAAACTTGGTGGATGATTGGATCATTGACAAGAACAAGCTGATTAGATTTTGGTGAGAGTCCGAATGCAGATCCAGTCTATCAGTGGGATACAAAACGTAAACTGTTCAGCCTGGCAAAGGTATGCACTCTACCGAGTGCTGTTCTAGTTATTCCTTATTCCATCTTCGTGGCACGCTTACTCCAAGCCTGGCGCCCTCCGAGCCCAGCATCCTAGCTGCCCCTAAATCCAGCCCTGGACATAGCAGAATGAAAATAACAAAAGCATAGAGCAATCTCATAGCAGTGTTGGCGCAAAAAAAAAAAACAGAAACTTGGAGGGATAAGGAATGTGGGGAAGAATGAGAGCAAGGGGTGGACACAGCATGACTGGTGTTGGCTAAATGGTTAGTGTGGTGGGCTTGGGATCCTAGTCCTAGGATCCTGAGTTCAAATCCCACTTAGCTGTTGAATTAATTCCAAGTGGGGTTGACTCTGCCTGTCATCCTTCTGAGGTTGGTAAAATGTGTGCCAGCTTGCTGGTATCCTGTGGCGGAGTGGTGACCTGTCCAGGATTGTTCCCAATAGCCAAGGAGACCTGCTAAGGCAGCACCAACGCTCTGCACAGAGTATGGTCCCACTGGATGGATGGATGGTGGGCACAGCACACAGGGGTGAACAAGATGGATACAGCTGCAAACTTCCAATCACAAAAGTGGAAGGAAAAACTGGAAACCTGGAAAGAGTTGGGATGGGGGAGAGTTAATGGGTATAGAAAAGATCATAGTTGTGGATGAGGGTTGAATACAGATGGTTGTCAGCAACCGTCTTGACACCCTGGAGGGAAGCATGAGATTGAAGACAATGTGGAAGTTGGTTTCACAGATGACATTCATCTTGCAGAATAATTTAGAAAGGGGGAGGGGGGAGGAGGGCAGGCGGTGGACAAAGCACCGAAAAGACAGGTAATGCAAGATCAGAAAGGAAATGGTGAAAGACATAGACACCACCAATCTGTCTGCATTGTGAAAGATAGGCCCAGAGACTCGGCTTCATCACGGAGGACACCAATGATATTGAAGGCTTTGGTTTTCGCAACATCAACGGAAGCAAGGCACGAGGCAGAGGCACGAGTCTGGAGGGGAAAGTAGTACTCCATCAAGCTGCATATGACTTGTAAATAATTAAAAATATGCTTGGTGCTACAAAACTTCAAATATAGACATAAACAGACACATATGAAGGATATCACCATCAAACAGAGTAAACAAAAAAACCACGAAGCTTTTCGTTGTGCTCTCTTCAGATGAAATTCGCACAAAGTGAATGGGGTGAGGAAGGAGAACAGTCTAATGGACGCCTATCAACAAAGTCAATTCCGATTGGATTTTCTCTACTGACGCGTCATCACCTCCCATCGGTCTAGGTGGGAGGATCCTGTTCAGTGTACAGCTCTCCACTTGGAGGTTGCAGAGTCTCAGGCAGAGCCCCTAAGGCTGTTGTAGAATCCTCTTCATCAACATCTGTAATCGTGAGACAAGTTCGTGTTCCTCTTCCATTTTGCACAAATAAGCAAAGCGAGTGGACAAACTCTTTTTGGCGACATAACATTGGGTCCGTGGAATAGATAAATGTCACTTCTGGGATTCGGAGATGTGTTACACTTCGTCCTCTACTCAATATCTTGAATGCATCCACATTATACTGTTCAGGACAGTTTGTATTATCAATCAAATTCTGTCCAATAGCAGATACACACGACATTGGGATTGATGCTGGGACCTTCCTTCAAGCCCGTACCGGCTGTATTCGCGTACCAATAGTGTTTTTCCTGATGGACAAAGGGACGTGCTGTTTGATTCTATCCGTCAGAGTCTGGGTAGTTCTTCCTACATACCGATTAATATTATAATTTACGAAATCAAGTGCTAGTGGGATGCTCATCCTAAAATATTATTTTTCAATTTAATTATATCAGGCATCTTCCTAAAAGAAAAGTTAATCATTAAAATGTTCAAGACAACATTAAGCCAATTGCTCGGGTTAGGGAGTATTATTTTTACAAGGCTTGGTTCTAAATTTCATGTTTAGTGAATTTGAGTAGAATTTTAAATGCATTGTTCATATTTCTCTATTGGATGAGCTTAACCACCTGTGACATCTGTTGTGTGCATGCAAGGTGTGTCCGATTGCTGCTTGCCGAGAAATTACATGTCCTTGCGCAAGATCTCATGCAGGTGTGATTTTTGTGATATCAGCTCATACTCTATCTCAATTGGAGTTGTCCTTATAACTGAATTCATCCTGTGCCTTTTGCTGATTTAATTACACTTCACTATAAAACATCCAATATATATATATATATATATAGAATAAACAAACAAAATAAACAACAAAGGTTTTCAGTCTTTTCTTGTTATTATTTTTATTTTTCTGACTTGTTGCCCATCGCCGGCACATTCAAAGACATCCTCCCGTTCACGGCCACTCTTTACTTCCGATCACCAAGCCAGTTTCCAATTCAGTTAGCTACTCAACCAACCAATCCACAAGCTCTCACCTCAATCAACAGCCTTCATTGTGGTACCTTGTCAAAGGTTCTGAGAACTCCAATAAATTTGTTAAACGTGACCTCCTTTTGATAAATCTGCAATGACAACCTTTAATTAGTTTGAATTTATTTAAATGCTTCCCTATCCGTTCCTTAATTAAAGTTTTCAACATTTTCCCCACAACTGAACTTAAACTAATACATCTATAGTTCCACACTTCCCTCTCTTCATCCTTTCTTAAATAAGGGTGTTATATTTGCTACTCTGCAATCCTTTGATACCTCTTCTGAATCCAATGAGTCAAGATATCAGTTAATATCATGCTTATCTGTTCTGTTAACATCACGCTCATCGACCCTGCCACCTCCTTCATTACCCTCGGATGTGTATTATCTTGTTCTGGAGCTTTATCTCCTCTTAGATTTCCGAACCATTAGCCAATTTTAGAGGATTGACCTCGGCCGCATGTGGACAAGTATGCAGGTTCTGCACATGCAATTAGCCTGTGAATATGCACAGGATCGCTCAGGTCAGGTGATGATAATTGTAACATTGCATGTTGCTCGACCAATCTCCTAATGGAGTTTGTTTTCTCATTGGACAAAGTTTGGATATGTACCTAAAATCTCTGAACTGTGAATCAAGTTTATTTCTTGATTCGAAAGTAGTTGCTTTTTTGTGAATACTGTCGGACCCTGGCATTCGCGGATTTGGCATTCGCGGACCCCGCGTGTTCGGCGGTTTATAAAATGTGACTTGCTTCTACATTCGCGCTTTGTGTATTCGAGGTTTTTGTATTTTTATTTTTTTTACACTTCAGGACTGGTTTATATTCCCCACTTCTGACATTAATTCTGCTTGGGAATTCTTCCACAGAAATCTGCTCTCTATTATGCACAGATTCATTCCATCTTGTCTTCAATTACGTTATCCATCCTCCCACCCTTGGTACTCTAAATCCTGTGGTGAGGCTGTTGCTTTAAAACAACTCGCATTCTCCTCCTGGAAGGCAAATCCGATCGAAGGCAACCTAAAATCATTCCACAAAGCCTGCAACAAGTGTGTGTCTACTCTCAGGAGAGTCAGAAAACAACATCTGTCCAACCTCAAGAATTAGATGTCAAACTTGTCGACCTCCTCTAAAACCTGGTGGCACCTTGTCAAGTCCATCGCTGGTGGATGCTCCCCGTCCATCCCTACTGTCATTTCAAATGGCACCACAGTCGACTCCGCTCATGAGAAGGCTGAAGGCTGAATCCCTCAATTCCGTGTTTGCTTCGAAATCTTGTGTCCCTAACCCCTCCCTCTCTGTACCCACCCTTCCCAGTCAAAGCAAACTGCTCCTGAATTCTGCCTTTTGCACCTGAAAAGATGGAAAAGTTTATGGCAAGCCTCGACTCTGACTGATGCTGCACCTATCAAAGATTCAAAGGCATTCTTGACAAACAACAACACAAATGATTCGCTGATATTATACCTTGCTGAAAAAAACTCTGCAACTTGACACAACATTCATTGGTCACAGTAACACATCTTCATGTTCAAACCAATGTTGAAGACTCTCTTCCATAAACAAATGTCAGCACACAAATGGAAGCAGATACTTTGATGCTATTGCATGCAGCTGAATTATGTGCGAAGGGAAAGGCTGCTCACATCATGACTCAGGATACCGATGTCATTGTATTTGCTTCAAGGAGATTGCCCCAGCTTTCGCACTGAACAGCAATGATTTTTGGAACAGGACGATGATGGAGAGCAGTCTTGCTGAAACCAATTCTTCCCTTCCCCCACACCTCCTCAATCCCTCCTCCTTACTCACTCCCCCACTCCTACTCACTCCACCCTCCTTCCTCTCTCTCTCTCTCTCTCTCTCTCTCTCTCTCTCTCTCTCTCTCTCTCTCTCTCTCTCTCTCTCTCTCTCTCGCTCTCCCCCCCCACCCATTTCTCCCTCCTCCCTCTTTTTCTCCCCCCCCCCTTAGTATCCTCAACAGCGAAGCGACGTGTGGTATTTGTTAGGATATGCAATATATAAAGTTCATTCAAACCACTGACTCACTGACTGACTGACTGACTGACTGACTGACTGACTGATATTAAAGTTTGTTACCTTCCGGGTGACATAGAAAGCTGAAATTTTGTGTGCCGACAGACATCGAAGCTAACACACCAGGAAAAATCACAGAACTGTCAGAAAGCATCTGAAAATGAAAATATAAGTGAATGAGAATAAACAAATGAAAACAAATAAATAAAGGTGAGCAAGCCGAGACAATGGGGAAGCATGGTAATTTTGCGGGCCGACAGACATCAAAGCCGATACACCGGGAAAATCAGAGAAGCATTGGAAAGCATCCACAATTGAAAATATAAGTAAATTAAAAAATGTAAATGAAAATAAATAAATGAAAAAAATAAATGCAGGTGAGCGACCCCAAAATGGAGAAACATGGTTCATTATTGCTTTCAAAGTGTAAGCATACCCTGCTAGTATATATATATATATATATATATATATATATATATATATATATATATATATATATATATATATATATATATATATATATATATATATATATATATATATATATATATATATATATATATATATATAATCAGACGCACCCCCTGACTTATGGTAAGCATTTCCGCGGATTATTTCTCACACGGTAAAACCACATGATCCGCAAAGAACAACGGTCTGTCTGCCACCAAGACGATTGTTCCTGTTCATGCAAACCATTTAACCAGAAGGCTCGTGATGTGATCGGTAGGTAAATCAAAACATGTGGAGTGTGACGAGCACTCCCCCGATCCCCATTGAACATAGTCTGACACCGAAGCGTCACCTCCATCCTAGAGGCCTCGACCCGGTGTCTCTGTCAAATAGATATTTATCTGTATGCCATCCTGACGAGCCCAAAATAAATCCAAAATCTAGATAGGCGGCTCTGTTTGATGTTTCACTGATGTTGACCATGTAATTTTTGTCTGTTTGACAGAGTCGCCAAGCCGAGGCCTCTGGGTTAGAAGTGACGCTTTGGTGTAGGACTCTGTCCAATGGAGATCAGGGGAATGCTCATCACACTCCACATGTTTCAATGTATATATACATACATATATATATATATATATATATATATATATATATATATATACATTTAAAAAATGTAATGGAAACCAGTGTCCCAATGTTAAATGGATATGAATGAATTATTTCCCGAACAACTAATTCCAATGCCATCATTATTATAAAAAGAATGTTTGGAAGGAATTTCTCTATTAAATTACCGGACTTGATGGTGTAACTTTTAGAGGATCTTCTCTGAGTTTAGATGGTTGGTGGTTCAAACCTTGGCTAAATCATTCCAATGAATTTAAAAAAAATGGAATGTGCTGCTTCCTTGCTTGATGCTCAACATTAATGAGGATGGATGATCTTAATTTATCGCAATCATAATATAGGCTTTGATGGGCCGCTCAGGAGCTCTTCCTGTTTTGAAACTCCTTGCAAGAAAACTTGTATTATTGTTATTAATAACTCTTCAATATCAATTTCCAGGAAGTGACTTTAAATCACCGAGGTAGAGGTCTTTCACTGTCTGTACCTTTAACCCCCTTGACCTGTTAAATTGTTTGCATGAAGAAACATATTTGCATTGTATAATGATGTTTTGTTTTACCAGATACATCAAGCACATGGTCTCTCATGAAGTTGGCTGTTATAATCGTGCCACCTGCATTCCTACTCCTAATAATTATTGTGTGCGTCATCAGAATTAAACGTCGTCACAAAGGTAACATCTTTGTAAGAGGGCCTTACATACATTAATTTGCATCGGCTTTGCATTGTTTGTATTATGTAATGTTCTGTGAATATCTTGCGTATTTAAGTGGGTGAGTTTTTTTGTTTCAATAACGGCTTAGGCCACTTTATGTACAATTCGCATTGTGATATCTCGTTTATATGAATGCAATGTGAATTTTTAAAATACCAGAAACATGTAGGGAATGGCCAGCGAAGAGGAAGGGGGAGAGAGGAATGGGAGGGAGGAGGGGGTTGGGTACTTTAGGCTGGCACGCGATAGGCATAGAATGCCTTAAAGAGATCGGTTTTCCTCCAAATCGTTTTCAGTCTAATATTAAACAACAGTAGCAACTGTAAAAAAGGAAATCATACATTGGATGAAATTTACTGTATAGTTTGTGGTTGTAATAATTTTAACTTCCAGTATGTGTGCCCCATGAAACGCCACGATAAGCTATTTATACACTTTAACATGGATTTTGCCCAAGGTGGAAAACCCCCTTGGGGAGGGCGGATAAGGCCTTAGTCACATTTGCCACGGCGGCCGTGGGGTCTCCAAAATCTACGGCCATGAGCAATTATACGGTGGCCGCAGTATTTCCACGGTCACACAATGTAGCAGTCACATATTTTTTTATTTTTCAGGGAGCCGCACGGCGTATTTAGAAATTGTGGAGACCGAAAACGTGGGGTTGCCGTACGGTCTTTGATTTGATGTCGCACGGTGACCTTAAGGGAGCCCTAAGGCGAACGTGCGGCCAGACGGATGGTAACAAGTGGGTTCATTTTTTTTTTTTTACCAGTTTTTTTTTTTTGGCTTGTCGAATTGCTATGGTGAACGTAGAAATGAAAAAAGTTGTAACTCCGCGTTATAATTCCACGGCGACCCCTACGGCCTGTAAAAGATAGCCAAACGGCGTAGGGCCACCCTGAGGCCACCGCAGAAACTCTGCGGCCGCCGCACGTTTCTGTCAATTCAGAGGGCGTACGGCCGCCGTATCCTCGCCGTAGAGCAAATGTGACTTAGGCCTAAGTAAAGTCATGACAACCTCCATCATGTGACCCTTAATCCCAATGGCAAGTTTGTATGAGATTGGATAAGTATCGACCAAATGTATCATGGTCAGACAAACAGACACCAAATTGTAGATTTTAGAATGGTCATATAGTATTCCACTGAGATAGTATTGATGTTTCAGTTATGCCAGACTCACCCTACACCCCCTCCTCCCTCTCTGCCTAAACCAATTATTATTTTCTCAGTACTAACATGTGATAATGACACTGCAGTCCTTAACCATAGGCATGCTGAAATGTTTTTGAAAGTTGCAAATTTTTTTGCATCACTCCACCCAGGTTGTGAACCCGACTAAATCTGATTTTGTGTTTCCATGTTAATTTAACCAAATCTCTGGCAATTCGAGCTAGTCCCAATTATTTTGACTCCTGTCCCAAAGTGTGTTTTGGCAGGATAAGTGGAAATACACCTCAAAACTGACCACTCAAGTGAGAAATGAGCATATACATATATTTTGGTTTCTCTATGGGATGTGAAAGATCCCCTTCGCAAAGAGTAGGGGAGTTATCGCCGGCACCCTGAACAACTTACAAATTGCTGCCACCTTCTGTCAAACGTTAGACCTGGCCAGCCATTTTGCGAAATAATTGGACCAAAAACGTTCCCTGGCCAACTCCATCAGATGGGAATAATTGGGGGTCGTGAAAGTGGTGCAGTAGTACAAGTAGTTTTGGTAGTAGATGAACTAACATTTGAGATTATCAAATTGAGGTGTATACATACCAGCTTAATTTCACTTTCCTTTGCACAAATAAATGCTGTGAATCTTATAAATGACGACCAATATTGTGACATATTATGATACATTTTATAAACACGAGCGAAGAACCAATTCTTAAGAAGGGGATAACTCCCTCATAATTATTGACATGTTAATTCTCCCTGATTTGGTGTATTTTAGGATGACTTGTAATAGCCGATCTTGCGATACCAAAAATATTTACTTTAAGAGAATTGAGGTGCTCCCCCATCCTGTATCCCCATGACTACAAATTAATTTTACTGCCTAACCCCTCCCCTCCCCCTACATGCACCCATGCACACTACAAGTAAAACCACCAGCTTTCAAGTCATTCCATCCAACAGTTCAGGAGTGTATAAAAGTCAAACACAAGCAACCAGACACTTCTCAAATTATAGGATGTTATTTATGCAAGAACAGACCTTCAACGTCAAACAATGCATCCTTGTATTAATCTTACATATTTTAATTTATATCAGCTCACTCATGCAAAACAACAAAACAATTTCTTCATACGTTTTCCCCTTCGTTACATATATCCGACAAACCATAGAATGGAACTCAGTAGAGTGCATACCTCCACCAGACTGAATAGTACACGTTGTGTATCCCACTAATAGGCCAGATCTGCATCAGGACCTTAACTAAAATCTAATCAGCTTGTTCTTGTCAACTACTGAAATCATCCACCAAGTTTTATCATAATCCATCTATAACTTTTTTGAGATATCATGCTATATATCGTTTTTGGCCGTATCTCTCAACGGTGAAGAATCACTGAGAAATTATAGGATGTGGATCTTCACTATAATCTATTCAGTTCATCCTTGTCACATACACAAATCGTTCATCAAGTTTCCTCCAAATGCCTGCATAAGCTTGTGAGATATCGTGTTATATATTGTTTTTGGTCCTATCTTTCAACGCTGAAGAATCATTAAAAAAATTATAGGATCCAGATCTGGATCTTTACCAATCGATTCAATTCGTCCTTGTCACCTGTCCACCCAACCTGTCCACCAAGTTTCGGCCAAATCAGTCGATAACTTTTTAAGATGTCCTGCTCACAGACAAACAAACAAACAAACAAACAAACAAACAGACAGACAGACAGACGGGGAGGAAAACATAACCTCCGTCCACCTTCGGTGCTGCAAGTAATTAGGAATGTTTTTATGGAGGATTAAATTAGTGGGAATGATCTCCCACAGCACATTTCAATGTGTTTTAGCCCAATCTGTATACATTCATTTTCACATAACCGTATTCATCTCTGAAAGAATGCTCGCCTTCATCATTCGTTGGCATTGTGTCAGTCTGCAATCCTGAATTGTTGTACAAGTTAAACAATGGGTATCATCAAATGAAAACCGAAAGTTGTTTGTTAACCGGCATGACAAGAGCGGTGTGGCTGACATTTCAAGCATTATTCGCCATGTGTCAGAGCAAAAATCTTTTTAAAATGTGTCGAGCATGTAGCATCATTTTCTACTTCAGTTGCCCTTCAAATAAGATTGATGGACCTTCTGCCATATGTGTTTAACTTTTCAGGCAAAACCATTGGCAATCACTGTTGCAACTCCTCTGGAGATCGTCTCACTGACAGACACATTTCTCCAGACCTTCAGCTTCACTTATACCCACACCCTATTGTGCTGCTGGTGTACTCTCTTGATCACCACACTTATAAAGATGCAGTGCTGGCTCTCGCATCGCTCCTGCAGGCTCAAATTGAAGTTTCTGTATCACTGAACCTTTGGAGTAGTGCCGATGTGAGTCAACATGGCCTGACAGCATGGCTCCATGGACAATGGGAGGCAGTGATCACACAAGGTGGCCATGTCCTGGTGCTGTGCTCACATGCTGGATTCCTAAAATGGCAGGCCTTCATAGCTGGGAGACAACTCCCTCGCTACCCTGAAGAATCACACAGTGGAGATGTTTTTGGACTGGCCTTGCCTCTGCTCTGTAGTGCAGCCAAGGCAAACCCTGCCATGCCAGAATACTCGGTGGCCTATTTTGACGAGCTCGGCGATGGTGATTATTATGTTCCTCGCGTTTTGGCAGCCTGTCCTCACTATGAGTTACCACACGACCTACATGCTCTTTGTGAGAACTTCAGAAGAATGTTTAATTCTGGAAAAGACAAAGCTTTAACTGTCTCTTCCAAACAATCACTCCTGGCCTCCCTAGATGCTTGCAAACGCTGGCAGAAGGCCAATCCTAGCTGGTATGAAGCTTGTTCAATGATTTAATGAGCCACGTGGAAATCCTCGACGTTGGCTCGTGTCATACTATTTGGACTGATGAAAGAAAAGGAAAAAGGTCAAAAATCAAACTGTTTCCCTTTTGGTCTAACACATCTGTCGTGACTCATGAGTATCATTATTTTTCTGATGTTTTCGATAAACCAGCTTAAAAGTAGTCAAATGACAATTTTCCATTTGGCTGTGGTCCAAAACTCAGCAAAATTGCTTGTGAATAATGTTTTATTTCCAACATTAAAAGAGAGTTCATTTTGCATGGTTTCTATGCCAGTGTTCTAAAAAATAAACAATAGCATTCTTTCTCCCACTACCGACGACAAAAGTAATTGCATACTCTCTTGATGTTATTTTTGACCTTATTTTTCTGGAAGTGTTATGAAATGGCCCAATTGTACAAACTAGGGCCCAGGTTGGATGATCATTGATATGTTACCAACATGTGAGTGAACAGATGAGCCGAGCCAGATCAAGGCAAATGAAAAGGGGCAAAAAGGCAAATCAGTTTTTTGGGGATAGGAATTAAAGGCTCATGGAAGGGTGAGAACATAGAAGAGACCAAAACATGCAGAAAAACTAGAATGGCACTCGGTGGAGTGCATACTTCCGCCACGTAATGCCTGATCCACGAGAACATATTGGCCCAATACATTTTTGAAATATCATGCTACACAGTATGATATCGTTTTTGGCCCTATCTCTCAATAGCAGGGTAGAGGGATACAACAGAGGGATACTTGGAGGAAGAATGGGCATGGGGAAGAATGAGATCAAGAGGGGAGGTAAGAGGACACAGGGGACTAACAAACTGGATACAAGTTCAAACATGGCAGGAAGAGAAAGGGAAAACTATGGACGAAACATAAATGGAACAAAAAAAAACCCCAAAAAGGGTGGGAAAGAGGGGGAGGGGGGCAAAATAACCTGGAAAGGAAGGGTTGGTCTTGGGGAGGGTTAATGAGGGTATAAAAAAAAAGTCGTGAGAACGAATGATGTCTGGATAATCTTCAAAAAGATGCAAATAATCTACTTTCCTTTAAAATAATCAGTGAATATCACTGAACCTTCAGAGCAGCACCGATGAACGAAGCAACGTACCCTGTTTGTTCATTAATTAAATGTACAATTTAATTTCTTCTTTTACTACACCTTTTGTTTAAAAATAAAATTATCAAAAACCCACCTTTATTTCCTCCCTTCCCTAAGTTTTCCAAAGCTGCCCATCATCTTCAGTTATATTGTTTTTAAAGAAAAAAAAATGTATTTCCACATTTGTAATGTCATCTTTATCTTTGTGGACAGTATTTATCAGTTTAATAAAGGAATATTTGTGCATAAGTGTTTGATTCTCTGGAGATTGAATTCCCTAACATACTTAAATGAAAAGGTCATACAGAAACCTCGTATTCGATTTAATACTGGCAAGATTTATGCGAGTAAGGATCGTGGCCAAAGGCATATTTTGGGGAAAATATATCACTGTAACTTTTATATAATATGATTGCAGGTAAGAAAGCCGACTGAAAGGAAAGCTGAGATCAAATTTTAAACATTGAGAATTTATATATCTGACCATTATCAAATTTTCAACAAACATAACTTGAACAGATTTCACTGCAATTTCAGTGGAAGCAGCTATTTCTTGCCTTTTGTGGTCAGCATAGTGCCCACTGCTGGAACTGAATAATGTCGGTTTTAGTTGGATTTCATTCCACAGAGGAAAAATCCTGAAACTACACAGCTTAGAGGTGAGCATGTCACCGAATGAGCTATCTTAATCATTACTCTTTTTCTTTGCCAGGGATGTGAAAAGGGGAAATGGGTGGGGGAAGTGGGGGTCATTCCCCTTTCAGATCGGCTATATCAATGACCTTGCAGTCGCTCAGAAGCTGAATATTGTCACATTCTTCATTTAATGTTGCATTCGAGGTGAAACGTAGACAGTGTCAGGTGAGCACCTGTTTCCTGATTCAAAGAGGCCACAATAAAAGCAGAAATCAACTTCTCAAACATGGCAAAAAATGGTGGCCTGTAAGGACAAGTAACTGCGAGCCATGAACCTCTTGAGTTGTGCCCAGTGGTGGAGGTTTTTGGTGATTTGAAAGGAATCCCTTTGATAGCTCAGTTTGGAGAGTGGAGAGCAATAGAAGATCAATCCCTGAGGCATCCTTAAATTGCTTCTGCACATGTGGCTCAGAAAAAAACTTATAATGCAAGTATGGTGGGCCAAATGACCTCCTGTGCCAATTCCTTCTTCATCCTTGCAATACAAAGCCTCTTAGGGGTAGCCCAAGCAGCTGGAGCTATTAGGCAGTTGCCAGTATCTGGATCTCTCTCATGGATTATAAGTTGAGATGGTATGTTATGTAGAGCATTCTTAGTTGCTTTCAGGATAGAAAATGGTTTCTCATTTACCTGCCTGTCCTCAGAATTCTTCCCTCACCCCCAAGGGGCCACTGACATAATACTTCACAAAAAAGTGAGGGGTAGTGGAAGGCGGGTTATTGAGAATAATGTATTGCACAAAGGTAAGGAAGGGAGAGTAAAGGGAGACCAAAGGGAGAGTAGAAGTAATAAGATAGAAGAAAATAATAAGTTCCCTTACAGCAGGGGTTCCCAACCTGGGGTGCCCGCACCCCCTGGGGGTGCGAGATGGAATTTCAGGGGGTGCGACAAAGAGTGGCTTGTGTCCTTGAGTGACGAGTCACAAGGAACTCTTTCAAAATTAGGTTTCGTTTCTGTTGAAAAACCACTACTTCTTGCTTCATACCAAGTGGCATAGAGAGTGGCCAAATCCAAGAAGCCCCATACAATTGCAGAAGATCTCATCAAGCCATGTACACTGGAAATGGCAACAATTATCCTGGGCAAAGGAGCAAGAAAAAAATTTGAACAGGTGCCCCTATCAAATAATGTCATTCACAACCGAATCAGTGATTTGAGTGAAGATATTTTGGACCAAGTCATCTCAGATGTCAGAGCTAGTCCTTTTAAAATCTCTATTCAGTTGGATGAGTCAACTGACGTCTCCAGTTGTACTCAACTCATCATATTAGTGAGGTATGTCAATGATGGTGCTGTGAAGGAAGATTTGGTGTTTTGTAAAGATCTGCCAAAAAACACAACTGCAAAGGATGTGATGCAGCTGATGAAAGATTTCTTTGCCAAACATGATTCAGATATCAAAGTCATTGGTTCTGTGTGCACTGACGTGGCACCTGCAATTAAATGCTTGGAAATAAATCTGGATTTTCTGCATTGATGAAAAAGGAGATTCCAGACTTGCAAGTTACCCATTGTTTTCTTCATCGGCATGCTTTGGCATCAAAAACATTGCCTCCAAATTTGAAGAAAGTCCTTGATACTTGTGTGAAGATCATCAACTGGATCAGGGGGAGAGCTTTGAACCATCGCATCTTCAAATCATTTTGTGAGTATCTGGGTTGTTGTGAGCATTCAGTTTTTCTTTTCCACACAGAAGTCCGTTTGTTGTCACGAGGACAAGCTTTAACCCGCTTCTTTGAACTGCGGGAAGAAATCAAAGTTTTTCTGGAGGAGTGTGAATGTGATCTGGTTGGGGCATTGGAATCACAGAATTCGCCCAAATGCTGGCTTACTGAGCTGACATTTTCACTCGTATGAATGACCTGAGTATTTCTCTTCAGGGAAAAGGGATAAACATATTGAAGGCTTGTGAAAAGTTGAATTCCTTCAAAGAAAAGTTACATCTTTGGCATCGAAGGATGGAAAGAGGCAGTCTCTCAAACTTTCCTTCACTGGAAGAGATGGTTGATGATGCTGGATCCATAACTCTTACTGTGCGTGAAGAAATTATGGCTCATTTGGAAATGCTGTCAGAATCGTTTGATGGATATTTTGCTGCTGGAGACCTGAAGATTTCAGAAGAATGGATCATGAATCCATATTCCTATAATTTGGAGAAAATGTCAGATGATGAAGAGCTGAAGGAAGATCTTATTGATTTGTGGACAAATCAAACTCTTGAAATGCAATTTGAAAGCAAGACTTTGGAGGAGTTTTGGTGTGCAGCACAGGATATGTTCCCACGACTTGGTGGAAAAGCACTCCGTGTCCTCATTCCATTTGCAATAACATACTTGTGTGAATGTGGATTCAGTTTTCTTTTGTCAATCAAGACAAAATCTAGGAATCGCCTGAATCCACAGGCAGACCTACGGATCGCAGTCAGCAAGAAAGTTCCACGTTTTGACAAAATCGTGAATGAGAAGCAGGAGCAAAGAAGTCATTGAACTTTATGTTCACAATTGGGATTGATTTTACTGTTTACAATTTTTTCTGAATAAATTACAATCTAATTGCTCAATTTATACTTGCATTTTATGCACTGAGTTAAAAGCTTATTTTTAAAGTTCAATTTGTCACCCGCAGTATTGTATGTAGTTCAATTTGTGGTTCAAAAATTATAAATTAGACTTCTTCATCTTCAAATGTGATATTACATTTATTGGGGGTGCGAACATTAATCGAACATTTCCTAGGGGTGTGGGGCATAGAAAAGGTTGGGAACCACTGCCTTACAGGGAACTTCAATGCAGGAGGCCATGATGCCCATCAAACCTGCACAATGGTTGCCAACCTGTGGTTGTTTGTCCATGCTCTATCCTTTTTAAATACTGAGTATCAATCAAGGAAGCTCACGTACCATTTGTGTAAGTCTTTGGTAAGACTCCGCAAGGGTTCAAACCACTAACCTCTCAGAGTCAGGGTGCATGATCCAACCATTACACCACTGATTCTGGTTAAAGGGGAAGATACAGAGAGAAAGAAAAGACAAAATGGAGATTTAATAAAATACTTCCAAGTGACATGCGCAAGTCCAAAACTGTAACTACCTGCTAAATCTTCCTCTTTCTTATTAAACTTTTATTTGTTTTTATTCGTACATACTCATATTAGCTGTAAGTCTCATTTAGCTGATTTTATATTTTTGTGTTTTACAAATAAATCAGTCTTCTGTTTTGAAAACAATACATTTTGTGTTCACCCATGATGTCGAGGTATAGCAGGAAGTTGAAGGAAAGAAAAATCGAAAATATCTCTCTCTCTCTCTCTCTCTCTCTCTCTCTCTCTCTCTCTCTCTCTCTCTCTCTCTCTCTCTCTCTCTCTCTCTCTCTCTCTCTCTCTCTCTCTGTATCTCTCTGTATCTCTCTGTATCTCTCTCTCTCTCTCTCTGTATCTCTCTCTCTCTCTCTCTCTCTCTCTCTCTCTCTCTCTCTCTCTCTCTCTCTCTCTCTCTCTGTATCTCTCTCTCTGTATCTCTCTGTATCTCTCTCTCTCTCTCTCTCTCTCTCTCTGTATCTCTCTCTCTCTGTATCTCTCTCTCTCTCTCTCTCTCTCTCTCTCTCTCTCTCTCTCTCTCTCTCTCTCTCTCTCTCTCTCTCTCTCTCTCTCTCTCTCTCTCTCTCTCTCTCTCTCTCTCTCTCTCTCTCTCTCTCTCTCTCTCTCTCTCTCTCTCTCTCTCTCTCTCTCTCTCTCTCTCTCTCTCTCTCTCTCTCTCTCTCTCTCTCTCTCTCTCTCTCTCTCCCCCCCCCCCCCACCTGAACAAAATCGATATTCCCATTCTGCTCTCCCATTTTTAAAACAATTTTTGTGAAAATATTGTATGCCAAAACATTGTGCATCATTCAACTGTCATGGTAAGGCCAAGGTCACATTTGCCACGGCGGCCGTGGGGTCTCCAAAATCTACGGCCACTAGCAATTATACGGCGGCCGCAGTATTTCCATGGTCACACAATGTAGAAGTCACATGTTTTTATTTTTCGGGGAGCCGCACGGCGTATTTAGGCCTTAGTCACATTTGCCACGGCGGCCGTGGGGTCTCCAAAATCTGCGGCCACTAGCAATTATATGGCGGCCGCATTATTTCCATGGTCACACAATGGAGCAGTCACATATGTTTTTATTTTTTGGGGAGCCGCACGGCGTATTTATAAATTGTGGAGCCGAAAACGTGGGGGTGCCGTACGGTCTTTGATTTGATGTCGCACGGTGACCTAAGGGCGTTCCTGCGGCGGCCATATAATTTTCAAGGCAGACGCAAGGTGCCTGCAAGGCGACCGCAGGGGGGCCCTAAAGCGAATGTGCGGCCAGACGGACGGTAACGAATGGATTAATTTTTTTAATTTTTTTTTTTTTACCAGTTGTTTTGTTTCGGCTTGTCGAATTGCTACGGCGAGCGTAGAAATGAAAAAAGTTATAACTCCGCGTTATAATTCCACGGCGACCTTACGACCTGTAAAATATAGCCAAACGGCGTAGGGGCACTCTGCGGCCGCCGCATGTTTCTGTCAATTCAGAGGGCGTACGGCCGCCGTATCCTCGCCGTAGAGCAAATGTGACTTAGGCCTAAGTACAGAGAAGAACCCCACAACCCTGAAGTACGTTTCCCCTCAGATGAAGTGGAACGTGCTCTGTGGATTAATGCAATGCCAAATAGCATGGATATGTCTGAAAGATCGACGTGAACTATTCATCTGCGCATCATACTTTGACTATGAATAGATCACAGCAAGCCGAGGAAAGTGACCAGTGGGACCTACTGCAGTTTTCAAGGGGGTGTCCAAGTCGTATATAAAGCAGTCCATTGCCTCTCCTTGGCCGACAATGGTTTCTGCTGCTGCACTTAAATGTCAGAGAAAACATCTTGACAACAGTGATACGATTTGTGACTTGAAGAAATTCAAAGAGGATATTGGCAAACGTTTCTCACATTTCAGTGTAAAGCACAACGGCACGGAAGCGATCTAACAATGTTCATTGTGGACAACCTTGGGAGAAGAGTGGCCCACTTCCTCTCCTTGAAGGAAGTGCAGTCCCTCTTTCGCACACATAATTGTGAAGTTTCACATCATTTTATTCCAAGATGACCCTCAAAATTTTTCATGCTGATCGGATGTAGCATTCTACACCTGCAATTATGATGTCATTAAAAAAAATCACACTCATTCCCCATGAGGAGTACTTGCTATGTGCCAAGTTTATATTTTTTACTTGGTGCAGTTTCAGAGATAGAGGTCCAAAGTTTTTCCGTTTTTCCAACATGGCTGCCACACCACGTGACCTATGACATCATAATTATCATTAAAACATTTTACATGAGTAGTCGCACCAATGGTGAAAATTGTCTCATTCCACCAAGCGGTTGCGGATAAAAAGACGAAGGTTCTGTGCGGACAAGCACACAGACAAACAAACAAACAAGCGGACCCAAATGCAATACCCTCCCCTTCAGCGAGGGTAATGATGACTTTAATTGACTCAAATTATTTCCCCAAATCATCAAATATAGTCATGACTCATTAAATAATTTCTTTGTGTTTTTTCTTTATATGTTGGTTAAAAAATAAAAAAATAAGGTGATGATAAAAAAAGCCTTCGGTAAAACCTTTTTGGAATGTACAGAGGTACAATATGATATGGTACGGTGGGCAATCCAGAGTTTTTTCTCGACATGCTACTAAACAGAATTGTTGCTCACAATCCAAAAAATGAGTTGTGGTAAGTTTCATAAAAATCTATAGCACCATTTACAGGAGGACCAGAATAAGTACTGTAAACAGTAAAAAAAAAATACCATCAGACCCAAGTTCCAAGACTTGAGTACGAGTGCCTACAGTTTTCTCTTTAAGTAGTCTATGCCTTCACCTTACACACCAGAGCTTCCAATTCAAAGCAAAACTCCAATGTGCTAATGTTACCTCCACCGCCCCTCCCCCCCTACTATTTCCATCCCCCCACCCCGGTCACCTCACTCTTCCATTCACCGAGGCTTTTTAAAAGCTCTCATTTGGTCCAGCAGGATCGCACAGAGGTAGTACACTTATTTTGATGCAGACAAGCTACTGTATAAAGAAGAGCATCATTCTTCGGATAAGATGCAAGGATGTTTTAAAGCTGGCTGTTCAGTTCCCATTTGGATTTGACAATTTGATAACGGAATGAAGGACTCATCGACGAAAATTGATTGCTTGTGGACATCAAAGATCCCACACCATCTTTCGCAAAGAGTTGATGAGTTATTGGCAGGACCATGGCAAAATTCCAAATTGCACTGGAGTTTGGGTTCTGGTAGCCCTTCATACACTATGAACCAATGGGAAACATAGTTGGGATAAGTAATAACAATACCACCAAAGCTCATTTTATAACATTGGCAAAGGTTAAAGGAAGGGAACGTATGGAGCATGGACATGGAGAACAATGTGACATGGATACAGAGGCAATGAAATATGGCAGTTCATCATTCAACAGAGCAGGAAGCATGACTCAAAATAAAAACAACAATACTGTGTAGGAAATATTTTTACTGTCACCACAAATACAACTGTGGGAACGAAGCTTAATTTCAATGTTGCACAGAAAAACAACTTCCTGTGGATTGCACTGAATGGTAAGATAATTGTGGAGTTCACGAATGGACAGCCATGTGTCTCTTGCAGTTGGATGAGTCAGTAAAGGTCTTTCCACACACAACACACACATACGGACGTTCCTGACTGTGTGTTCTCATATGGCTCTTGCAATTTGATGCTCGGCCAAATTTTTTACCGCACACTGTGCACACGTAAGGACGCTCCTGGGTGTGCGTCCTCATGTGTCTCTTGCAGTTTGATGACCGACTGAAAGTTTCACCACATTCGGTGCATGTGTATGGGCGTTCCTGGCTGTGCGTCTTCATATGGTTCTGACAGGTTGATGACTGACTGAATGTTTTGCCACATTCTGAGCACTTGTATGGGCGCTCTTGGTTATGAGTCCTCATGTGGCTCTGACAGTGTGATAACTGAGCAAAGTTTTTGTCACAAACTGTGCACTTGTATGGACGTTCCTGGTTGTGTGTCCTCATGTGAATCTGACAGGTTGATGAGTGACTGAATGCTTTGCCACACACTGTGCATGCGTAAGGACGTTCCTGATTGTGCGTCCTCATATGGATGTGACAGTTTGACAGCTGAATGAAATCCTTCCCACACACAGGACACTTGTATGGTCTTTCTCCTGTGTGGATCCTCATATGCCTTATGAAGTCCTCTTGTTGATCGGAACTGTAGGGACAATTGTTACATTTGTGTTTTTTATCACTGAAGATGGGACGATGCCTCTCCTTGTGCAGGTGTAGAGAAGTCTCAGTCGTGAAGCTGCGACAGCACTTGGTACAGGGAAACTTTCCTACGATCATTGCTGGTTTCCCTGCAGAGATCACACACAAAAAACAATGCTATAAATGTGTTGATTATGGGGCTAAAGCGATGGCCTTAAACCTTTTGAATAATACTGACATAAAGCAATATCTAGAAGATGGCCATATGAAAAATAGTATTTAAAGACTGAGGAGGTGAGATTGTAAGTGAGAACAGACAATTCTTAGAAAAAAGAAAAGTCTGTGCTGGAAGGTTTGTGGTTCAATCACAATCTACGGAAACACATTTCGAGGCAATGAATTGACAATTATCATGAAACGTTTTATTGATGAGTGGAATTATACATTTTGGGAGTCAAACCACTGAAATGGTGATGGAGTAAGTACCTTGAGGCTAATTGTGATGATGGTGAATATAGGGGGTCCATAAACTCCTTGTGCAATTTTGAACTTTTATAACTTATGATGTACAAATGATAGAAACAAACTGTAAATGGCATACGAAATTATAATTCATCAGATTTTGTTTTGTTAATGTTGTTATTCGTGTTGTTGTTAATGTTGTTATTCGTGTTGTTGTTAATGTTGTTGTTATTGCTGTTGTTAAAGCCACAATTCCCCTCGGTCGCCTCACCAGTTGACATTTTCTGATGAAGCTGCTTGTACATCAGTGGTAAAGTCAACCACCACAATTATCACATTTGGGGGACATAAAAACGTCAGGAAGTCTGGAAATATTAAACAAACTCACTAAAAATCAATGGCTGGTATTCTATCAGGGAGTCATGCATCATTCGTGCTTTCTATTTTTTTGGAAGGAGCAACAGTCAATGATGAGCGTTACTTTGCAATGTTGTCGGATTTCTTTGTTCCTGAGCTACGACGATTAAATCCTTGACATTTCACCACCTTGTACCAGCAAGATGAGGCTCTCTGCTATTATGCTTCGAATATGCGATGGTTCTAGTGATGTCTTCCAAGACAAGTGGATCGCTTGATGTGGACCAATTGCTTGGCCATCTCGTTTGCCTGACCTGCCCCCATTGGACGACATTTTAGGGGCTATCTAAAACTGTTGTTTACTCATCAAAACCACATTCTTTGCATGAACTTAGAGCTACGATCATAAATGCAATCACATTGAACGATGTACTGTATTACGAAAGACTGAGTTTATGTTGAAGCCTAAAACTTTGAACTGCATCTCGAGTAAACTTTATTACCTCCAACACCGAAGGTGGATGGAGGTTATGTTTTCACCCCTGTCTGTCTGTTTGTTTGTGAAGAAAATGTCTCAAAAAAGTTGTGGATTGATTTTGACGAAATTTTGTGGAGAGCTTGGGTATGTGACGAGGACGAAATGATTACATTTTGGTGAAGATCTGAATCCGAATCTGGATCTGAGATTTTTAAAAGTGATTCTTCACCATTGAGTGACAGAGCTAAAACAATATGTAGCATGATATCTTGAAAAAGTTATCGACAAATTTGGACGAAACTTGGTGGATGAGTTGGTTAGGTGACAAGAACAAGCTCATTCATTTTAGTTCAGGTCCAAATCCAGATCCGGCCTATCGGTGGGATACAAAACGTAAACTAATCAGCCTGGTGGAGGTATGCGCTCTTCCGAGTGCCCTTCTCGTGAATTATGCTTTCATACAACATTTATCGTTTGTTTCTATCTTTGTATCAAAAGTTATAAAAGTTCAAAGTCGCACAAGGACTTTATGGACACCCTGTCCATATTTCTCCAAAATAATAGCTTGTATTATCACAGGATCATTGTTTTAGGATTGGCAATTTCATCATAGGTTTTTAGATTATATGTAAAATTATGGAAGTCAAAAAGGTCCATACATTTTGTAATTCGGTGCTGCAATTCATCAACCTGATGTTTGCCATCAAGAGTTTTCTCCAGTTTATTAAACTGTTCTACAAGCTCGTACATCTTCACGAGATTCATGCAGCATACACCACCACAAGTTAACACTTTTTGGATAGACTTGGTGTGATTCACACTGTTTTAGTAAAGAAAAAGCACAAAGAAACAATTTTTACACTTCAATGTAAATTTATGGTTGATTGGAACTCCATATTACATTTATTACTGCCAGGAAAATGACAACACAAGTACAGCCAACTCTCGTTAGGATGAATGGATTAGTTCTATGTCGCACTCATCTCAACAAATGTTTGTGTTACGGGGAAAGGGGTGAGTTGGGGGTTAAGCAATATTCAAATTAATATAAAAATTCATTTTGATTTACCATTGGCTGAGGTTCATGAAGGAATCTGTAAAAAAAAAAAAAAATAATAATAATAACTCGATGCAGCAGATACATGACAAGGACATATCCTCTCCCGGCCTTGGATTTGTTGGCGCCATTGGAATTTCTCTTTGCATTCCGAAAATGAATTGAAAAACAAAATAAACCAATGTCACCCGCAGGGTGACCCGTATCTTGCCAAAAGGTGACCACGTGTGACTTCTTTAAGGTCACACTGAGGTGAACAGAGCTGCTATCCACCAGGAGCGACTCCTTCAGGAATATCTGCCTACGAGAGATTCCGATGAGAATCGTTCTACAGAGTAACCATTAAAAATATGCTCTTGCCTCATAACGTCACTAAATGACGTCATAATGTCTCAAGCTTGACATATCTAGAAAGCACTCATCGAGGTGTTCGATTTGAGGTACTACACGATATGGTTCCTAAAACTTGAAAATTTGACCTTGGGGTCAAATATGTTTGACCTTAGGTGCTAACCATGAAGGTCAAGGCCAATCGCCACCAAAAATTAATCAGTTGAACGCCAGACCATGAACTATATTCCCATGAAGTTTGAAGACGATCCGATCAAAATTACTCAAAAAAATAAGGGTTTCGTCGACTCCCCTGATTTGCGACAAAGTGACCTTGACCTTTGACCTTGACCTTCAAAATTTTATGCGCTGAAAGGGACCTCTATAGGCCTCTGATATGCGAAGTTACAAAAATTTCCAATGATAACTGTGCTCTGCAGAGTGATTTATACATGATTACAGACCAAAAAAAAAAACAAAAAACCAACAAAAAAAAACAAATGAAGGTCAAGGCCAATCGCCACCAGAAATTAATCAGCTGAGCGCCAGACCATGAACTATATTCCCATGAAGTTTGAAGACGATCCGATCAAAATTACTCAATAAATAAGGGTTTCGTCGACTCCCCTGATTTGCGACAAAGTGACCTTGACCTTTGACCTTGACCTTCAAAATTTTGTGCAATGAAAGGGACCTCTATAGGCCTCTGATATGCGAAGTTACAAAATTTTCCAATGATAACTGTGCTCTGCAGAATTTTTTATCCGTGATTACAGACAAAAAAAAAACAACAAAAAAAAACATACAAGCTGACTAACATATCTTGCAAAAACTTCGTTTTGGCAAGATAATAAAGTATCTCGAAGGTCAATCAAGGAGATACATGATATGCCGTTTTTGTTCTTGTGAAACTCGGTGAATCTATTACATTGGGAACATTGGGTGAGCATCCATCTGCCCGGCAAAACACAATGCTTCATGATGGGGGAATTTCAAGGCAGATTTGATTGGATTGGAAACATTTCACGACTTTGTGCTGTTTGTAGCAGTGCGATTTTTGAAATCCCAATTTTTGTTTTCATTATCTTGCCAAAACAAAGTTTTGCAAGATATGTTAGTCAGCTTATATGTTTTTTTTTTTTGTTTTTTGTTTTTTGTCTGAAATCACGTACAAAAAATTCTGCAGAGCACAGTTATCATCGGAAATTTTTGTAACTTCGCATATCAGAGGCCTATAGAGGTCCCTTTCAGTGCACAAAATTTTGAAGGTCAAGGTCAAAGGTCAAGGTCACTTTGGCGCAAATCAGGGGAGTCGACGAAACCCTTATTTTTTGAGTAATTTTGATCAGATCGTCTTCAAACTTCATGGGAATATAGTTCATGGTCTGGCGCTCAGCTGATGAATTTCTGGTGGCGATTGGCCTTGACCTTCATTTGTTTGTTTGTTTTTGTTGTTTTTTTTGTTTGTTTTTGGTCTGTAATCACGTATAAATCACTCTGCAGAGCACAGTTATCATTGGGAATTTTTGTAACTTCGCATATCAGAGGTGTATAGAGGTCCCTTTCAGTGCACAAAATTTTGAGGGTCAAGGTCAAAGGTCAAGGTCACTTTGTCGCAAATCAGGGGAGTCGAGGAAACCCTTATTTTTTGAGTAATTTTGATCGGATCGTCTTCAAACTTCATGGGAATATAGTTCATAGTCTGGCACTCAGCTGATTAATTTTTGGTGGCGATTGGCCATGACCTTCATGGTTAACGCCTCAGGTCAAAGATATTTGACCCCAAGGTCAAATTTTCAAGTTTTAGGAACCATATCATGTAGTACCTCAAATTGAACACCTCGATGAGTGCTTTCTAGATATGTCAAGCTTGAGACATTATGACGTCATTTAGTGACGTTATGAGGCAAAAGCATATTTTTCATGGTTACTCTGTAGAACGATTCTCATCGGAATCTCTCGTAGGCAGATATTCCTGAAGGAGTCGCTCCTGGTGGATAGCAGCTCTGTTCACCTCAGTGTGACCTTAAAGAAGTCACATGTGGTCACCTTTTGGCAAGATACGGGTCACCCTGCGGGTGACATTGGTTTATTTTTTTTTTTTGTCTGTAATCACGTATAAAAAATTCTGCAGAGCAGTTATCATTGGAAATTTTTGTAACTTCACAGATCAGAGGCCTATAGAGGTCCCTTTCAGCGCATAAAATTTTGAAGGTCAGGGTCAAAGGTCAAGGTCACTTTGTCGCAAATCAGGGGAGTCGACGAAACCCTTATTTTTTGAGTAATTTTGATCGGATCGTCTTCAAACTTCATGGGAATATAGTTCATGGTCTGGCGCTCAGCTGATTAATTTTTGGTGGCGATTGGCCATGACCTTCATGGTTAACGCCTCAGGTCAAAGATATTTGACCCCAAGGTCAAATTTTCAAGTTTTAGGAACCATATCATATAGTACCTCAAATTGAACACCTCGATGAGTACTTTCTAGATATGTCAAGCTTGAGACATTATGACGTCATTTAGTGACGTTATGAGGCAAAAGCATATTTTTCATGGTTACTCTGTAGAACGATTCTCATCAGAATCTCTCGTAGGCAGATATTCCTCAAGGAGTCGCTCCTGGTGGATAGCAGCTCTGTTCACCTCAGTGTGACCTTAAAGAAGTCACACGTGGTCACCTTTTAGCAAGATACGGGTCACCCTGCGGGTGACATTGGTTTGTTTTATTTTTTAGTATACAGAGTCGAGGCTCGTGGAAGAGCTCATACGAGTACACTGAATGCAACAGAACAAAAGGAACAGCAGAGATGGGGGGGGGGACACCAACATCAGAGCCAAAGGCCAAGACAGAGCGAGGCAGAGAAACAATGGGTTTGAGGAGGAATGGGGGGGGCAGGAGAGGATGCATGGGGTGGACAAGATGACTACAGATACAGAAGGAAACTTTCAGGAGAGATGTGGAGCACAGTGAAGGAATTAAAGCTTAAATTAATAAACATCATTTTAGTTGAAATTTTTTTTTTGCTAAACTAAACTTCAGTCGCCAGGAATTTTAATAACAATAAATCATGTGAACATCAAAGCATCATGGGAGAACAATGTTATGCTTTCACTATTTTTGTTTGTCAAGAAAAAAATGAAGTGATTTTAAATTCTGTATTTTTTTTATTTGGGTGAACTAAAAGTGAAGCGATGAATAAATAAATAAATAAAAATTTAAAGGGTGAATAAAGCGACAAATTATTTTCACTTGGTCCTCTGAGTGATCTGCTCCAAAAAGCTAAAGGCCCAGTCACACCTTGACGTTTTAGCCAGCTTATGCCGATTTTTGGAAAATTTGTCTAAAACGCTGGTACACGTCGAATACGTTATGGGTAACTTTTGATAACATTGAGAGCACGCTGAAAAACACTGCCATACGTCGTTGTACACTGGCTTTAAACGTTGTTCTTTTCGGTTGTACTCAAATTTTCCATGCTTGAAATTTTAAGACTTATGCCAGCGTACGACTCACACGTTCCGCACAACGCTGGCCATTAGTTGTAGGCACGTCACGCGATCGTTGACACACGTCGACACACGTTACTTGTGAGATACTCATAAGTCGAAACACGTCGAGGTAATGTTTAGCGTACCCGAAACTTATTTCTAACCTATGAGTTACGTGTTGTACTCACGTTACGCGATCGGTGACACACATCAACACACGTTACTTGTAAGGTGCTCATAAGTCGAAACGCATCAAGGTCAAGGTAATGGTTAGCGTCAGTGTTCCAGACTCCCTGGTTTTTTTTTTTCTTCTTCCTCCTTCCTTCGGTATGATGGTGATTTTGACACTTTGATTTCTAGTGCGGTTATAATATAATATAATTAATAGGCTGCCGCTCAATGATTTAAATCATAACCGCACTGTACACTGAACACCGTCATACCGAAGAAAAAAAAAAAAAACAGGGAGTCTGGAACACTGACGCTAACCATTACCTTGACGTGTTTCGACTTATGAGCACCTTAAAGTAACGTGTGTCGATGTGTGTCAACGATCGCATATCGTGCGTACAACTTATTCCGATCGCATGCGGAGCGTGTGTCATACGGCAAGTACGTCGTAAAATTTTCAACATGTTCAAAATTACAAGACATACTCCATTTAATACGACGTATGATAGCGTACTTTAGCGTTCTCTTCACGCATACCAAACTTACCCATACCGTATTCGACGTGCGCCAGCGTTTTAGACGCATTTTTCAGAGGTCGGCATACGCTGGCAAGATCGCCAAGGTGTGACTGCGATGTTGACACTTCCATTTCTGCGGCGGTTATGATTTGAATCATTGTGCGGCAGCCTTTTCATAACCTACGCCACGTCATCGTCGGCGATGCGTGCAACGCGCTATGCATAAGTTAGACTATCGTTGGGCATAGGTTGTGAAGGCCGACAACAGGTTCAGCATTCGTTGGTATCAGTTATCTATAACACAACGAAACGTTCTGTGTCCGTTACTAATACGTAATGCATAAGACCAAGTCGTTATGAATACATCCGAATCTTTAAAAAAACCATCAAAAGTTCAACGTAAGCCAGTGTTTTACATACATTTTAATACGTTGCCATTGCTGGCTAAAACGTCAAGGTGTGACTGGGCCTTAATTAATAATTCTGGATTCATCTGTGCTGCCATCAATTTTACATTCTCTGTTTGTATTGATTGATATATATATACATACATATACATATGTGAGTGCTCACTCCTGTGTATTTTTCATGCTCATTCTATTTATTTTGATCCTGCATCTTTGACTCAGATCGTTTTGGGCCTATGAGTTTATTTATTTATTTTTTTTCCTTTCTGCTTAAAGAGATGACATCAAATCCTTCCTTTTCTCCAGCGGCCTGATCTCATATCACCAGTTTGGTTATAGAATCAATCATTCTACCCTGGACATGCTGCTTATATTCCCCCACCAGGTTGGTGGCCTCTCTGTATTCTACCACCTCTTTTTCGGTCTTGCACGCTGTGTCTTCTCTTGAATCTGTTCCTCCCAGGTATCTGCAGGGTGCACATGGTCTGCCAGTAACCCTCTTCTTGTTAATCTCCCAAAATAGAGGCTCACTGCTCCCCTCCAGTCATTTGTTCCTATTTTCTCTCACCTGTGAAACAAACTTCCCAGTCTATTCAGTCCCATTCTTCCCTCCAGAGCTTCGATACAGTTGTGCACCACTACCTCAGGTCCTCCCACATCCATACTCATGATCTCTTCCACCCAAAAGGATCCCATTTTCCAAGCACTCCCTTTTCCACATTATTGTGATTCCACCCCCCCCCCCCTTCCTCACTTCTCTTCGTTTTTTAGTTTTCGGTTGTTTTGTTCCTTTTCCGTTTCATCCCCGTCAGCCCCTTCCACTTCATGCTGTGTTTAATTCTGCTTGTGTGCAGATTGTTCACCCCATGTGTCCTTCTTTCCTCCCCTTGATCTCACTCTCACTTCTTCTCTGCTGTTGGTGTTTCCCCCTTTCCATTTTCTTCCCTTCCATTCTGCTCGATCCCTCCCACAATCCTCGATCACGAACACAAACAAAAAAACGACACCATAATCACTAAATTTCAGCCCTCTCTTTTTCTATAGCCAATGAATCCTTGCATCAATTTTATTCAAATGGTGAAAAAAAAGGTTTTCGGAATGCTGAATAATGAATATTCAATGCTGTTTAAAACATACTATCAACAGACGACGATATCTGAGGATGATGGATTCCTCTCCTGTAGCGCTGACGATGATAGAGACACATACTGTTATGGTACAGTCTGGCATTCCATAAAATAACTCAAGATCTAGTACACAAAATACATAACATTTACAATATTATGAGCTGTCATGCTCAGAGTCCAATGCAGAGTTTGAAGAAGTGTATAAGGAGGACACTGGAGCATCGGGTATTCAGGCCTGTTATCTTGAGCCATATCAATTGAGCAGAAGTTATCGCAGCGATGATTCTCACTGACAGTGGCAGAGAAGGCAATTTTGTGACTCGTGCCATAGAAAGGCTGTAGAATAGTGAATGCAATGTCGGCCTATTAACATCTGTGATAATAAAAGTGTGTATATGGACTTCAAAATACATAAAACTTAGTGAATTAAGAAGTAAAATTAGGCCTACGTGTATAGGCTTAATTACTGCGTTCGTGACCCACTATGGCACACCTATTTATCACTTTTTTTTACTAGAAAGCTCAAAGGTAAGAATACTACCGACTGCACCCTACTGATCGACCCCATTACAATAACCCAAGTACATTCCCAAATTAACAGCTATCGCTGGTACCTTGTCAGTGAGGACTGTGGGGTCTAGTGAAGTAAATAAAATGGAGTGTTTTGCAAGATATCTAGCCAATACTATCTACAGTATACCATTCATGGAACTTAACTGTCACATGATGAGAATAAAGCCTCCACTGAGCACCTCGCCTTTTGTCCCCCAAGTTACGTAGAGGTATTCACATGAACTTGCACTACTCTCAATGACAACAATATTGGCTCCATGACAAGCATAATGGCCTCCCTCTTATGAATGTGCTGTTGGCAACTTCTGATCCAAACGTTGTAATTACGATAAAACCTGTGCATTTATACTGCTACTAGTACAAAAGTCCGTCAAAAATGACAGAATGGAATTATTTTATTCAAAATATTCAAGGGGAATGGAAGATAAACAATGCCTTCAGAAAGTATTCACACCCCTCGACTTTTTTCACATTGTGTTGTGTTACAGCCTGAATTTAAAATGGATTTAATCTCCAATGTTCCAATAAAATTTTAATTTTTTTTGTCACCAATCTACACAAAATAGCCCACAATGACAAAGTGAAAACGTCTTTCGAAGTTTTTTTCCAAATTAATAAAAAATGAAAATCTGAAACATGTTGCGTCAATTAAGTATTCAACACCTTTGCTATGACACTTAAAATTGAGCTCAGGTGCATTCAATTTCCTTTTATCACCCTTAAGATGTCTCTACAACTTGATTAGAGTCCACCTGTGGCCAATTCAATTGATTGAACATGATTGAGAAAGAAACACACCTTTCTATAAAAGGTCCCACAGTTAACAGTGCAGGTCAGAGCAGAAACTGCACCACGAAGTCCAAGGAACTGTCAGTAGAACACCAAGAGAGAATTGTGAGGAGACATAGATCTTGGGAAGGGTTTAAAACAATTTCTAGAGTGTTGAACATTCCCAAGAGCACAGTGAGCTCCATCATTAAGAAATGGAAATAACATGGAAATACCCACTCTTCCTAGAGCTGGCCGTCTGACTAGACTGGGTAAGAAGGACTTTAGTCAGTGAGGTGAACAAGAACCCAATGACCACTTTGACTGAACTACAGGGTTTTTTGGCTGAGATGGGAGAACCTGCTGGAAGAACAACAGTCTCTGCAGTACTTCACAAATCTACGCTTTATGGGAGAGTGGCCAGACAGAAGCCACTCCTGAGAAAAAAAGGCACATGACAACACCCCTGGAGCTTGCAAAAAGGCATGTGAAAGACTCTGTGAGAGGATGAGGCAAACATTCTGTGGTCTGATGAGACAAAAATTGAACTCTTTGGCATGAATGCACAGTGCTACGTCTGGCAGAAACTGAGCACAGCTCATCACCCATCCAACACCATCCCTACCGTGAAGCATGGTGGTGGCAGCACATGCTATGGGGATGCTTTTCAGTGGCAGAGACTGAGAGACTTGTGAGGACAGAGGGAACAATGAATGGAGCCAAATATAGCAAATTATTGAGGAGAACCTGCTGCAGAGTGCAAAAGACCTCAGACCGCGGCGAAGATTTACGTTCCAACAGGCCAATGACTCCAAACATACAGTCAAAGCAACACTGTAATGGCTTCAGAACAAGAACGTGAAAGTCCTCGAGTGGCCCAGCCAAAGCCCAGACTTGAATCCCATTGAGAATCTGTGGAAAGAGTTGAAGATTGCTGTTCACTGACGCTCCCCATCCAACTTGACAGAGCTTGAGCAAATCTGCAAGGAAGAATGGGAGAAAATCCCCAAATAATGATGTGTAAAACTGATACAGACGTACCCAAGAACACTCGAAGCTGTAATCGCTGCCAAAGGTGCTTCTACAAAGTATTGACTCGGGGGGGGGGGGCTGTATACTTATTGACGCAAGGCATTTCAGCTTTCCATTTTTAATGAATTTGTGAAAAAATTTTAAAACAAATTTTGACTTTGTCATTATAAGGTATTTTGTGGAGGTTAGTGACAATTTTCTTTTATTTTAATCCATTTTAAATTCATGCTGTAACACAATAAAATGTGATAAAACTTGAGGGATGTGAATACTTTCTGAAAGCACTATATGATGTTTCAATTTGAAGCGAGAAAAAAACGTTATTTTGAAATACTACATGTACAAACATGACCCTATTTTCTTTATCTTCTGGGACGTTTTGTTTCGACAGTCCAGTCTCGTTAGCGTGCCAAAGTCTGAAGCCTCGGCTGAGCGTCAGGTGTGCTTATATCTTACTTATAAATTAGCCATCCAACGGACGTAAATTTACACTCGTTTTACTCTGCACATGTTGCACATCATGTGCAGCGAATTTCACCTCCCTGCACCTTATATTTTTTGTTATTTTTTAACGCTTCTGTACACTGCCATTGATGCCCGGTTGTAAGTCTCTTATAATAGAATATGTTACATAAATAGAAGAGACAATTACTCTTTCATGAAAAATGTTTTTTGACTTTTTTATCCTGAAAATATAGACCATCATGAACACACTGTTGTGTTCAAAGATGGGTCTTTAAAACCCTACTTAAATCATCCTTATGAAGGAGGACAGACAAATACACAAAAACACAAATACACACTGTGTTTTATATTCAGTAGATAGATTATTACAAACACAAGACTGCAATTAGTGGATTAAATGTACTCATGTACTCACTTGAATTAGTAAGTTACGATGAGTCAAAACAAAAGAAGACAGGATGACACTAGGAAACTGTAGAGATCAACACATACACAGTACAGACAATGGGATGTAGAAATAAAATAATATCCATAAAGTGCTTTTAGTTTCAATATCTCTACAACAAGAGGTTGGTTTGAAGAACTGCAATTGGCAATCTGTCACGATAGGCATCTCTTGTTATATCATTCGTCCTTCGAAGTATTCATCTTAACGAGACTCCACTGTAATTGTTTTCTGATATTCTGGAGGATTGAACATAACCACACAAAATATTGGATTTATTTTCTCCTTTTTTGTTGCACAAGCACTGGGAGGTAACTTTGGAAGTTGAGTTGAATGGTTCTCTCACTGCATACAAATCCTTTAAAACCAGTCACCTTATAAAGCTGCAGATAAGGTATCTGAGCTCACAGAATGAGGATCTTACCTTCGCTGGGACCAGTATGCTTTCCTCCCTCTGGATCAAGATGGTTTGATTCATTCTCTGGTGGCAGTTTTTGCTTCCTCCTCATGATGAACTCGATTTTGATGCGGTTATAACCTGCAGTACAGTCATGGCAGTGGGTAGATATGGGGCAGAGAACAAATGGGAGCAACGGATTTGACAGAAGCGGGACAGGTTAAGAGGCAAAACACATTTCAAACTCGGCTACCACATCTAAATGATGTTGCATTACATTTGTCTCATCACTCAATCAGAAGTACTGCTTTCCTCCAACCTCACTCCCACACTTCTCCCTCCCATAGCATAAATTGTTTGTAGGTAGCCATGTAGTCCACGAACATAATCTAATATGTGGTTTCAGAAATAGTATCTTTAAAGAACCCAGAAACCAGCTTTGGTTTACCTCACACTTCGCTAACAGTTTACGCCGCCGTCTGGTGGATGGTGAACAATTTTAGTCACTGACAGTGTGCCACTCCCAGCACACAAATTGGAACACGGAGCTGTGAAAATATTGCGAATTTATGACGGAATTAAAAAAAAAACGTTAACATTTATCTGAGTGAAAACGTATTTAAGGGAAACAGCGTTATGGATCAACAAGTGAGAGCACCATTGTTTCTGCTTGTTCGGTGACAAATCAAGGCCAATAAACAATCCGCTTGTTGAATGATGAATTGAGACCAATGAAAGATCCACTAGTTCAGTGATGAATTGAGGGCAAAGGAAAGAGCTGCTTGGTGCAGAATTAAAGTCAATGAAGTCTCTCATATATATATATATATATATATATATATATATATATATATATATATATATATATATATATATATATATATATATATATATATATATATATATATATATATATATATATATATATATATATTGTCACGTCAGAGGTCCAGCTAATGCAGACGCTCTGCGCCAGTGGTCTAAAGACTTCCGCAAATCACCGAAATGATGTTTGAATTTATTCTATCGTGCGTTTATTACCATTAACGATCCCTCAGGGATCACCCAATAAACTAGAACAGCACTCTGTAGAGTGCATACCTCCGCCAGGCTGAAGAGTTTACATTTTGTATCCCTCTGAAAGGCTGGATCTGGATCTCGACCTGAACCAAAATCGAATCGGCTTGTTCTTGTCACTTACCCAACTTATCCACCTCATTAACCTCCGCCGTCGAAGATCGGAGGTTACTGTTTTCACCCCTTTCTGTTTGTTTGTTTGTTTGTGAACAGTATTACGGAAAAACTCCTCGATGGATTTCGACGAAACTTGGTGGGGGGGCTAGGCATGGTTCAAGGATCATGCCGTTAGATTTTTGATTTGGTCCAAAATCCAATATGGCCGCGATGGCGGCCATTTTGAAAAAATATTTGAATTTTTTTTTTTTTTGCATTTCCACATGTTTTAAGTGATTTGCAACCCCCCCCCAAAAAAAAAATTGTTAGAGAAAAAAAAATTTTGCAACTTTTTTTTCAACAAAATTTAGATTTTTTTTTGCATTTCTACATGATATAAGTGATTTCCAACAAAAACATGCCAAAATTATAATTGCGGCTGATTTTGGAACTTCAGGTGGATATACCCACATAAAATCAATTTCTGTCTCAAGGAATTTCGTTGTGACGAATGAATTGAGTATGTAAAAGGGAAAGTTGCAAACTATAACTCTGTGAGCACTGTTGACATCAAATTGAATGAATAGGATATCAAGTTCACACGAGTGACCTAGCAGTATTGGCGGCGGAGGTTTTGCACTCTACCGAGTGCTCCCCTCTCTAGTTTCTTCTGAATCAGTCCACACAATCCATCTAACAGCTCGCTCACTCAAGCTCACTCTCAAAGGGGGGATGAGGTGCGGGGTGGGGGAAGGGTCAAGCTGATAGTGGGGTGCTTTGGGCTGTGAGGGTCCTGGCCTGTGCTTCTGAGAGAATAGGAGAGGTTGATGGTCCCGACTGTAAGAGAGAGATGACGGTCTCGGCTGTATCTCTTATGGAGACGAGAGTTCTGTGTCACTGAATGGGTATCTCTGGTGAAGCACAATTATTTGGCCTTATATAGCCAGCCATCTCGCTCCATCCAACGCAGGTCTTGCACATGTGCTGTTGATGTCCCAGCTGTGCGAGGTAGCACACATGGCACAACCACGGTTGTAAAATCCCAGTGTTCGAGGCTCCATGGTAACACACGTGTAACAGCCATTTGTAGAATGTGATTAATACATGAAAGTATAATGGGGCGATTCAAAGATTAAACATGAATGGGAGATAGGAGAAAGACGATAAAGGGTGAGAGGGAATCTAACTATATATACAATTCTGGTCCACGTTTGCTGACACTCCTTAGGATATAATTATTGCATAATTAACACCTCATTAACCCCCAAGTAATTATCGTAATAATACATGTAAATACAGTGCCTTCAGAAAGTATTCACACTCCTCGACTTTTTCACATATTGATGTGTTACAGCCTGAATATAAAATGGATTCAATTAGAAGAAATTGCAACACAAAATACCCCAAAATGAAAAGTGAAAACATGTTTTCAGAAATTTTTCTGAATTGATTGAAAATGAAACACAGAAATATCTAATTTACATAAGTATTCAACCCCCTGAGTCAATACTTTGCAGAAGCGCCTTTGGCAGCGATTACAGGTTCGAGTCTTCATGGGTATGTTTGCATCAGTTTTACACATCTGGATTTGGGGAGTTTCTCCCATTCCTCCTCCAGATTTGCTCATGCTTTGTCAAGCTGGATGGGGAGTGTCCGTGAACAGCAATCTTCAAGCCTTTCCACAGATTCTCAATGGGATTGAAGTCTTTCTTGCGCTCAGAGTCTTTCTTGTGCCTTTTTGCACACGCCATGCATGCTGTGATGTGCCTTTTTCTCAGGAGTGGCTTCCCTCTGGCCACTCTCCCATAAAGCCAAGATTTGTGAAGTGCGACAGAGATTGTTGTCCTTCCGGCAGGTTCTCCCATCTCAAACAAGGAACACAGCAGTTCTGTCAGAATGGTCATTGGGTTCTTGGTCACCTCCCTGACCAAGGTCCTTCTTGTCCGGTTTCTCAGTTTGGTCAGACAGCCAGCTCAGGAATCGTCTGTATAGTTCCATGTTATATTCATTTGCTAATGATGGAGCTCACTGTGCTCTTGGGAAATTTGAACCCTCTAGAAATTGTTTTATACCCTTCCCAAGATCTATGCCTCCTCACAATTATATCTCAGAGTTTTACACAGACAGTTCCTTGGACTTGATGGTCGAGTTTCTCCTCTGACAGGCATTGTCAACTGTGGGACCTTTTACAGAAAGGTGTGTTTCTTTCCAAATCATGTCTCCAAACATGATCTTTCTAAATCTTTCTAAACCACAAGTGGACTCCAATCAAGTTGTAGAGACATCTCAAGGATGATTAAAGGAGATTGGATGCACCTGAGCTCAATTTGGAGTGTCATAGCAAAGAGGTTGAATACTTATTGACTCAAGACATTTCAGCGTTTAGTTTTTAATTAATTTGTAAAAATGTCTATTTTTAAATAAAAAAATTCCACTTTGTCATTATGAGCTATTTTGTGTAGATCAATGACAAAAAAAATCTCGATGTAATCCATTTTAAATTCAGGCTGTAACACAACAAAATGGGACATTTAATGTCCAACAGTGTGTTGGAAAAAATCATATTGATGGTGTTCTGAGACAGAAACAGTCCACTTTTATTTAATTCCAACAACAGAATGCTGCTTGTGTAATCTACTGTCACCAACATCACTCATAGTGAAATGAGATGAGCAGAGGTCTCCAGTCCTGGGGTGTGCTTCGGGAACAGGACAATGCCAGACCTCATGCTGCCCACATGACAAGAGGCACCTTCCAACAAACTTACGTCCGAGGTTGTCTCACAGCCCTGACCTTGCACCACCGATGACCACCAATTTGAAGCTGGGAAGGAGGCACTACATCGCAAACACTTCAAGCGACACAAGGATGCCGATAAGGCCATTCAAATGTGGTTGCGCACCAAGCGCAGAGAGTGCTATACTGCAAGCACAAAGTGTGCTGACTCTCAGATGGATGTTAAGTTGGCTGTCCCATCTGGTCGCATCAGTTGATGAAATTTAAAGATCTACTCGGGTATTTTGTGAAAAGTAGGCGAGTTATTGCTGGTATGCTGGCCGAATTCCAAATGGCTGCCACCATAGGTCGAACGTCAGGCCTGGCTTGCTAGTTCGTGAAAGGCTTGGTCCAAGCCAGTCAGAGAAAGGTCAGACACAATTATATAAAATGATATACTCCAAGAAGGATTGATCACGTGATTGCCACGAATGGGTTTCTATTTGATCCTCGATTTGATTACCTTGAGCTTGTCCCAGCAACCGCATCCCTGGGTACGATTGCATCCATGAGTTGCATCATGGAGCACGCCGGTCGATGGTGAGGACCTTAAGCCGGTTGTCCTGCAGAGCTGTATGTCCGTTCGTTGTCTTTTTAAGGACCTTATCAATTGACGTTTTTGTGAAACGAAGAACGAACAGAAAGACGGATTTGAACGTACGGCGCTGCGCAAGCTGCGAATGGAAAGAAATCTTCTGGGATGATCTTGTGTGATGAATCTTCTGTGAGAAAACAAGAGGAACAGCGAATGAACAAGATGGGAAGGGTATAGTGGGCAAGGTATTCACGATCCCGTTAAAGATATCGATGTCATGAGTGTTTGTGACCCCCCCCCCTCACCTCTCACCCCGGAGGTGTCACCATTACCTTCTCATTCTTGACCCTCGATCACCACCAAACTGGTAATAAGCGGACTGGTCAAGCACAAGCTGAGAAAACTAAGAAGTAGTTCGACGCTGCAGATTCGTCACAGCCGTATAGTACGTGATTAATGAACGGGACAGTTCGCCGCCCCCACCTCCCCCACCTCCTGGTAATAAGCAGACTGGTCAAGCACAAGCTGAGAAAACTAAGAAGTAGTTCGACGCTGCAGATTCGTCACAGCCGTATAGTACGTGATTAATGAACGGGACAGTTCGCCGCCCCCACCTTTCACAGAATGAGAAACCCTCCATCGGTCATCCGTGGAACCCGATTGCGAGCGCGTGATTGGTCGAAAGAGAGTCACGTGCCTTCACGGGTTTGTGAAATGGCGCGACGTCGACCTGAGAGGTTTTACCACAGAGGCGCATCCAGAAATTCCTTACGGGGGGTGAGGAGTGAGGGGTGAGGAGTGAGGGGTGAGAAGTGAGGGGTGAGGACGGGAGGTTCATTTGAGGTTAAGATGTTCACAGATCGCGAAATCGACCACCAAGCCTCATATTCAAATGAATGTTTGCGGTTTTTTTTTTCACTTGATATTATTTATCTGAAATGGAGATATTGTCCTCAATGGTGATGAATAAGTTCAAACTTGTGCTGTTCACGATCTATAGGTCCACTGAGTGAAATGATCGTTTCCTATTTGTACATCGTTCGCTCTTGTCGACCACGAGCTCGACTTAACCAGAATCCTACAAACATATATATATATATATATATATATATATATATATATATATATATATATATATATATATATATATATATATATATATATATATATATATATATATATATATATATATATATATATATATATATATACCGTACGACCTAATCTTATACCGACTGGGGTCTTTTCGGACCCCAACTCAAAACCTTTTGATTTCACTAAATTTGCCAAATTTTCACATCGATGACTAAACCTGGTGTTTTATTGATAAAGTCAACAAAAATTAAGAAAAAGAAAAAAAAAAATCTTAAAATCTGAAATTAACCTTCCAACTGGGGACTTTGATGACCCCAACTCAGAACCATTAAATTTCACTAAATCTGATATAAAGTTTCACATCAATGAGGAATATCAGGAATAACAAGGAAATCCAACACAGGTGGGGTCCATTCAGCCAATCATGCCTGCGTGAACACCACACCAACTCATCGACACAAGATACAAGGAAGAAAATGTTTTTAATTGATAAAATAATTTTTGTTTTGTTTTTTTGGGGGGGGGTTGTAGTTTTTGTAGTTTTTTTTCTTTCTTTCTTTTCTTCCCTTCAGGGTAGGGGACATGGGCTTATTAAAAACACACACCAACCATACAACCCCCCTTGACGAGACCCCTACCAACAGCACTCCGTACACGTGCACACAATCATCCATCAATGCTCAAGCTACCGAAAAGTCCGATCAACATCCCTATACCCCTCTATCTCCATAACTTCCAGGTACATATCTAATTCCAATTTAAACTTATCCACTGTTTCTGTTACAACTACCTTTCCAGGGAGACCATTCCATGCATCAACTACTCTCTGAGTAAAAGTCCCCTGCCTGACTATCATCTTAACTCTCCTCTTCTTTATTCTCAAGCTATGGCCCCTGGTTCTATCAATGTCCACTCTGTTTAATAATTCGTCTTCACTTATTTTATCTCAACCTGTCATTATCTTAAACATCTCCATCATATCTCCTCATAATTGCCTCCTTTCTCGTGAATAAAGCCCTGTCTTCTTCAGCCACTCCTCATAGCTGAGTCGAGCTCGGCCCAGAATCAATCTAGTAAACCTGCGCTGAACCCTCTCTCTGGCATCTATGTCCTTCGGTCACTGTGATGACCAGAACTGCACACAATACTCTAGATGTGGCCCTCACTAAATTCCTGTACAATGTTAACACCACCTCTTTTGATTTATAAATGATCCCCCTCTGAATACAACCTAAAACCATATTTGTTTTACCTATAGCTGCCTGGCACTGTGCTGCCTGCTCACCTCTGATATCTATTACTACCCCCAGATCATTCTCCTGTGTGACATGCTCCAAAATTACCCTTTGCATCCTGTAATCTCTATTTTCATTATTCTTTCCCATTCCCAACACCTTACACTTGCTCAGGTTAAACTACATCTGCCAATCTTCTATCCAAACCACACAAGTTATCAATACTTTCCTGAATCTGTTCACCACCCCCTCTGCTATCCACCTTACCAACAAGCCTTGCGTCATCTGAAAATTTGGAAAGCTTACTCTTCACCTCATTTTCCAAATCGTTGATGTAAATAATAAATCGTAATTGTCCGAGTACTGATCCTGAGGTACCCCACTACTTACATCCTCCCAGCAAGACATCCTCCCACTCACAGCCACTCTTTGCTTCCTACCACTAAGCCAATTTGCAATCCAATTAGCTACCCGACCAGCCATTCCACAAGCCTTCACCTTGGCTAACAACCTCCGATGTGGTACCTTATCAAATGCCTTCTTAAAGTCTTCTTAAAGATATGCTATGTCCACTGCCTTTCCCTCATCCACCCAATCGGACACTGCTTCATCGAACTCTGAAAGATTTGTTAAACAGAAACTACCTTTGGTAAACCCATGCTGACTTCTTTTAATTAGTTTGTATTTGTTTAAATGGTTCCTCATCTGGTTCCTCATTCATGTCTCCAGCACCTTCCCCACAACTGAAGTCAAACTAACAGGTCTGTAGTTTACCAATTCTTCTCTGTGATCCTTTCATAAATAGTGGTGTTACATTTGCTACTCTCCAATCCTCAGGTAGCTGTCCTGACTCCAGAGAACTATTGAAAATATCCGTTAACATCTCGCTTACCTGCTCAGCCACCTCCATCAATACTCTCGGTTGCATATTATCTGGACCCGGAACCTCATCTACTCTTAGATTACCGAGCTGTTCCTTTACTTCCTCCACTCCAACCTGGATCTTCTGTAAAAGTCCTTCCTCACCCCCTCCAAGATAATCTCAGCTATTGGCAATTATCCTGACTGTTCTTGTGTAAAAGTTGAAGAAAAATACCTGTTTAATAACCCTTCCATCTCACTTTCCTCAATGGGCCAACATTGGTCCTCACCTGTTCTTTTCCCCTCATAAACTTAAAGAAAGCCTTGCTATTATATTGTTATGGCTGTGAAAATTCACATTACACCATAAAGGGCCTGTAGGTGAGATATCTCTAAGTACATGTGTAGTTAGCCCAAACCCGTTGTATAGAGGGAATTTATGTGATCCATTCGGGCTGCGATCCTTTGAGTTAGGCGTTTTTCTTTTTCTATCTTTTATTTCAAACACACAACATTTCAACAACCACGCCATCCCCATCACAGCACCAACCACACTGCAACCACGCCACCTCCACCATCGCTTTGCCACTCGCCATTCAACAGGCTCCGTGCGGTTACGATCTCCGCGGAGGAACAAACAAAAACCAACAAGGATGCTCGGTGGGCTTTTCCCGCCTGTTTTTCCCGTCTGACTTCCCCATGCTTTGGAGTGGAGGAAGAGCGATGCAGGTCAAAGGTCAGAGGTCATGTAAAGGTGGGCCTCTTTTTGGGGGAATAATTCTCTGGCTCCGAGCCAAAAACTGACTCCCTCGGCCCCCGGATGGAGCAGGGTGGAGGGAAAGCGTGAGGGAACGCCCTTTTCGGGAACCCTCTCGAAGGAAGGTGGAGCCGAGAATGGGGCGGGGCGAAGGCCAGAGCCCCGGGCGATAAAAGACGGACACGGGCGGGCGCAACGAGCACTTTTTCTTCGTCTTGGCTGGTGGTTCGGTTGGTTTTTGTGGAGACTTGGTCTTCAGGAAGAGGTCCTGTGCCCACGCCTTGGCGAGCGGCCCTGTCACGGAGGCACGGACGGGAGACGCGGCGGCGCCCGTTGCGAGGTGAACCTGTGCGTCCGGACGGGGAGTGCCGGAGAGGGTTCGCCGGCCGCGAGAGAGGTCGGGGCTGGGTGCGACCACCCTGACGGTCGCGGGAGAGGGACTCACCAGCCAAAGGGAAGTCGCGACTTCTTTCTTTCTTTTCTTTGGGGTTTTTGTATGGATCTTGTGGCGCCGTGTCTCGTAAAGTAGAACTGTTTAAGTGTTGCCGTGTGTACGCGTATTCGGTTGTAGCTCTGCATCGTTTCTTTTGTTTTAATTGCTTTATGTGCATTTTGATTGTGTATGGCTGTGAATACGTGCCTTACGTGCTTGTCTGTGTGTGCGTGTGAATAAAATGCTTGCTTGTTGAACTGTGTCCGTTTCGCTTTGTCTTTTCTCTATTGACCCTCCATCTTGCATCATGGAAAGGGGTTCGTAGTGGGTGCAACATCCCAGTAATTAATCGGAACCGTCAAGGCCGACGATAACATTGCTCGGTTATCACTGTAGCACGGAACGGACCGCTTAAGCGGTTCGTGTCCGGAGTCGGCCTGTGGCGTGGTACGATCACCCGGTCGACCATCCGCGCAGGTACTTAGGTAGATCGAATTTGGCGAGCAACCCTATCCTGTGCGGGTGGGCAATTGGCACGGTCGTGGTGGGGTTAAACCCCCACCCATGACTAGCTCCCGGCGTTGTTCCGAGAGGGTCACGACAGAATTATCCGTCCGGTGGGCGACGTGCCGCGATTCGAGTTACGCGGCCATTTGCACGCCGGCGGGCGCGAATTCGCAACAATATTTAACATTCTTAGCCATGTCCTTCTCATACTCTCTTTTGGCGTGTCGAGTTATTTTCTTCACTTGCCTCTTTACTCCGATAGTGATATAAATCTAACTCCAGTCCTGTTATTTTAAACCTAATAAATGCCTTCTGCTTCTCCTTAATAGCATTCCTTATCTCACCACTCAACCACCCTGGTCTCTTTCTGCTTCAAGTTTTAAACCGCATTGGAATGTACTTACTCTGCATGCTACACATTTGTCCTTAAAGGTTTCCCATTTCTCTGATGCTGATTGTCCTGTTGTTAGAGTCTCCCAATCTACATCACCCAATTCTCTCCTCATACCCTCAAAGTTTGCCTTCCTAAGATCTAATAGCCTTACCCTACTATCCTGAACTCTAACCCTCAACAGAATCTTTGCACACGCAATGTTATGGTCACTTGCTCTGAAATGCTCCCCGACCTCCATCTCCTCCACCATATTGGGATCGTTTACTTAAAAGGAGGTCTTACACTGCACTCCCCCTCGTGGGCTTATCTACAAACTGGGTTAAAAAGCAATCCTGGACTAAAACGAGGAAATCCTCATCCGCTCTGCCCTTTCCCTGTTCCTGGACCCAATCTATCCCTGACAAGTTAAAATCCTCCACAATTAATACTCTTCCCTTATCACATGCCCTTTTGAATTCTTCATGTACTCCTTCCTCCTCTTCCTTCCCACCTGGAGCCTTATTAAAGCATCCTCCCAGTATCTTAGTGTTTTTACAATCTCTAATCTCTACCCACACAGAATCCTCAACATTTATTTCTACCTTAATGTCACCCCTTTCTCTTGATACAATGCTATCCTTTAACCAGATTGCTACTCCTCCTCCTATTCTCTCCTTCCTATCACACCGATACACCTTGTAGCCTTCTCATCCTGTCCTCCAGTCACTCTCCTCCTGAAACCATGTCTCACTGACTACAACAATATCGTACTCCTCGCTATATACTTTGGCTTCAAGCTCTTCCATCGGATTATTAAAAATTCTGGCATTGGTATAGAATATATTGTTACGGACCCGCGCCCGCCGGCGTGCTGACGGCCACGTAACTCGAATCGCGGCACGTCGCCCACCGGACGGACAATCCAGTCGTGACCCTCTCGGACTAACGCCGGGAACCAGTCACGGGTGGACCTTTCGGTCTCACCGCGATCGAGCCAATCAGCCCCCGCGTGGGATAGGGTTGCTCGCCAAATTCGACCTACCTAAGTACCCACGCGGAGGGTAGACCGGGCGATCGCACCTCGCCGCAGGTCGACTTCGGACACGGGCCACTTAAGCGACCCGTTCCGTACTATCGGGATAACCGAGTGGTGTTATCGTCGGCCTCGACGGTTCGATTAATTATCGGGCGTATTCAGCCCACTACCAACCCTTTACGTGAAGCAAGATGAGGATTCAATGAAAGAAATGACGAAGCGAAGCGGGAAACAGTTCAACACAAAGCACATTTATTCGCGATGAACGGAAAGCACACATTTCAATTCCACCAAAAGCACATAGAAAAGAAAAACACAATGCAATTTACACAAAAAGCAAATGCGACAATGCAGATCTAATACCGATTACGCGAGCACACGGCAACACTTATACAATTTTACTTCACAGACGGCACCGACAACACATATCCAAAACCAAGGAAAAGAACACCCTCAAAGATGAGGCGGGCCTGAGGCCGAGACCGGGTCGGGCCTACCCGTCTGGTGATGAGACGCGGAGCGGCGATGGTGCCTCAACTCCGCGGGCCTCGCGGGCAGTGTCTGGTAGGGGGTGGGAAAGGGGCCCCCTTGGTCGCACTATCTCAGCGCGGGGGGAAACAGGAGGGGGTTGCTGATGCTCGGGGTATAGAGGATTTCCACTCTGCCTCGAGTCCCGCGACGAGCGTCTCCACCTCGGCCAGGTCGCGCCGTCGGCCTCCCTGGTGTGCAGCTCCCTGCACGACGCGAGCACCCCCTCGTCTGCCCTCGCCGCCTCTCCACAGCTCCGTCCCCTTTTGCTCCGACTCCAACGCACACGACGACGACCAACTCCTTCTTGCTTCTTCTTCCCAACTCCACCGCCCGCGAAGTCTTAACTCTCTATTCTTTTGACTGACGAACGCGGTCGCTTATATAAGCCCCGTGGCTTCGCTCTCTCATCTTTGACCCCCTCCCTTCGACCTTTCACCTCGCTCCCCATTGGCCCGAGAAAAAGTGGGCGTGAATGCTTTTTGATCCATAAATTTGCATATATCGATCGCCCTCCAACGCCCTGGGGGCGGGGCCAAATCGCCCCTCGCTCACCGATTGGACGGAACAAAAGTGGGCGTGTGTCGTTTTTGATCCGTTTTTGAAGTGGAAAATCCGTGGTTTTGTACACGCTGTTCGACGCGCGCCCTGCACGAGTCCAACACCGGTACCCACAAGCCGCGCAAGAACGGTGGCGATGCGACGGTTGCGAGGTGTGACGTGAAGCGGCGCCGCGGTGGGTGGTTGATGTTGTGGTTGGTGGTGGTAACAATGGCGCTTGGTCCAAAATAAAGACAGTAAAAGAAAAACGGCTATCCTGAAGAGTCGCAGCACACATGAATGACATTTATTCCCACTAGACAACGGGTTTGGGCCTAACTACACATATACTTACCGAGATATCTCACCTAAGGGACCTGAATGGTGGTTTGCGAATTTGGTAACCACAACACTACCCCCTCCCCTTTTTACAGACTCGTCCCGAGTCGTCAAATTTTCGTGTGCCATCATGTGTAGTTTTCCCCTAGTACATTTTACCTACGGATCCCTGAGTGCGACATTCATGGTATTCGTGTCCCCAAAATAAATAACCTGAGGGCTGCGTAACTACCTAAACAAACTCACTCACACGGACGACTTAAATAAAATTGCCGGCGCTAGGACAAACATGCCGGGGGCGCACTCATATGTACAGTACATCTTACCCTTAACTTACAAATTTTACACTAAACCATGGCCCAGGATCACTGAACTCTGCAAAAGAAAACAGTTAGCAGGGAGCCAGGCTGCTCGCATGCAGTCTCTGGCTCAAAACAATGCAGGTGACAGGGAACGTGGCTGACTGCTCACACGCAGTCCAAGGCCTTCCCTTTTGAACTGAACGCAGTGAACCACAACGGTGCATGGGCTGCACAAACGCAGTCTCCGTGCCAGCTCAAGTGGCACACGCAATGAACATAACGAATGGATGGATGAATGGATGAACTGAATGCAGTGAACCACAACGGTGCATGGGCTGCACAAACGCAGTCTCCGTGCCAGCTCAAGTGGCACACGCAATGAACACAACGAATGGATGGATGAATGGATGAACTGAATGCAGTGAACCACAACGGTGCATGGGCTGCACAAACGCAGTCTCCGTGCCAGCTCAAGTGGCACACGCAATGAACACAACGAATGGATGGATGAATGGATGGACGCAAACACGGTGCACGGGCCGCCACTGCAGGCCCGTGTTGTCGCTGCCAACAGGGCAGTTCTCGCAGCTTGCAAACTGTTGCCTTGCGGATCCTGGCGCACATGGAAATGAACAGGGGGGGGGGGCAAAGCAAAAATTGAACGGGGCTGGTGAACATGGGCAGTGGGCATGGCATGGCAAAGGCAGCAGGCAAACACAGCCCGCAGAAGAAGGCCGCTGCAGGCAAACACAGCCGGCAGATGAACTGGCCGGCACAGGCCTTGAAGTACCACAGCTGCAGATGATCCGGCCGGCACAGGCCTTGCAGCACACAGCCAGCAGATGAAGCTGGCCAGCTTTTGCCGTCAGTGGAAGTTGGTGGAGGGAGTGCGGTGGTGCTGGCCACTTGGAAGGCGGGCTCGGACCTACCTACCTGTCTCCCTCCCAACCTATCGCCTTTGCCTGTCACTGTACATACCCACTCCCTTAATTTGTGAAAAACCAATTTAGCCCCCACTTATTTTTTTGTTGTTTTTATTTTTACTTCCCCACTATAAATCGTCCCCTAACCCCCTTTATCGTCTTTGTTCGGCTAACCTATCCTGTCACCTCGCCTACTCCCAACCCCTACGTTCCCTTCCCGGAGGGGAATAAGGGAGAGCTAACGTCCTGTGTCGAGGCCCAATTCAAGCCTCAGAATGGCCTCCCCAGAGTTCGGCGATCTAACCCAAAGTGGGTCCAACGGCCCACAACGAGAGCGAGGGGATGGATGGTGCGGAGGGGTACACTTCCTATTCTACCCTATCCATTTAACTGCTAAACTACCCCGGGGCTTTCAACAAGCGCCTCTCGCTTAAACTATTGGTTCTAACAACCCAGATTCCCGTCGCCTGTGTTGGTGTCCTCACAATTTCGGGCCTCGCCCCCCAATTTTCTCTCCGTGCCCTCACACGGTCTCCTGGCTGGGACACGTGGCTCCCTTTGGCAGGCACGACCCTCTGCCGAATCTCCCGCTATGGCACCCCCGGGCACTACACTGCCTCCGAGCCTACCAGCTCCCTAACACCGGGGAGTGCCCCCCATGGCACCTCCCCTGAAACGCACACGTGGCAGGCCGGCCTCCCGGGCCCCTTTCCGAGGGTCACCCGTGCCCACAACACTGCCCACGCGGCTAATGGCGCCCCGGGCCCCCGAACTAAGCAGGCGCACCCGTGCCCACTACGCTATCCCGGCCCCCCATGGGCCCTTGGCCTACCACGGCCGACTAGCCTGGTGCCCGGGGTACCCACTCAGTGATACTCACCTTTCGCAGCCACGCTCCCAAGCCCGTCAACAGGGCTCCTGCACCCCTCCAAATGGGTTTCGAGCCTACATTCCCACCAACAACAAAACAACCTCCATTTTTCAATTTGACTAACCCCCTAACTCAATCTACACTGACCCCGGGGTCCCTTGGGCGGGAGTCACTCCTCCCCCCAATCACTCATCGCACCATGCATTCCCCATTCACTCCACACACACAGACCCGCTGGCCTCACTCACTCAACATGTACACGTACTCACCTCACAACCCACAACTCTTCAACACACACACCGCTGAACTCTGTCATCCTTCTAACTACCTCCCCTAACTAACTCGTGCTCCCACGTCGTCCCTTAAACTATAGCACGTTCTATTTAACCTACGTAGCTAAGCTACGTCCCCTCTACATATTCACTGCCTGTCACTGTCTCCAAATCATCAAAAATCATTTCCCATTTTCCCATCCTAAATCTGGCTACAATCCCTCTAACTAATCCATTCCACGGACTCCATGAGGACTTACCCCTGCCCCATGAAGTCGGTCTAACTAAGCTAACCCTTCCCCCTAACTAGTTTCCATCCTGTGCCCCGGGTCAAGGGGGTCTCCACCCCTTGCCCAGGAATCCTGTGCACCCAAAAGTGAGGCTTGCTTTTTTTTTTTTTTTCATGCGCAGCACCAGCGCGGCAACTCGCGCACTTTGCACCTGCCCGTGACGTCATGCAGCTGCACGTGCACCTCGTCCCTCCTTGGACGGTACCATCCGGCAGAGATACCCCTCCTGCCGGATTCCAACCCCACGTGCAGCCATGGCGTCACCGTGCGCGTAAAAAAAACACAAGCCCCACGTCTCGAGGGGTTCCCCACGCGAACACATGTGCTTTGCCCGTTGGAGCTTAACACACACGATCGCGTGGAGAACCCGTCCGGTCCAAATCCATTATCCTGCCTAAACTTTGTCCGTCCGCGGGATCGGCAAATCCACCGCGTGCGTTTCCGGACCGGGACTTCACTCTCGCAAGCGAGCACGTGGTGGTCTCGTGCGTTGCACAGCACGGACCGCGTGCTCACTGCTGGGTGAACCCAGCACGGTCCCCGAAACAACTACAGCCGCTACTCGGCTTTCTTTCTTCTGTCGCCTTCGTCGTCGCCATTCCACACACGCACTCCCGCGTGTTACGACGCACACACTCCACTCCATCACATTCACACCGGGAGACGCGGCTGCGTGCTCCCGCATGCCAACCGACATCTCCCTCACATACCGCTCTCTCACACACACGGTCTCCCTTGCACTCGGCCGTTCACTCACGCATGCTACCTCCCTCGCACACGTGGCTCCACGCACTCGCGGCCTTTCACTCACTCGTGGTTCCTCATCCACACACCGTGCCTCACTCATACACCGTGCCTCACTCACACACGCGGGGGCACTCAACCGCAGTGTTTCATCCACACTGGCCGTTTCATCCACACACACGGCCTCACTCACACACGGTGCCTCACCCACACACGCGGGGGCACTCACCCGCGGTTCCTCATCCACACTGGCCGTGCTGGGAAGCACGTACTCCGGCACCATCGCTACCACACCACTCACACACGGGGTCGCTTCCACACACGGGGACGCACCCACGCCTTGCACCACACACACAGGGACAACCACACTGGGGATTCGTGTCCCCACAAGAGTCTCCGGGGCCTCTATACCCCCCAAGCTCTCCGTGCACCCGGCCACAGCACCCGTCCCCTCAACCTCGCAAAGCACGACCGAACTCACCTGGTCGTGACTCGCCTCAAGGGGGCAGACTCCCTCCCCTCGTTCCTGGAGGAGGCCATCCAGGTGCTCGCACTGGGTCTCTACACGCTCCGCGAGCTCAACCCCATTGTCCTCCACTACCTCTGTGTGTGCGTCACTTACCCCATCTTCATCGTGTTGTCTCTCCTCTATTTTTTCTATCTCCCGTGTCTCTATCCATTTATAAGTTTCTGTCGTCGTCACCTCGTGTCTCGTCTCACACGTTTTGGTCTCCTCATTTAATTTTTCCCTTTTGGTCACCGTCGATTCCTCTGTCACGACCCTCGCCCAACACGCCCCCCGAATTGTTTTTTCACCCGCCTCCGCCGCGGGCCTGTCAGCCGTTGCACCCCCTTCCAGCTCGTTCGCTCCCACACGTGGAGTCGCCATTCCTATCTCCCTGGTCACGGCCTTCATGCCCGCCTGCAGGCATCGGCCCATGTTCTGCGTCTCACCCCGCAGCTTTTTCGTTTCTTCCTTCATTTGCTGTGTACTTGCATCGATCTTTTGTGCATCCGCATCCATCCTCGCTGTCATAGCCGCCAGCATGGCGAATAGCTGGGCCATGTCGGGTGCGCTTGGGTGAGCCGTTTCGGCAAGGATCAGGGGGTTTTGGAGGAAAGGGGGAGGGGAGGTGTCATACACCGCGGCCGCTGCCGCACCTATTTCGGGCTCTGGGTTCAGTTGGGCGAGTTCATGTTCCTGCACGGGCATTCCATCCTGGGCCATGGATCCTACACATTCTACATCCATTTCTAATACCCCCGGCTCCCGCTCGCCTTGAGACGCCATCTTGCTTCTCTTAAAGGGTTAATTTCGCTCGCTCGTAATTTGGAGGGAATCGGGGGTCGCTTCTCTCACCCCTGGACCGATTCCCGTGAATTTAGCCGGAGACAGGAGAGCCCGTTTTCCTGTTCTCCGATGCCAGTGCCGCGAGGAGGGCGATGAATTTGTATCCCACTCCTGACACCAGTGTTACGGACCCGTGCCCGCCGGCGTGCTGACGGCCACGTAACTCGAATCGCGGCACGTCGCCCACCGAACGGACAATCCAGTCGTGACCCTCTCGGACTAACGCCGGGAACCAGTCACGGGTGGACCTTTCGGTCTCACCGCGATCGAGCCAATCAGCCCCCGCGTGGGATAGGGTTGCTCGCCAAATTCGACCTACCTAAGTACCCATGCGGAGGGTAGACCGGGCGATCGCACCTCGCCGCAGGTCGACTTCGGACACGGGCCACTTAAGCGACCCGTTCCGTACTATCGGGATAACCGAGCGGTGTTATCGTCGGCCTCGACGGTTCGATTAATTGTCGGGCGTATTCAGCCCACTACCAACCCTTTACGTGAAGCAAGATGAGGATTCAATGAAAGAAATGACGAAGCGAAGCGGGAAACAGTTCAACACAAAGCACATTTATTCGCGATGAACGGAAAGCACACATATTCAATTCCACCAAAAGCACATAGAAAAGAAAAACACAATGCAATTTACACAAAAAGCAAATGTGACAATGCAGATCTAATACCGATTACGCGAGCACACGGCAACACTTATACAATTTTACTTCACAGACGGCGCCGACAACACATATCCAAAACCAAGGAAAAGAACACCCTCAAAGATGAGGCGGGCCTGAGGCCGAGACCGGGTCGGGCCTTCCCGTCTGGTGATGAGACGCGGAGCGGCGATGGTGCCTCAACTCCGCGGGCCTCGCGGGCAGTGTCTGGTAGGGGGTGGGAAAGGGGCCCCCTTGGTCGCACTATCTCAGCGCGGGGGGAAACAGGAGGGGGTTGCTGATGCTCGGGGTATAGAGGATTTCCACTCTGCCTCGAGTCCCGCGACGAGCGTCTCCACCTCGGCCAGGTCGCGCCGTCGGCCTCCCTGGTGTGCAGCTCCCTGCACGACGCGAGCACCCCCTCGTCTGCCCTCGCCGCCTCTCCACAGCTCCGTCCCCTTTTGCTCCGACTCCAACGCACACGACGACGACCAACTCCTTCTTGCTTTTTCTTCCCAACTCCACCGCCCGCGAAGTCTTAACTCTCTATTATTTTGACTGACGAACGCGGTCGCTTATATAAGCCCCGTGGCTTCGCTCTCTCATCTTTGACCCCCTCCCTTCGACCTTTCACCTCGCTCCCCATTGGCCCGAGAAAAAGTGGGCGTGAATGCTTTTTGATCCATAAATTTGCATATTTCGATCGCCCTCCAACGCCCTGGGGGCGGGGCCAAATCGCCCCTCGCTCACCGATTGGACGGAACAAAAGTGGGCGTGTGTCGTTTTTGATCCGTTTTTGAAGTGGAAAATCCGTGGTTTTGTACACGCTGTTCGGCGCGCGCCCTGCACGAGTCCAACACCGATACCCACAAGCGGCGCAAGAACGGTGGCGATGCGACGGTTGCGAGGTGTGACGTGAAGCGGCGCCGCGGTGGGTGGTTGATGTTGTGGTTGGTGGTGGTAACAATGGCGGTTGGTCCAAAATAAAGATAGTAAAAGAAAAACGGCTATCCTGAAGAGTCGCAGCACGCATGAATGACATGTATTCCCACTAGACAACGGGTTTGGGCCTAACTACACATATACTTACCGAGATATCTCACCTAAGGGACCTGAATGGTGGTTTGCGAATTTGGTAACCACAACAATATTTAACTTTTCCCTTCCTGAAATTATATTTTCCTGCCTGGCATTACTCATCACAATTACATCATCCGTTCCTTCCTTAATAGTTTCTCCAATCTCCGCTGACCTAAGAAACCCTGAATTCCTTCCTCAATTCCCACTGCAAACCTTGCTGTCCCCTTTCTATTTAACTTACGGCCATCATTCAGGAAACACTCTCTTTGTCCCCTAAATGATTCCCACTGCTTCCTAAATGTAAAACCTTCCTCTCTCCCCCATTCTTCCAGCCATTGGTTGACATCTATTGCTCTGCTCATAATTTCTATATTGTTTCCTAATCTTGGGAGGATCCAGAAAACATGACCTCACAACCCTTTGCTTTCAGCCACTTACTCAATATCCTGTATCTATTTTACAAAACCTCTGAGTAAACGTTCCCTACATCATTCACACCGAGGTGCACCACAACAAACCTCTTCCTGCCGTGACCCGATACAATATTGTTTACCCTTCCTTCAATGTCCCTAACTCCTGCTCCTTTAAAACTGCACAGAATTCTATGTCTACAATCCTTCCTACAGAATGAAGAATCTACATATTTCATTGTCTCATCTCCCACAAAAACTGTCTCTCATACCTCATGTCTACCAATTTCTATTTTGGCACCTCCACCACTGCCTGCACTGCTGCACCTCCACCACTGCCTGCACCGCTGCACCTCCACCACTGCCTACACCTGCTGCACATCCACCACTGCCTGTACCCACTGCACCTCCATCACTGCCTGCACCCTCTGCACCTCCACCACTGCCTACACATGCTGCACCTCCATCACTGCCTGCACATGCAGCACCTCCACCACTGCCTGCACCCTCTGCACATCCACAACTGCCTGTACCCGCTGCAACTCCACCACTGCCTGCAATTTCTGCACCTCCATCACTGCCTGCACCCTCTGCACCTCCACAACTGCCTGTACCCGCTGCAACTCCACCACTGCCTGCACATTCTGCACCTCCACCACTGCCTGCACCTGCTGCACCTCCACAAACGCCTACACCCACTGCACATCGACCACTGCCTGCATCCGCTGCACCTCTGCCACTGCCTGCATTTTTATTTTATATGAGGAAACATATTTTGAAATGAGGAAACATATATAAACGGAACAAACATGAACATTAAAAAAAAAAAATTGAGGATTTGCTCGATACAAATATGTGAAGTAATCATATGTGCAAAAAAAATCAAATTGACTCCTGAAGCTCACCTGGATAAGGAGCAACAGTCATTGATGTCATAAAATAACGAAATTTTATTCATGCGTAAAATCTGGTCAAGTGATTGGTAGAATGTAAACCATCTCGATACTCATTACAGCGATACCCATTTACAGGTCATATTTTTACATGTTTCGAGGTCATGTTTTTACATGTTACAGGTCATGCTTTTACAGGTTACAGGTCAATAATTTACAGGTTACAGGTCAAGATTTTACAGGTTACAGGTCATGTTTTTACATATTTACATCTCATGTTTTTACGTTTAAAGGTCATGATTTCACAGGTTAAAGGTCATGTTTTTACATATTTACATCTCATGTTTTTACATGTTTAAAGGTCATGATTTCACAGGTTAAAGGTCATGTTTTTACAGGTTACAGGTCATGTTTTCACATGTTTACATGTCATTATTTTACAGGTAACGGGTATGTTTTTACAGATTACAGGTCATGTTTTTACATATTCACATGTTACATGTCATGTTTTTACATGTTTACAGGTCAAGATTTTACAGGTTACATCTCATGTTTTTACATGTTTACAGGTCATCATTTCACAGGTTAAAGGTCATGTATTTACAGGTTACAGGTCATGTTTTCACATGTTTACATGTCATTATTTTACAGGTAACGGGTATGTTTTTACAGATTACAGGTCATGTTTTTACATATTCACATGTTACATGTCATGTTTTTACATGTTTATAGGTCAAGATTTTACAGGTTACATCTCATGTTTTTACATGTTTACAGGTCATCATTTCACAGGTTAAAGGTAATGTTTTTACAGGTTACAGGTCATGTTTTCACATGTTTACATGTCATTATTTTACAGGTAACGGGTATGTTTTTACAGATTACAGGTCATGTTCACATGTTACATGTCATGTTTTTACATGTTTACAGGTCAAGATTTTACAGGTTACAGGTCATGTTTTTACATATTTACATGTTACATCTCATGTTTTTACATGTTTACAGGTCATCATTTCACAGGTTAAAGGTCATGTTTTTACAGGTTACAGGTCATGTTTTCACAAGTTTACATGTTATTTTACAGGTTACGGGTCATGTTTTTACAGATTACAGGTCATGTTTTTACATATTCACATGTTACATGTCATGTTTTTACAGGTTACAGGTCATGTTTTTACATGTTTACAGGTCAAGATTTTACTGGTTACATGTCATGTTTTTACATATTTACATGTTACATCTCATGTATTTACATGTTTACAGGTCATTTCACAGGGTAAAGGTTATGTTTTTACAGGTTACAGGTCATGTTTTACATGTTTACAGCTCAATATTTTACAGGTTACATGTCATGTTTTTACAGGTTACAGGTCATGTTTTTACATATTTACATGTTACATCTCATGTTTTTACATGTTTACAGGTCATCATTTCACAGGTTAAAGGTTACGTTTTTACAGGTTACAGATCATGTTTTCACATGTTTACATGTTATTATTTTACAGGTTACGGGTCATGTTTTTACGATTGCAGGTCATGTTTTTATATATTCACATGTTACATGTCATGTTTTTACATGTTTACAGGTCATGATTTTACAGGTTACAGGTCATATTTTTACATGTTTACAGGTTAAGATTTTACAGGTTACATGTCTTGTTTTTACAGGTTACAGGTCATGTTTTTACATATTTACATGTTACATCTCATGTTTTTACATGTTTACAGGTCATCATTGTAATGTCCGGGAAGCAGTGAGGCACGGAGAGTCGTGAGGGTTGTCGTAACTCTGTTTATTGCGTTCCCGGATGTACACTACTGCCACCCCTAGTGGGCGAGTCATGATATACGAAAACCCAATCACGTGATACAGCACACTCCTCCTCTCGTAAAATGACAATTCAAATGATGAAATGACAATTATAACATGACCAAACGAAACCAATCAGCATCCAAAATCCTCCAAGTACCACGGCCGTCTCCTGACCCGCCTCGGACGGGCAGCGATGCCAGACGGCCCAAGTTCAGACGCCTCCCGGCGAGGTCGAGGTGACACCCTCGCCGGACTTGCCCCATCCGCAACAACAACCGCCCCCGGCCGACAAGCTTGCTCGTTGTCCTCGGGCAGGACTGAATCCGTTGAACACCCCGTGGGCGTCGGCACATCCGGCCCTGGTGATACAACGTCTGGCCACGGCGACATCAAAGGTGGGGGTCCCACATCGCTCGGCACGGGGGGTGGGGGGGTGACGCTGAACAGCGATCATGCATTTGGTCCACGTGCCGCTTCCACACCTCCCCACCATCAGTCCGCACCATGCAATTCGCTGGCCCCAGCACCACAGAGACCACAGCCGGCACCCATTTGGAACTGTGGAAATAATCGCGCACCATTACCCGCTGTTCCACATCAAAACCGTGCAGCAGCGTCGGGTGCGACACCGCCCCATTCACCGACCCTCCAGGTCGCAGCAAATCCAGTCTGGACCACAATGCCCGTCCATAGAGACGAATGGCAGGAGAATCGCCCGTAACAGGATGAATCGCGTTCCTGTATTGGAGCAAAAAGACATCGACCACCGTCTGCACAGGTGCAACACCCCCCCCTGCGCAAAGCCCGTTTCAACATCTTAACAAACGACTCAGCCTGCCCATTCGTCGCAGGATGATACGGTGCGGACCTTAGATGTCGAATACCATTTTGACGCATAAACTCATCAAATACACCTGCGATGAACTGCGGACCGTTATCAGAGACCAGAACCTCGGGTAATCCTTTATTAGCAAAGATCGTCCGCAGTTTTTCTCCTGTAATGTTTGCTGATGTATGCTGCATCACTACAACCTCTGGCCATTTAGAGAATGCATCGATCACAATCAAAAACATTTTGCCATTAACTGGCCCCGCAAAATCCACATGGACCCTCTGCCAGGCTCTGGCTGGGGTAGACCATAGTCCCGAAGCTTGACGTGGGTTATCAGCATCTGTCTGGCACGTGGTGCAACGCTTAACCAACTGCTCAATGTCTTTGTCCAACCCCGGCCACCACAACAGGCTACGAGCAAGACTCTTGGTCAGCGTTTCTCAACCGGGGGCCTTTGGCCCCCCAAGGGGGCCATCGGCCTTCGACCGGGGGCCAATGAGAGGACGCCGAAAAACTGCGATTCAGAATGCAGAAGCTTGTAATGTACAATTAAGGTGACGAGTCTCAGGTCATAGTGTCAATGTAAAAAGGGTAGATGAGTTTAACCACGATTTTAAAAGAGAAGGCGGAGCCCACAGAGCATTCATAGCAAACCAATGTTTACAAAAACGTTAGAATTTTGTTTTTTTCAATTTTTTTCTCAGATGTCGAATGTTCGAAAATGGAATGAGTTTGGATTCATGAATGTCAGTCGAGACGGCGTGGACTGCGCGCAATGTCTGCACTGCTCGGTCCTGATGTCAAATGCATCACTACGTCCTTCCAAACTTTCAAACCATCGCGACAAGATGCATCCCGGAAGGAAGGAAGATAATATCGACGCTCTGTCTGCGAAACGATCACGATATGACCGTGAAGCGACACTTCCCAAATTTGGATTCCGGCCAGAAGAAAAACCTGCTCTTCAATCCAGCTACGAAGTGGCATACCGAATTGCGAAGTGCAAGAAGCCGCACACTATTGCTGAGGACCTTATCAAACCATGCACAGAGAAAATGGTGGAATTGATGATCGGACCAGAGGCGAAAAAGAAGATCCAGCAAGTTTCACTCTCTAATGACACGATCCGACGACGGATTGACGACATGGCCGCTGATGTGTGCCGTCAAGTTTGCTCCGAAATCAAACAAAGCACGCTCCAGGCCAACCGACACCGCCCTGGAGAGCCAGTTGATCGCCTTCGCTCGTTACGAGAGAAAGGGAAAGATCAAGGAAGAGTTCTTGTTCTGCAATACCCTACCAACCACAACGACAGCGGCAGATATCAAAGCTATTGTGGACTCTTTTTTTTTGAAGCTAATGGACTCGGTTGGCAGAATTTCAAGCACATTTGTACTGATGGTGCCCCAGCGATGGTCGGCATCAGAGGAGGGTTCGTCACGCTTGTGAAGAACGAATGGCCCCATGTGACGTCCTCCCACTGTTCACTACACCGATACGCTCTTGCGTCAAAGACTCTTCCGCCTCGTTTGCTGGAAGTCATGGACGTCACGGTCAAAGTGATCAACTTCATTCGTGCGAAGGCCAAAAATTATCGGCTCTTCCAACTTCTGGCCAACGAAATGGGAGCGGAACATGTTGGACTTCTGTTCCACACCAAAGTCCGTTGGCTATCGAGGGGGAAATGCCTCTCTTGGCTGTATGAACTCTGGGTTGAGGTGGAAATCTTCATGCGAGACAACGAAAACAACCTCCATGTCCACTTCGACAATGAAGAGTTTGTCATGATGCTTGCCTACCTGGCCGATATATTCAGCCGACTCAACGAAATGAACCAGTCCTTGCAAGGCCGTGATGTGACAGTCAGTGACGTTCAAGACAAGCTTGCCGGACTGTCTGCTAGAATGGAAGTCTGGCAGGCACGAATCAAGGCCGGGTCCACTGCATCGTTTCCTTTCTTGGATGAGCACCTGCAGACGCAGAGGATTGAGCTTCCCGTCGGCATCAAAGATTGCATCACTAGACATCTCGACAATCTCTCCGCTGAGTTCAAATCGTATTTCGACGATGCACCGTTGGATGGTCTGTGGCAGAAAGACCCGTTTAACGCCAAAAATTGAACCCACTGAAGAAGAAGCAGAGGGGCTGGCAGAGTTGAAGGTTTCAAAAGCAATGAAGCTGGTCTTCAGTAACAAAGAAGACCACTCCACCTTCTGGTTGTCTGTTCAGGATGCGTATCTCATTCAATGCTCATTCATTTCATGCTCATTCATGCTCATTCATGCTCATTCAATTCGCCACAACATATCTTTGCGAATCTGGATTTTCTGACCTTGCGACCATTTAATTAAAACGAAGTCCAGAAACCGTCTTGACGTTGGGAACGATATTCGCCTTGCTGTGTCCAAGACGGAGCCGGACATAAGAGGTCTCGTCAGACAAGCCCAACAGCAAGTGCCTCATTGATTGTATTGCTTAGAAAAATGTTTACTTTGATTTATCTTTTAAGACTGAGTAAATAAATTTCATAAAACGAAATCTGCATCTTTTATTGAAGGGCAGGGGACCACAAATGTTAAGCAACTCGGTAGGGGGGCCATGGGCCATCAAAGGTTGAGAAACGCTGCTCTTGGTCTTCACGACGCCAAGGTGACTGACATGCAGTTCTTCCAAACACCGCTGCCTGAACTTCGGTGGAATCACCGCCCTCATTCTCCACATAACGCACCGTTGGACCAACGACAGCTCCGATGCGCGCGACGTGAAAGGCTGAAATGCCGATGTTGAAGGTAGAACGCTCCAATTCCCCGTAGAAATTGCCTGGACGACACGGGCGAGCACTGGATCATGAGCCGATTCCACCGCGACCTGTTTGGCCATGATCGGCCCGCTTTGGACCTGGCCCAGCGCGAACACATCAACCCGGCCGGCCAACTCAGACGCAGCTGGACCCTCTGTGCAAGGCAAGCGCGAGAGCCCGTCGCAGTTAGCATGCTTTTCGGTGCTCCGGAACTGAATATCGTAATTGTAAGCAGCAAGAAACAGACACCACCGCTGTATCCACGCGGCCGCTACCACCGGTACCCCGCGTTCGGGTCTCAGGATGAATTGAAGTGGTTTGTGATCCGTCTGCAAAGTGAAATGCCGCCCCAGCAGACATTGATGAAACCTCCACACACCCCAGACCAGGCTGAGAGCCTCGCGCTCGATCTGGGTATATTCCCGCTCTGCTGTGGACAGGGTACGGGATGCAAAACAAACAGGCCGCTTGGAACCATCGTCCATCCTATGGGAGAGCACTGCCCCAATGCCATATGCAGAGCTGTCGCATGCCAATAAGAGCGGACACGCAGGCTCGTAGTGCATGAGGACCGTATCATCTGTGAGCAGCTGCTTGACGCGGTCGAACGCCGCCTGGTGTGCAGACCCCCAGGCCCAGCGCTCGTCCTTCCTGAGCAACCGCGTTAACGGCGCAAGCTGTGAGCTGAGCCTGCGAACGTACCTTTGGTAATACTGTGCCATACCAATGAACAAGCGCAGCTGCGTCTTGTCGCGAGGCGGTGGCATGTGCTGAATTGCCTCCACCTTCCGAGGGCCTTTCAACAGCCCCTCCGGAGTGATGATGTGCCCGAGGTATTCCAAGCGCTGCTTGAAGAACGCGCACTTGTCTCTGTTCAAGCGCAGGCCGCATGCTTCTAGCTTCGTCAGCACTTGGGAAATGTTCGAAAGATGCTCGTCTGCCGTTTTCCCCGCAATGAGCACATCGTCCAGGTAGGTTTGAGCGGGCAGGCCAATGCAAACCTGATCCATGGCTTTCTGCCACAAGGCCGGGGCCGAAGCAATCCCAAAATAGAGTCGGGTATATCGATAAAGCCCTTGACACGTGTTGATTGTCAAAAGGTCGTTACTCCCGGGATGCATCGGTAGGTGAAAATATGCATCACGCAGATCATGCTTCGTGAAGTATTGACTCCCCGCCAATCGTGCATATATTTCATCGATTGACGGCAGTGGATATTGCTCCACGCTGAGCCCCGGGTTAACTGTTGACTTGAAGTCCCCGCACAATCGGAAGTCTCCATTCAGTTTCAGCACTGTGATGACCGGGGTGGCCCAATCTGAGTATGACACCCGTTCGATCACTCGACAGGCCTCCAGCCTATCCAGTTCACCCTAGACCTTGTCCCGCAGGGCATACGGCACCGGTCGTGCTTTACAAAAATGAGGAACCACCCCCTCCTTCAGGAAGAGCTTTGCCTCCACGCCCTTGAGTTTCCCAAGGTCGTCGCAAAACAAACCTTGATGTCTTTGAAGAATCTTCTCCAACTGATCCTCCCATCGGCTCGGCACAGTTGCACAAGGTGAACGGTGGCCCAGTCTAGCCTGATGCGGGTCAGCCAGTCTCGGCCTAGGAGAGACAGACCCCTCCCCCGCACGACGTACAACGGAAGCGCGGTGACCTGGCCTTGGTACCGCACAGACATGTCTGCCATCCTGACTGGCGTTATCTTCTCGCGGGTGTACGTGAACAGTGTGAGGTCGGACCTGATAAGCTTCAGGTCGTTGAGTCTACGCGCGGTCTGTTCGCCGATGATCGACACCGCCGCTCCTGTATCAACCTGAAACGTGATCGGCGTGTTGTTCACTTCGACTTCCACCGTCATCGGGCACGCCGCCGCAGGGCCAATTGAAAACAGGCCCATCAACGGCTGCCGGTTTCGCCCCGGGTCGCCGAGGTCGCCTCGCACATCGCCGTCCATGACCTTAATGGTGCCCAACGCCCCTCGGCACACACGCTTCAGATGACCCACCTTGTGACAACGTAAACACACGGTGTTTTTAAACGGGCACACACGGCGCAGGAGTCGACCACCGCATCCCAAACACGTCCGCGGGGTCACCTCGCCGCTCGTGCGGCCACGCGGCGACGTCAGGCCCCGACCCGCACCGAAGGTCGTGCGTGCGTCCCGGGCCGCTCGCGACACCGTGTGGGCCCCCAGGCCATCCGGCAAGCTGCGGCCGGTGATGGCCCGAACATCTCCGAGAGTCTGTTCGACAGCTGTAGCAGTGTCGACCGCCGAGGTAAATGTAATGGCTTCACCCTTCAGCCGTAGAACCGCCGAAACCATTTTCGCATCTTGCAAACCAGAAATAAAACGATCTCTGAGCTGAGCTGGACGCTCCTCTGCCGTGAACTTGCAGGCCACGGAAGTATGCTTCACTCGCGCCACAAAATCAGCGATGCGCTCCTCCGTACCTATCGTGAGGCGATCGAACTGGTAACGAGCCAGCTGTAATGACTTCTCCGGCGCCATGTGAGCTTTCATCTTCTGCACAATGTCCCAAAATGACAGCGTGTCCCCACTGGGCTTGTCCGGCGCCACCAAATCACTCAGAAGTTGATAATGTTCCGCCGATAGCGAGGCGAGCAAGATCGACTTCTGTTTGCTCTCGTCGACCACATCATTCGCATGGAAATAGCACCCCTACTGTTCTGAAAACAATTCGAAGTCGTCTCCGACGAAAACGGGCACCTGTCCATGCGCCGTGACTCGTCGATCAACCATCCTCGTCAGCCAATGTAATGTCCGGGGAGCAGTGAGGCACAGAGAGTCGTGAGGGTTGTCGTAACTCTGTTTATTGCGTTCCCGGATGTACACTACTGCCACCCCTAGCGGGCGAGTCATGATATATGAAAACCCAATCACGTGATACAGCACAATCATTTCACAGGTTAAAGGTCATGTTTTTACAGGTTACAGGTCATGTTTTCACATGTTTACATGTTATTATTTTACAGGTTACATGTTTTTTACAGGTTACAGGTTATGTTTTTGCAGGTTACAGGTCATGTTTTCACATGTTTACATGTCATGATTTTACAGGTTACGAATCATGTTTTTACAGATTACAGGTCATGTTTTTACATATTCACATGTTACATGTGATGTTTTTACATGTTTACAGGTCATGATTTTACAGGTTACAGGTCATGTTTTTACATGTTTACAGGTCAAGATTTTACAGGTTACATGTTTTTTACAGGTTACAGGTTATGTTTTTACAGGTTACAGGTCATGTTTTCACATGTTTACATGTCATGATTTTACAGGTTACGGGTCATGTTTTTACAGATTACAGGTCATGTTTTTACATATTCACATGTTACATGTCATGTTTTTACATGTTTACAGGTCATGACTTTACAGGTTACAGGTCATATTTTTACATGTTTACATGTCATGATTTTACAGGTTACAGGTCATATTTTTACATGTTTACATGTCATGATTTTACAGGTTTACAGGTCATGATTTTACAGGTTACAGGTCATGTTTTTACATGTTTACAGGTCATGATTTTACAGGTTACAGGTCATGTTTTTACAGGTTACACGTCATGTTTTCACATGTTTACATGTCATGATTTAACAGGTTACGGGTCATGTTTTTACATGTTTACAGGTCATGACTTTACAGGTTACAGGTCATATTTTTACATGTCGTGATTTTACAGGTTACGGGTCATGTTTTTACAGATTACAGGTCATGTTTTTACAGGTTACATGTCATGTTTTTACATGTTTACAGGTCATGATTTTACAGGTTACAGGTCATATTTTTACATGTTTACAGGTCATGATTTTACAGGTTACAGGTCATGTTTTTACATGTTTACAGGTCAAGATTTTACAGGTTACAGGTCATGTTTTTACATGTTTGCAGGTCAAGATTTTACAGGTTACAGGTCATGTTTTTACATGTTTACAGGTCATGATTTTACACGTTACCGGTCATGTTTTTACAGATTACAGGTCATGTTTTTACATATTCACATGTTACATGTCATGTTTTTACAGGTTTTTCAGGTCATGAATTTACAGGTTACAGGTCATGTGTTTACATATTTACAGGTCATGTTTTTACAGGTTATAGGTTTTACATTGTCACATTCAAGTAAAGTCATGGTATTGACTTGCTCAGCCACAAAGGATGTGTCATCATAAACCTTCCCACAGCCTGTGACACCATCAACCTATCCACGGCCTGTTCCAATGGCTGTGACGTCATCATCGCCTGCATCACAGTCGATCCCAGTGGCTGTTGTGGCAACTTCTGAAGCACAGTCAGTACCCAAGGCTGTATTGTCGTTATCACAAGGGATTGTATGCCATCCTGATCCAGAGTCAGTGCCACAGCTTGCTACAGAGACTGACAGTATGTGTGCTGCTGATCCCTGTCGCATTCTGGACTCTCCTTTCTCACAAAAAGTTGACTGGATTCAGTGTAATGTGTGTGACGATTTGTATCACTTTTTTGTGTAGATGTACCTCGTTGTGACTTACCATGCATTGAAGAGTATGAATATACCTGGTGTTAGTCTAATTCTAGACCCAAAGGTTTACCTTTCGCTAAGGATGTGCAGTTGAGTTTCGAGAATTTGGAAATCACCAACGTAATGACGAGTTTTGTGGAACATTGATAAGATCCATGGCTGGACAGGATAGTCTTGAAACAAGTAGAAATCGACTGTGTGGTGGAAAAGAACTCAATTTCCACAATCGATCGATCACCATACCAAAGGAGAACCTTTAATTTCGTATGGTCCGAGGAATAATATTCAATGGTCCACTGAAACTTTTGAATGAACTTCACTGAAACAGAAGCCCGAAGTAATCCCTTTTATACACAATTTGACATTCCAAAGAAAGGGAGGGTGACACATTTGGCAATTCAATTATGGGATGAGCTGATAAGCACGAGGCAAAATAACTCAAAACTGCAATACGTGGCCACTTTGGGTGGGAGGGAGCGAATGACACAATCATGGCAAAAGTTTGCAATGTTTAACAACTAGGTCACCCTGTTTATATGCAGCGAGCAAGACCTTTTTTCATAGTAAGATATTCCTTTTATCAATATGTAGGTCAAAAGACTCTTGGGAAAAGGGAAACATTATTGACAACCAATTCGACAATAGTACAAAAATTAAATTTACAAAGTACCAGCAACAACTATAATTGAGAATACATGAATATAATTTTTTTTCTTCCACATTCCCCCTTTTTCCCCCTATCAGGAAAAATTTGAATAATTATATTACACGTGATCACCATCCCCTGTTACTAAAGGAGAAAAGATATCCCTAGCCCTGTCACACCTTGACGTTTTAACCAGCGTATGGCATCGTATCAAAATGTATGTAAAACTACTGATGTTTTTTTTTCAGTTTTGGGCATATTCATAACGTATTAGTAACGTACACAGAACGTTTCGATAACTTATAGATAACTTATACCAATGAATGCTTAGCGTGTTGTCGGCGTTCACAACCTATGCCCAACGATAGTCTAACTTATGCATAGCGCGGCAGCGTATTGCCGACGATCACGTGGTGTAGCCTATTAATAGGCTGCCGCTCAATGATTTAAAGGCCCTGTCACACCTTGACGATTTAGCCAGCGTATGCCGACGTATGAAAAATTTGTCTAGAACGCTGGCACACGTTGAATACGTTATGGGTAAGTTTTGTATACGTTAAGAACACGCTGAAGCACGCTGGCATATGTTGTAGTATGCCGAGCTCGTCGACAAATTTTAAGCATGCTCAAAATTTTTCGACGTATGCCAGCGTATGACTCACACATTCCGCATACACTGGCCATAAGTTGAAGGCACGTTATGCGATCGTTGACACACGTCGACACACGTTACTTGTAAGTTACTCATAAGTCGAAACACGTCGAGGTAATGTTTAGCGTACCCGAAACTTATTTCTAACCTATGAGTAACGTGCTTTGAACCTATGTGTAACGTATCTCCAACGCATATTGACGTATGAAGACGTATTTGACGTCTTCCAGACGACCACATAACTTACTGAATGTGTTTGTAACTTACAGCTACCGTATAATGGCGTATTGGCAGCGTTTAAGGGAATTGGTATATAAAAATGGGGTTCACACAGGAGGAACCCGTCAGTGTTCCAGACTCCATGTTTTTTTTTGTTTTTTTTTTCTTCGGCATGACGGTGATGTTGACACTTCGATTTCTAGTGCAGCTATGATTTAAATCGTTGAGTGGCAGCCTTTTAATTATATTATATTATAACCGCACTATAAATCGAAGTGACAACATCACTGTCATGCCGAAGGGAAAACCCCCCCCCCCCAAAAACCATGGAGTCTGGAACACTGACTGGTTCCTCCTGTGTGAACCCCATTTTTACATACCAATTCCCCTAAACGCTGCCAATACGCCATTATACGGTAGCTGTAAGTTAGAAACACGTTCAGTAAGTTCTGTGGTTGTCCGGAAGACGTCAAATACGTCTTCATATGTCAATATGCGTTGGAGATAAGTTACACATAGGTTCAAAGCACGTTACTCATAGGTTCAAAACACGTTACTCATAGGTTAGAAATAAGTTTTGGGTACGCTAAACATTACCTCGACGTGTTTCGACTTATGAGTAACTTACAAGTAACATGTGTCGACGTGTGTCAACGATCGCATAACGTGCCTACAACTTATGACCAGCGTATGCGGAACGTGTGAGGTTGCATACGTCGAGGTTGCATACGCTGGCATACGTCGAAAATTTTTGAGCATGCTTAAAATTTGTCGACGAGCTCGGCGTACTACGACGTATGCCAGCGTGCTTCAGCGTGCTCTTAACGTATACAAAACTTACCCATAACATATTCGACTTGTGCCAGCGTTTTAGACAAATTTTTCATACGTCGGCATATGCTGGCTAAATCGTCAAAGTGTGACAGGGCCTTTACACAAGTTCAATCAATAATGGCAGCGAGCACTCATAGGAGAAGACTGCTGGACGACGACCATTTTAATAGTGTCCCAGCCAGGTTAGTGAGTGTGTTTCCATTTAATTCATGGCCTGTTCATCAGCAGGTGTCACAAATCGAAAAGACGTGCTGCCCGAGGCCAGAACATAAGCGGGTCAGGGTGTAGATAGAGCAGCACCCAATGGGAAACACAGTCTCGGTGCTCCTTGAGCTGCAGAGAAGGTATATCTTGGCAGGTATGAGCTTGGGCCCGACACTGGGTTGCAGATGACATTGGGTTGAAGGAGACGAAAAGGACTTGAGATGTGACCCAGAGATCCAGCCCCAGGAGAGTTTGAATCCAGGCCCAGCAGAGTTTGGGGCCTCATAGCAGCAGTTCGTGCAATCAGGTTTGATTCACCAAAGACAGCTATGCACGTTGGAGGCAGCCGCGATGGCTGCACGAGCCCCACCCACACCATTGAACACACGTTGCAGATGATTTGCCGTATGGACCTCCAGAGCCTTCGTTTTGCATTGTGCGACCACGGCAAGTTCACAATGTATCTGCAGAGCAGCATCTTGCGATTGTGGTCGGGGTCGTTCCCCCAGGCAGGCACCATGCAACAATGACATTAAGTCTTTGCCTTGCTGGGGTTTGACTTGTCCAACCTTCTTCTCTTCAGTGGATTTTTTTTCTTCTCTTTTTCTTTCTTTAACATGTTCATCTTATCTCCTCAGGAAGGGGGTCGTGTCATGATCATGTGTTGAATGCCCAATCACCCAAATCTGGGTTCTCCCCATCATCTAATCATTCGGTAGAAGTTCTTCCAAAGCTTCATGAGACAAAATTGTATTGTTGCGGGCTGGGCTCCAGTGGTGAGAACGACCGCCAGGTGGGGGAAGTTATGTTGTCTCCCGCCAGACTCCTGGAATTGTAGGCCGTCACTCACGGATATTTCCGTGACGCGGCGGGTCGCTTAACCGACCGTGGACGCCAACACCTCCACCGTGTAGCATAGGGTCTTTTTGTCTCGAACCAATTTACCTAATTAACCATGCGGTGTTGTCTACTGGGGAACCACACCCTCGGTACGCCTTGCCCAAACCGGATCACTACCAACTACGGTAGAGTACCAACTCCCAACTCCAGATCGGATGCTGCCGAGCGGAACTACCAAGGATGTACCGGCGAGAATGAACAGATTATCGGGGATAAAGACCCGGCTAAACTTAGATCCAAACCACGCTGGACCAATGATGGAAAAGACAAAAACGAACTAGGAACATTTCTACAATAATTTATTTACAATAAAGCGAGGAAAATATGTGGCACAGGAAACAGGTTTATTGGGAATGTTATGCAGGGGAAGATGAAAGAAAGATGTAGTGCGACAATTTTACAGCAACTTACAAAGGAGACACAGAGCAGACTTGTCACAAGAATAAAACAGGCAAGATTTACAATGATCAAATAAAAATACTTATGCAATTCTCCTTAAAGACGGCGCCACACACTCAGACGAAAATAACCCCTGATATATGGCAAAGGACCTTTTGCAGCCAGAGAGGGAGGTGAGCTGAGATCGCAGTTCTTTCGAGTACCTGAACGTTGGAGGGAAGGGATGCTCTGTGGTGTGGCACCTGTCAATGGTCGTGTGGCTCGGTCCATGGTCGCACGCGTGGAGACCGTATCTGTGAAGGAGCCCGGGTCGAGTAGAGCTGAGTTAGAGGCGGGGATCAGGGCTGCGGACAGAACCCTACGAGAGACCCGGTCAAGGTCGGATCGAGGTCTTCCCAGCTCTCTCACACTCTAAACGAATGACCCCCAAAGAGTGCAACAACTCCACGACCTTCCTCCTTTCTTTCGCTATCAGCCGACGAACTGTCTCACTCCAACGCTCCGCTCAAGACAACTCACTTTCCAGCTCACTCTCAAGACAACTCACTTTCCAGCTCACCAGACTACTCTGAACGAATGGTGTCGTAATTTATAGATTTCCCTCAGTGGGGAGGGGCCTTGGTGAAGCCGACGTCACTGTTCGCCCTGATTGGACGGGACTTCCATAGTCGGATCGCCCTTTCGGGTTGGGATTTCAGCCATACCTGGAAGCCCGCCCACTCCGCGTGTCCGGACTCGCCAAAAAGGTACTGCACAAAGATTCTGCCTCGGAACGCGAGTCGCTGGTTAGGCGAGTAGGCGAACAAGCACTTGTTCAGCCCATGCGAGAGTAGCAAGCGAGATGAAGGTGCGAGCAGGCAGAGGGTACCGTGGGTCGTCGTGAATGGGATATAATGATTTATTAATCTAACTAAAAAACACATCGCAACGCACCCCAGTGTCTTCCCACGACACACAAGTAGGGGTTCTATCTGCACATATACTTAATGGAAAACTGACTTCGGGACACTGTATGTTTGTATGCATACGGTTCCTCGAACCGTAACAGTGGACTGCATAGTTCAACTGCTCTCAACACTCCGGAACAAACAATATCAAGGTTAAGCATCTAACGTACATTACATGTTATATCAAAATTTTACCCTTTCCTTTTTTCTTCACACCTCAACGACATGCTAAAATCTAAAGAAATCTCAGTTGTAAGTAGACTGAAAAACAATCATCTCATTTGCTCTTTCCATGTGGAAAGGGCAGCAGTATTTATCAGGGTTCCAATTTGCAATCAACAATTTTTTTCACCATCCTCCAAAGATCCCTTCTTGTCAAGAAAAATATTTCATCATCTGTATAATATTTGTGAAAGTTAGCTGCTTCTTCTTCTTCTTCTTCTTCTTCTTCTTCTTCTTCTTCTTCTTCTTCTTCTTCTTCTTCTTCTTCTTCTTCTTCTTCTTCTTCTTCTTCTTCTTCTTCTTCTTCTTCTTCTTCTTCTTCTTCTTCGTATTTAAATTTGTCTGAGCTGGAAGTACAACACTCAAACCCAACAAGAGGACAGGATCCCCCCTTTTGGAGCAAGTACCAAATCCAAAGTGATTCGATTTTGCACAGTTACCATTTTAACATTTGCAATCATTTTAACATTCATATCTGCTAAACAATCCAATTTCTTTCACAAGCAGTTCCAGAGCAGCTGCCATTTAAAAACTTTGTTTGTTTCTTTCTTTCCACAAAATATAGAGGCATTTTACTTAAATTACAGTTAGGCCAGTATCATCAACTAATCAGTGAGAGAAATACAATTGCAATACATGGTGCAATTCCTAATTCCGTAAGTTGATTTCATAATTGTTGTTGGTCCAGCCATTCTTTCAGCCATTCTGCATTATGGTTATGCAAATACCATGCTGACTTCCCTCATATATTGATTTTCCTTTACAGTTAACTTATGAATCCGAATATATAATATTGACCAATCTGTCAATCAATTTAATAACATAGACCCTCCTTCAATAGTATGTAAGTACCTTAACTTTATATATTATCTCGATTAAATTCTCAGTAACTTTTGTCTACCCTTAATTAATAGATCAACGATGTCCATAGCTACAGTGATTAATAATATATCAATCAATCAATACAAGTTATCAATAACCAACGGTGCACCTTAATGTGATATTGTTACGAATCTGGCAGCCATGAGCACACAACAGCCAGAGTCCTTATAGATCAGTTATATCGGTAAGTATGTGTTCCTAGGTAGGGTCCCGTCCTATGTTTAATGGGTTATTAAATGTTCGTGCGCTGCGGAGTTATTTTGATAGTCAGGGTTTTCTTTTACATTTTTACATCACTTACAACAATAACAACACCTTCGCTCCATCCTGACGCCAGAACGCTCGTGGTGGGCGGAGTTCAAGAAGGACTTGTCGTCTCTCTCGACCAATCAGAGAGATGCGAGTGAGTTTGCCGTCGATCCGCCAATGAGAGCCAATGCAGGACAATATTACTTCTCTTCCTGTTTGAGGGGCGGTCCGCCATGATGCCCGCCACGCCCCCCCCCGGTCCAATCAGCGGACTTGGCGCCCCTTTTGGCCAATCACGGGGGCGACGAGCGCATTTGCGTGCCAAAAACCATCCAGTGAGGGAGAGCGGGTCGGAGGAGGCGGCTCCTCCCCTCTGGAGGAGTGAATAATTGTTCGGCGCAATCCCACTGGTGGGGAGTTGGTTTTTGTCTGCCGGATCGTCCCGGATCGCCTGGCCTTGCCTGCTGGCGCTCGCTGCCTTGTCCGCCCTAGAGCTGGTTGGCGTCCGCCCTTCATCCTCCGTCCCTGATACTTGGAGTGGCATCGTGGTTGCGGGTTCGATTCCCGCCGGTCCAGGACGTCGAAGACCACACGAAGTGGAGAGGTCCAAGATAGCTCTGGTTTCCAGCTCATCTTCCCTCGAGCTGGAAACCTTCAATAAAGACCCGACGGGGTCCATTTCTTTGGGTGTGTGTCTGAGTGCAGGCCCGTCTCTAAGTAGAATTGTTAAGTGCTTGCGTTATTGTACATTGGAATAGATTCGGTTGTAATCTGCTCTTTGTCTCCCTTCCCGGTTGTTGCCAATTATTGTTGTAAATAAATTCCCCTCTTGTTGAATGTCCCAGCTCGTCCTTGTCCTTTCTATCATTGGTTTGCTGTGCTGCGAACGGGAATTAGGAGGTCTCATTGCTGCCGAAATCGTGCAATCGGCCCGGCAGGATTCTGATACTCTCCGCTCGGGGTACGACTCGGATCCAGCTCGGTAACGTCCCGGATCGCGCAGATCCTGCCGAGGGTGAATTTCCCTAGTAGTTTGGACGACGTGGTGATTTAGGTATATTGAAATTGGCAATTCACCCTATCCCACGTGGTCGACCTATTGGCGATCTTCGGTCCGATAAGGGACCCGTGACCTTTCAGATTTGTCTGAAAGGTACGACCTAAATTCCGGGTGTTCAGTGGAGCCGACTCTACTGCTCCATCTAGCGGTTGTGCTCGCCACCGAGACCCGGCCCCACAACAATATAACCGATCATTTACATGTGTCCCAAGTTACTGGATTTAAATTATACTGCTGTTCCAAAAGTGCGGATGCTACGAGACTTATATGATAAAGGTTTCTCAATTTGTAATTCCAAAACAAAACTTGATATTAAACTGAACACCGGATGAAATGATGGGCTGCCAAAAATTGATCAAGCACAAAACAAGGTTGTATAAAAATTCTTTCATAAACCTTCAACTGATAACGAATCTAAATTCAAACAATTTCAAAACAAACGTAATCTGTTGACTCGACAAGCAAAACAAAATCACCAAAAAGGGAAGCCCTTCCAGTACAAATCAATACCAAAGGAATGAAGTCTTTAATCAACCCATTAATTATGACCAAAAGAAACATGATGGTTTGAATACCATTATGAATTGTAATGGAGAAAAAGAAACAATGAACACAAAAATCTTGTGCCTTCAGTGCTCTCAATGAGTTTTTTTTTTTTAATGAGCTGAGTCTGAAAGTAATTAACTAAGTTAACATGCACAACTTCCATTAGTTACCAACTGTTCCCCATGTTTATGCAAATGACAACAAACCCGGTGCATGCAAACATTATCACAAGTATCACTTGTTGGTCCTTTTGACCATAAGACTATCCCCATCACTACCATACAGGTCAAAGCACACTGGTAATTCAAAGCTAGGTTGTTATAATTACATTAATTAACAGGAGTAATTAGAGTAATTAAACAAAAATAGCATGGCTATCATTGTAGTCACATGGCAATTCTTTTGGAAGTCTTTCTCAGGACTCTCAGCTCTGTGAACTCCCCAATAATGAGAGTGGGGTCCACGCCAGTCGGCCTTGACAATTTACAGCAATGCAAGTTGCCGAGCTGCATAACTTGAGATTGCACCCGGACAACCCTTTGGCTGCAAAGCGTCCATTTGGGAGCATTTGGGAACAAAACTTGACAACATGGTTAAAAGATACAAAATTTCTCCAAACAGTTTAGACAATACCAAATGCTAATGTTGTTTCATCGATCTGATGAGTGTCCATTTCTTTTATGGTCAATGGAGCTGAAAAATCTTGGAAAAAAAATCTGTAACCAATCTTTCTCATCACTATTCGGAATTCCATCAACATTTTAAATCTCTGACATTGTCCATTTATTTTATCCACTTCTCTCTCACTGATACAACAAAATGCTGCAATATCCCATTACACTTACTCTAGCCATCTATGCATTTGCTCTGACCTTTTAAATAAAAATCCATTCCTTTATCAAAGCAAATAAATACAGTTTAAACCTCTCATTTTTTTAAAGAGGTGTACAAAAATTGTCGTCATTTGTCAAAGTTGAGTCACCAGGTGAATGGCACTCCAAATTTCAGCTCAAAACACACTCCGTCCATGCATGTAGCTATCTCGGTGGAACCTCCACCATCCTTTCCCCAAATAATGTTTAACCTTGCTGTGGGGGAAGCATGGCAGGATTTGAACCTGCTGTTAGCACCCAACTGGTCCCTCTTCCTATGAATGGCTACTCCAGATGACCGTTAGGTCCAAAATCCACATTTGGAGTGCATTATTTATCCAATTTCACTTAAACAGCTTTATAGTCTATCAGTGTGACAATGAAAACAAAATTGTAGTACAATTAAACTTGATTAATGAATTATCCTGACAAATAGAGGCCCATATAAAACCACCAGAGATGTTTTTTGCTTTCTACTATTCGTGCCGGCAGCTGACCTTAGCAGACAAGCCTGCCAAGGAATGTTCTTGTGATAAGACCTGCAACAGCTGTGTGTTCACCATACAGCCAGTCTGCACTTGTCTAAGGAGGACTCAGATGAAGAGCCAGTTTAAGGAGCACAAGCTTTTTCTGTATTTTAAGCCAATTTTCTTCATCACTTGATGTACTTGGTTCACAGATCAATCATTATAAGAGGTAACATTATTCCATTCATATGTGCAAGGAATTTTGCCTGCCTGAGTCGATCAAAGGGTTACACTGGGTGGTTTGCCATTGCCTTCCCAGCAGTAGTTTGGGCAGGAATTTGTCTTTAACATCCATCAACGAATGTCATCCATTAACTTTTTCATTCACAGACTAATGAAGACAGCATGCCTAGTTTAATGTCCATACGAGAGATCATGCACACATTAATGAATCGCCCTATGTGCTAAACATTGGTAGGGAGTTTGGGAGATGGTTGTGACTTTAAACTTCACATTTAGCTGAGAATCATCTGTGTGGTATAAATCCTCGTTCATCACAAGGTCCCAAAATAATACACAACTACTTTACAAATCACAAGCTCCCCCCCCCCCCCGCATCCGCCCCTGCATACTGTTATAATTTATTTCACAAATCCTATCAGAGCATTATAATTTTTAATTTACCTGAAAGATTTGGATAGTGAGGTTGAGTCAGCATTCCAACTTTGCAGATAACACAGTGCAGTTTTATTTTTTTTTTCTTTACATTTGGTTATAGCCAGGGTGTGATTTGTAAAAGGTGGGGTGAAAATGAGGGATGAGGGGAAAGGGGCCATGCCGCCCCCCCCTCCCCTTTCCTAAAGTGGTATGATCAGGGGTAGCACAACCTAAGTTAATGGCATGGTCCTTATGTTTGATGAAGAGTTTGGTCTGCATCTGGCCATCGGTTTCTAAGAAGATTTAAAAATAAATTACCTGAATTTGAGGTGAAACCCCCTTTTCAGCCACTTATAATGGGCGGATCTGGATGGGGAGCACAAACCCATGAGACCTTACTGTTTTGATGTATCATACCGAATTTGGTCCATATCAGTCATGTAGTTTGTGAGGAAAATGTTTTATTAGGAGGTGGTTATGAGGAGATATGATAGAGATGTTTAAGATAATGAAAGTAAAAGATAAAATAAGTGCAGATGAATTATTCAACAGAATTCAATGAATTATTCAAGGGCACTCGGTAATAGGACCAGGGGCCATAGCCTGAGAGTAAAGAAGAGGCGCGTTAAGAAGGGAGTAAGGCAGGGGACTTTCACTCGGAGGAGTTAATGCATGGAATGGTCTTCCTGGAAAGGTAGTGGCAGCAGAAACAGTAGATAAGTTTAAATTAGAATTAGATAAGTACCTGGAAGTTATGGAGATAGAGGAGTACAGGGATGTTGACAGGACTTTTAGGTAGTTTGAGCATTGAGGGGTGATTGTGTGCATGTGTACGGCATGCTGTTGGTGGGGGTCTGGTCAAGGGGTGTTGTGTGGTTGATGTTGTATTTTTTACCCAAGCGAATGCCCCTCCCCTGGGAGAAAAAAAAAACACAAAAACTACAAAAAACACTTAATTAAAAAAAAAAAACATTTTGCAAGATCTTATTTTGATCTTGTGTGGATAAATTAATGTGGTGTTGAAGTGGCGCAGGCATGATGGGCTGAATGGCCTCCACCTGTGTCCAATTCCCTTGTGTTTCCTTGTGCTTATTGAATATGAGGGATTAGGGGAGAGAGAGGCTGTGGCTCCCATTCCAGGGGAGATACGATCATGGGAAGCACAACTTAAGGTTAGGACATGGTCACGATGCCGCATGGCCAGTTTAGTCTCGATCTGGTTGTCAGTTTCCGAGAAGAAGATTTTTGAATGAAATATCAATATTTAGGGTGAAACCATGGATGACGATGGTCATGGATGAAGTGATGTGGTCAAAACTTCATGTCTCAGCAAAATAATTGAGTTCAGCACAGGAGAAATGAGGGCTGTTATTGTTTGTAAAAAATCTAATGGATTCATTGAGTGTCACGTTGAGAGAGTAAAACCCATCCTCTGCAAGTCAAAAGTTGCAGGAAATGACTTCACCTTGCACTGCTATCTTGGTGTTCCATTCCTGTCATAACTAATGGGCAGAAAACTAGAAACGTCAAATCGGTATTATGGATCATACTTGTCAATACACACAACAATGGCAATGTCGTCCACAAAGAGCTGGGGAGATGTCACCACTCAAAGGAATTCTCCTACAATCAACATGCTAGGGCACATGTTGTCCCTCGACCCTAGACAACATGTTTGTATTCAGAACCAGAACATCTATTGTTGGGAACCAGCCACAGTAATCAGCCACAGTAAGCCACAGATGGCGCCAGGTGTGAAGAACCGCATTCGTACCTGCTCACATCAACAAATGGTCGAACACTCTGGCACAACCGGAGTGTTTTGGGGCTTTACCATCAGCTCACCAAAGTTACCACACCAAACTTTTGGGCTTCACCAATCACCATCCGCCATGATCTTTTTGGGCAAAACACATAACAAAGTTGGCCTCGAAAGCCATTCGCCAACTGGGCATCCTCCGTCATGCAAAGTCTTTCCTTGGCAAACCTGAACTTTTATCTGCCTGCAGGGCGTTCACCTGCAACTTGAAGGAGTACTGCTTTCCCCAATGGGCTGGTGCCTCTACCTCACTCCTTGCTCAGCTTGACGCCATGGAAACCAAGGCTTAAAAATCCCCAGAATTTCCTGCAATGAAGCTGAATCTCTGAGCCTATCACAGACAGATCAATGGTCTCTGTCTTCTAGCACTTCCTTTCTGATGTTGCACACTCTGCTCTTCCCATGCTCTATGCCCCCAAGGTTTCTGCACAGCACACATAGCCCACTATCACCCTCCTTCTAATGAAACTCACAAAGTCAAGACTCACTGCTCACCCCCACTCATTCGTTCATCTTTTTCCCCAACTGCGGAACCAGCTTCCTCAGTCTCTTCAATCAAATTCTTCCCTCCACGTCTTCAAGACAGCTGCTCACCACCATTTCAAGTCATCCCCTATCCACAACCATTTTCTTTTCTACCCCATTTACACTCTCCAAGCCTCTGTCTTTCCGAGTTCCCAGTTTTTCCTTCCGCTTCTGTGATTGAGTGTTTGTGGATCTATCCATCTTGTTCACCCCCTGTGTCCTCCCCTCACCCTCCTTCTTCCCCACATCCCTGATTTCTCCAAGATCCCTCTATTTTGTCCCTCAATGTTGCTGTGGGTGTGCCCGTCCCTCCTTCCGCTCTTCCTACTATTCCTTTTGTTCTGTTACCTTCTGATCCATTCTGTGTTCTAGCTCATCCACGACACTCGACACGCTATACAAAAACACCGAATTCACATTCAAGAGTTTCCGACACCATCGAGATCCCTCTATTTTGTCCTGATGGCCACTGTTTCTCTGGGTTTGTTTCTAACCCGAACAGTTCTACAATCCATGTGTTGCTCACTCTAGAGGGGTACAAATGATATCCAGTCCACGCAATGACAGCTCCCCATCAGACTACTTGAACAAGAATTGTGAACCCACTATGAAAATATAAGAACTGTCAAAGCTTGTCCAATGTTCCCGCATTCTGTAAGTCTTGTGGTCATCGTTGCCTCATTCTGGTCCTCTTTCACACTCACAGAACCCCAAACGACCGTGTCTACCAGATTGGTGGTGTGTTCCATCAATAAGCAGCTTGCGCTATCGCTTTCCAAGCCAGTCGTTCCGTATCAAGTGCTTTGCAAATCGCTTGCCGAGTGACTAGACAAGTGGAGCAAGCGATTAAGAGAGGTGTTTCGTATGTTCGCGAAAATGGCCGCCGTAGTTGGATTCAAATCGATACTACAACCAATGTAGTATCGGGATTGGTATATTCTTCCCTCCATGTCTTCATTCTTCCCTCCATGTCTTCATTCTTCCCTCCATGCAGAAACAAGATGGAGAGAGCCACAAACTCGGCAAGTGGAGCAAGCAAAAATGGCCGCCATGGTTGGATTCAAAATGATACTACACCCAAATGGGATTGGTATACAACAAATCCCATTTGGTTATCACCTGGTGTTGGCTTAGCGGTTAGGGTGGTGACTTGGGATTCGTGGGTCCTGAGTTCAAGCCCCATTGGCTGCTGAATTAACACTAGGGGGTTGACACGGCTTGTCATCCTTTCGAGGTCTGCGAAATGAGTACCACTACCACCACGACCAGCCAAAAGGAGCACACGAAGGGAAGGGGTATTGACGGATTGATTAAACCTGGTATTGGTGTGGTGCAGGCACGACGGGCCGAGTGGTCTCCTCAGGCGCCTTAATTCCTTGTAAAATCTTGTAATGAAATGCTGAGGCCTACCCCTTATGTATATGAGTGCAGTCGTCGTATTAATGAAACGTGCGTGTGATACTGTAATTTTTTTACTCTACTTTTCATCCTAATTCTTCAAGACCTACAAACATTTGAAAGAAATGTATTGAATTAAATGGCCAGTGGATGTAAACTTTCCAGGTTTATTCGTGGTCAACAACAAAGAACGTCCAACAACCAATATGCAAAACCGCCTCCCAAAATGCACAGCGGTAGGTGTATAGATAAGTTTGGCAAGGAGGCTCCTCCTTCTGACTCCGCATTTATTAATGTTTCATTCCCTCTTCCTCATACTCTTCAGCCACAGCGAACACAATAAATTAGTTTGGGGGAAGTTATTGTCACAAGAGGACCAAGTAAAACTGTAAGCGACCGCTCGGACAACATTTGTTCGAGTAACACGCATTAAACTGTATTATAAGACCGGAAGGATTATGGGTATTCATGTTGCACGCACCATCGTGTCGCCACCACGCAGCCCCCTTCACTTCGCACACGCCGCCATGTTGCTAGGCCCAGTGAATGATACACCGCGACCCGCGTTGCGTTATGTTCTTGTGAGAAAGTGTTCACATCGACTTTCAACTCAAAATTAACATTCAATATTAAAGATCGCTCCCCTCGTCGAAATATATCTGCTCCGAGTGGGCCTCCCAAGATGGCGCTTGGTGGCGACAAATTCGCACCGCTCCACTCATACCAGTAATCTTCCCAGTCGATGTGGCAGTTCAATGGCGCCCACGAGAGCATCGTTTCCATGGAGACCGCCATGTTGTTTAGCGGACTCTTTTTTTTTTACCCCATTAATATAATTTATCTACACTTGAAAGTATTCCTTGTGCTTAAAGGACATTACAAGGTTTTCCGCTTTCATTTTGGTCACGGGACCCGAAAACCCGGGGGCGTGGTTCGCCCAAGAGGATGTTATTGTGATGAATGTGTCGAGTCAGTCAAAAATAAACCAATCATCCTCTCACGTTGTTGCTTATATCCGTCAACGTCGCAACCATACACCTAGGTGGTGTAATGCGTGACAGTAATTTTTTTTTTTTTCCTCCCCCCAATATTTTGTTAATTTTATCCTGAGTTAATGGTATCTTGTTTTTATAAACCTGTGCACTGATTATATGAATATTAAAGTGATTAATTAAGAGGTTAATCAGCCGAGTGAAAGACTGTCCATTGCAATACAGTACAATAAGGCACAATACGGCACAAGACGGTACAATACGGTACAATACGGTACAATACGGTACAATACGGTACAATACAGTACAATACAGTACAATACAGTAAAATACAGTAAAATACAGTAAAATACGGTACATACTCCAAAAAGAACGAATTCCACACACAATGAGAGATTTACGGTAAGGTCGCAAAGCATTTTACGACAACACCGTAAGTGCATTGTTCTAACGAAAGTATACAATTGTATTACACGGTCGTTTTACAGTTTGTTTTCTTTTAAAAAAAATTTTCTTCAGCTACTAGAGGATGGAACGATATACGGTGTTTGGACAGATCGGGGAAGGTGCGTACGGCGTCGTGTTCAAGGGAAAGCACGATGAGGTGAGATATAAATCGGAGATTTTGTATGATTGTTGTTATGTAAAACTGTGGTGACCGTGGGTCACAAAAACGAGCTGCTGGAGGGTTTAAATAAAGAGCTAAATGTTGGTGCACAAGACAAGTCAATGAGAAATTATTTTTTGTTTAAACGAACCAATTCTCCCTCCATCATTCGGTCTCTGTACTTGTGTGGGCACCGTACATTGCCTGTTGTCGAACCACCGTGAAATGAGAGCGAGAGATGAACCTTCAGAGTTTAGACTTTATTCCATTTGATTGGAGCCGCTTCTGTCAATGAGCACCTTCAGTTAACGAGCATCAAGTGGACAGCCGATGTCAATAGCAATGCCCCGGGGACAATCCCTCGTGCCGCAGAGACATCCCCTTATACGCGAGACGCACAACATGTGATCCCGCGTCATGTCCCTCGATTCACGTTAATTCACCACATTCTCCCCACCTTTAAAATGTAACTAGGGGCCCATCTTACACACCATGATTGCTTTAGCACTATAGGAGTATACATTTCAAGCAACGCGGACTAATAGATCTACAGAAGCATACATGCCAAGCAGTGATTATTTTGAGTTGTAGGAGCATGGAAATAAGCATCGATATATGATATAATGGGCATATAGGAGCATGAGCAGCGAGAATGCCGATAATCCCCTTTACAGATTGAGTCGTCGAGGGGGCCTTATTCGTCGACCTCTCCGGGAGTAAACGGCAGTTTCACTTGAGGGAGACTCCCGATCCTCTTGGTGAGCCTCGACTTGTGCCGGGGATGACTCTCGATCGCTTCCTCGGTGGAACGCGGCAGCCCCGTCGCCTGGCGGAGTTCCTGGGGGAAATGTCAGAAGGAGGAGTGCCAGGAGGTGGTGTACCGGCGGGAGGAGTACCTGAGGGAGCCAGATGGCGAACCGACACAGTGGTCTCCCTGCCATCCGGGAGCCTGACATGAGCATACTCTGGATTAGTGTCAATGAGTTCGACCCCCTCCACCAGCGGTTCATACTTGCTTTGTCGTACCGGGCGTTTCATGAACACTGTTCCGGGATGGGTCAGCCAGTTGGGCACCGTTTGACCGTCAACATAACGTCGTTGGTGAGTAAACATACGTTCGTGAGGAGTGGCATTTGTGGACGTGCAGAGCAAAGAGCGTATGGAATTCAGAGCGTCAGGAAGAGCAACCTCCCATCGCTCGGGGCCCAGTCCTCTCGATTTCAGCGCCAGAGTTACGGCTTTCCAAATTACTCCATTATACCGTTCCACCTGCCCGTTTCCCTGTGGGTTGTAACCCGTCGTTCGACTAGTTGCTATGCCGTGCTCTAATAGGAATTGTTTTAGCCCGGCCGACATGAAACACGGCCCTCTGTCTGAATGTATGTACGAAGGTCTCCCAAACATAGCGAAGAGGTCAGAGAGACATTTTACGACAGTGCCCGAGGTCATATCCGAGCACGGAAACGCGAAAGGGAACCTTGAATATTCATCAACAACGGTGAATATGTATCTGTTGTCTGTTTCGGTCGGTAGGGGCCCTTTGAAGTCGATGTTTAGTCTCTCGAAGGGGGAAGTAGCCTTGATCAGTCTGCCAGAAGCCGCGCCATAGAATCTGGGTTTTAGTTCAGCACAAACAGGGCATGAAGCATTCATTTGTTTAATATCTTCAACAGAATAGGGAAGAGTTTGTCTGATTTAAATGTGCCATCCTGGTTACCCCTGGGTGGCACAGAGACACATGGAGGTCTTGCAAAGCCTGACTGATTGTTGCCGAACTGTAGACCCGGGAGAAGGTATCTGCAGCAGGGTTTTCCTTCCCGGGCCGGTAAACAATGTCGTACCTGTAGCAGGCTAGGTCTATCCGCCATCTCATAATTTTTTCATTCTTAATTTTCCCGTTATTTTTCCCATCAAACATGAAAGCCACGGATCGTTGGTCCGTAACGAGCGTGAAGTGGTTTCCCAGTAAATAATGTCTCCATTTACGCAGCGCTTCGACGATGGCGTACGCCTCCTTCTCTATTGCCGAGTGTCTCTGCTCGCTTCTAGAGAGAGTTCTCGAGAAGAACGCGACCGGCCGCCCAGACTGATTAAGTGTTGCAGCTATGGCGTGATTTGAAGCGTCGGTCTCCACCACGAAGGGCACCGAGCTGTCGATCGATAAAACCACGGACTTACTGATATCATCCTTGAGATCGTGGAAAGCTCTTACGACAGCGGCATCTGGTGGAAAGTTTTTGCAATGCACTAGGGGATGTATTTTCTCGGAGTATTGCGAAATCCATCTTGCATAGTAAGCGAACATCCCGATCACCCGGCGCATTGTTTGCAAGTCCTGAGGTGGTGGAAGCTCACGGAGCGGGCGCAATCGCTCAGGATCAGGCTTAATTGTGCCGTCGGCTATCGTGTAGCCGAGAAGGTCAATTGACCTTGCCGAGAATACGCATTTCTCGTAGTTGAGAGTCAGATTATATTTTCCAGCAATGCTCAAGAATCTGTCCAGATTCCTATCATGTTCCCTCTGATCCCTACCGCACACTGTGACATTATCCACGTAAACAAAAGTGTCTTCGAGGTTTTCATCTGAGATGATGTCGTCCATAACCCGTTGGAAGCAAGCTACTCCATTCGTGACACCGAATGGTATCCTTCTGAACTGGTAGAGGCGCCGCCCTGCCTGGAATGCAGTGTACGGTTTGTCTTCCTCTCGGATGGGAATTTGATGATAGGCGCTTCGCAAGTCGATGGTACTGAATACCTTATAATTGGCCACGCTGCTCGACCATCTCATCTATGCGCGGCAGGGGGTAGGCGTCGAGTTGGGTGAAGCGATTGACCGTTTGGGAATAATCGACAACCATCCGTTTCTTATGGTTCTGACTGCTGGTTACTAACACCTGTGCGCGCCATGGCGAATCGCTCGGTTCTATAATTCCCTCCTCCAGTAATCGCTTGGTTTCCGAAGTGATGAAATTCATGTCAGCAGTGGTATATCGCCGCGATTTGATCGCTATCGGTTTGCAGACCGGCGACAAGTTAGCGAACAGCTGGGGGGACGTCACCTCCGCGGTGGTCAGCGCATTTAAAATTAGACGAGGCTTGCTTCCTCCAAAGGGTATTTCGACGCTAGTGTGCTGCTTGAGGACATTATGACCCAGAATTACGTCTGCGCACAAATCACGAAGCACCAGCACCTTTACATCCCGATGCGTGTACCCTTTTACGTCCAATTCAACATTGCAGTACCCTCGTACGCGGGATTGTAGTGAGGTGGCGGCCATGCATACCGTATTGTCAGTCGGGTGGATTACCCATTTCCTGCCCTTCACTAGCGAGCTGTTGACGAAACTTTCAGAGCTACCGGTATCAATCAGTGCCTCAGCCATATGCCCGTTAATTCGCACGTTGATGATAGCCTTGGATAGATCCCCCGGGGAGGCTGCAGTCAATTTATTTTGCGAGTAGAGAGCCGCAGAAGTGGGTTTATTCCTCCTTAGAGTAGATTTACATACCCTGGCATAATGCCCTTTCTTGTCGCAATTCATGCATGTGGCATCTCTGGCGGGACATTTTTGACGAGGATGCCTTTGTACCCACAAAAGAAGCATTTACCGAATCGGAGCAGTTGCTGAGGAGTTTGACGAGGTCTGGGTATCCGGCTCCTCGGGTGTTTCTCCATCCCTCATGTCTGGCTGTGTCTGTGCCAGTGGGGTTCCTTGGGTTCCCATCGTAGCAGCGTTCATGAGCAGCATCGGTGTCCCAAATGACTCAGATTGCTGCTGAGCCGCATCCATCGCCGAGCCTGATCGACTACCTTGTCAAGAGTGGGTTGCGCTTTCTCTAGTAAGCGTTGCCGTATGTGGGCTGATCTGAGTCCTTGGATGAATGCCTCCCGGGTCGCTTCCTTTCGGTGTTCCTCGGCGCCACCGCCCGGAAGCTGCAGTCTTTTCCCAGCTGATTCAGAGCTTGCAGGAACTGATCGATTGTCTCCCCGGCTGCTTGCTTGCGTGTGTTGAGAAGATGTCGTATGTATACCTCGTTCTTGGGCTTCACGTAGAGCGCCTGCAGCACGTCGATCGCTGCTTCGTAAGTGTCGCACCCCGAGAAGAGCCTGTACACGCCGGGCGAGACATGATTCACGAGAGCGGCAAATTTGTCAGCTCCCTCCGCGATGATGGTCAGATAGTGTGAGAAGGAGCAGAACCAATGTGACCATTTCATTTCTGCGTCAGTCGCGTTCGGGTCTGCGTCGAACCTCTCTGGTTTGTAGATCTTGTCCATCTTTGGTTGAGAGAGCCGAGAAAATCAAATGGAATAAATTGAAATGAGAGCGAGAGATGAACCTTCAGAGTTTAGGCTTTATTCCATTTGATTGGAGCCGCTTCTGTCAATGAGCACCTTCAGTTAACGAGCATCAAGTGGACAGCCGATGTCAATAGCAATGCCCCGGGGACAATCCCTCGTGCCGCAGAGAGACCTCCCCTTATACGCGAGACGCACAACATGTGATCCCGCGTCATGTCCCTCGATTCACGTTAATTCACCACACACCGAAACCTGGAATAAAACTGCGATTTTCATTCCAACTTTATTACAGCGCGGCGACATCACGCTGTTATATCATTGGCTATTCTGTCCTGTGTCTTCTGTCACACTTATTGCCGGGTGGATTGTGGGCGGAGATTGCCGGGTGGATTGTGGGCGGAGATTGCCGGGTGGATTGTGGGCGGAGATTGCCGGGTGGATTGTGGGCGGAGATTGCCGGGTGGATTGTGGGCGGAGATTGCCGGGTGGATTGTGGGCGGAGATTGCCGGGTGGATTGTGGGCGGAGATTGCCGGGTGGATTGTGGGCGGAGATTGCCGGGTGGATTGTGGGCGGAGATTGCCGGGTGGATTGTGGGCGGAGATTGCCGGGTGGATTGTGGGCGGAGATTGCCGGGTGGATTGTCGGCGGAGATTGCCGGGTGGATTGTCGGCGGAGATTGCCGGGTGGATTGTCGGCGGAGATTGCCGGGTGGATTGTGGGCGGAGATTGCCGGGTGGATTGTGGGCGGAGATTGCCGGGTGGATTGTGGGCGGAGATTGCCGGGTGAATTGTGGGCGGAGATTGCCGGGTGGATTGTGGGCGGAGATTGCCGGGTGAATTGTGGGCGGAGATTGCTGGGTGGATTGTGGGCGGAGATTGCCGGGTGGATTGTGGGCGGAGCTAATGCGGAAGAGCGACGTTTTTTTGTGCTGGATCGTTTTCTGTGACGTCGGAAGTTGATTTTCTGAGCAGGAAGTGATGATCTTCCTGTTCCGTTAGTTGTTGACACGCAGCGTTGTAACTGTCGTTCTTCATTGTTTTTCACCAGAAGTGTTTTTAAAACGTCCAGTGGAGGTGATTTCTTCCTCTTTTTTTTTTTGGTGACAGAAGTGGTTATTACAGCGCGGCGACATCGCACTGTTATATAATTGGCTATTCTGTCTTGTGTCTTCTGTCACACTTATGGCCTCGTACGTCCCTTTGATCTGATGGCTATAAATAGAAATTTGTCCAACATCACAACTCTTCCCATCGTGTATGCTAATTCACCGTGTCGACATTTAAATTTTATAACTGCAAAATTGTTTCATCATTCTTAACGTAGACTTTTACTGCCCCCAGCCGCGCGATATCGAAGTATTGGCTTCTTGTTCTTATTGCTCAGATCAATTTCCTAAAGGCAAAATGACGAGCGAGTAGCCAGTGCCGTCCAAGATGAGGCAAAAATCTACAATTTCCACCATGGATTGGAAAGTGAATTTATTTTTTTACAAATATCAAAGACAAGAGCACCTGTCTCATTTGTCACCAGAGTGTAGCCTTGACTAAAGAGTTACTTTCGAATGGCATCACAAGACGATGCATGCAAAAATTCAACATTTTCCTTTAAACAGCGCGATTTGGACGAAGAAAGTTGGGGAGTTAAAGAGAATCGTGAAAGCTCAACAGTCACACTTTTAGAAACCTGCGTCTAAAGGCAAGGCTCGCACACAGACGTCTTTTCATATTCACCTTCTGCTGGAAAAACATTAAAAAAAACCATTCACCAGTGGCGAAGTTATCAAGGAGGCTATGACGGTGACTGCGAACACCTTGTTCAAAGACTTTAAAAACAAAGACGAAATTACGACAGCCATCGTGCTGTGCTGCTTGGCGTTTCAACAATAGCCAGAATGGTGGAATCGTTGTCCGAGGACGTGTCTCAGCAAATACACCAAGACTTCTCAGACTGTGACTGTTTCTCACTGCAGTTTGATGAATCGGTAGACATGATGGATATGGCCCAGCTGATTGTTTTTGTTTGCGTTGCATTCAAAGTCTGAACAGCAAAGGAGGACTTTCTCACTCTTTTTTTTTTTACCCAAAGAGAGGACAAGAGGTGAGGATGTCTGCAACAAATTCAAAAGGGATGTGACTGAGAAAAACATTCCCATCATGAAACTGGTTTCAATCACAACCGATGGTGCACCGGCAATGCTGGGTGTCAATGCAGGCTTTCTTGCACTTTGCAGAAATTACCCTGAATTCTTCTCCTTTGTCATTTTTCACTGTGTTATCCATTAACAAGCACAAGTGAGTAATGTTATTGACTTTTCTCGTGTAATGACAGTTGGCAAGATCGTCAACTCGATTCATGCCAGAACTCTGCAACATTGCTCATTCAAATTTGTACTCGATGAGCTTGATGCCACCTACGGTGAGCTAATCCTTCATGCAGATGTGAGGTGGTTCAGTTGTGGAAGTCCTCTAGAAATTTTTATGTCTGATCCCTGAAATTATCATCTTTCTTAAATCAAGAAATGAGTGTATAGTGAGCTGTCAGATAATGCGTGGTTGCTCGACTTGGGGTTTCTTACAGACAACGGCAAAATTGAACGAGCTGAATCGCGAACAGCAGGGGAGGGAGGGACAGAGACTCGTCACACATGATCAGTGCAGTGAATGCGTTCAAGTTGAAACTGGGCCTGTGGTCCTCCCAGTTAAAGAACAACATGACTGAGTACTTCCCAAATCTGGAGAAAATCCTACAAAATGTCAGAGAAAGGGTTCCATCCCCAAAAAATTCTGTGACCACCTGAACAGATTGGAAAAGGAATTCAACAGAAGATTTCAGGAGGTAAACAAGACGGAACAAATCATTGTTTGTCTCAAATCCTTTTCTTTAAGTGGACATTGGAGAACTGACAGCAAATTTCATCAGGTGTTTGAACAAAGAAGCGGACTTGACATGGAGATAATCACCATGCAAAATGACATGGAGCTGAAATCTTGGTCAAAGGACACATTTTTAGGGACTTCTAAACAGAGAGAAGTACCCTCTTCTGACATCCTGTGCACTCAAAGTGAAGGTCTACTTTGGTTCCACGTACCTGAAAATCATCGAGTACAAGTATTGCACTCATCTCACTGATGCCCATCTGATGGATTGTGTGAGAATGGCGATCTCAAACAACGTCCCAGACTTAAAAGCACTCGCAGATAGTGTGTAAGCACAGGTGTCACACTAAGAATAGGTGAGTGTTATGCATTGCGTACATTTTTTGTGGTTTTTAGTAAAGTATAATTTTTAAGGGTAAATCTTGTGTTGCATTTAGTTTCTAAAACTGATCTTATGTTTAAAACGGTCGGAGACTACTGCTCAAGTTATTGTTAATATAGCATGGGAGCTTTGATAGGTCATATCTGGGGCTTGTGAATTAACAGGCTGAGTTTTTAAAATGATATTTACTACTAATCATGTTTGGGAGGTGGGGAGGGGGGGAGGGAGTGGGAGGTGTATGAGCTGTAAGTGATGTTATATATATATATACATACCACCAGGTTCCCATGGAACACCACGTAACGTGAAATGTGACTCCAAGTCCTTGACTCTTCGCCTGCCCCCAGAAACCCCAAGATCTCAACCTCTGCCTCCCAACCCCAGTCCTCAACCTCCATCCTCAAAGTCCTCAATTACCACACCGAGACAGTGGAATATTTAATGCTTTCCCCTCCCCATCATACTGTCACCAACTAGACAGAAACTGTGATTGAAACCCGCGCCTACATGTCATGGCCAATCATGGTCACATGTCCAACTCACAATCCCATGAGATATGCAGAATCCCCATGGAATTGCAGTTCTCAAGTGGCCATGAGCAGCTTAATTGTGCCCATAAACGATTCAAGACCAATTATCTTCTTCCTGATGCATATATAAACATTAAAAGTAAATAGTCATGGATGTTTTCTTTCACAATGTCATGAGTTTCCCTGAAGTCCTTGGACAAACACTTATATAATTACATGGGGTTTATGGTCCCTGGCCATGTCGTTTAAGAGAAAATTGTCCCAAATCATAGCAAGGACCCATGTGACCTCCATGGTAAAAGCCCTGCTTGAGAGAATGCCACATAGTTATTTGGGCAGTGTATAGACAACATACTGCTGCCTCGATTGCTGAGGCCGATACGTACTGTAATCTTCACAAGGCCTGTGACTACTATCTGCTCCAACCTTTAAACAGTCAACTTTGATTGTTTTCCACTGAAGGGAAAACTTATAGGGAGGGCATGGCGATTGTGAATAAGACGGCTCCGTGTGTGTGTGTGTGTGTGTGTGTGTGTGTGTGTGTGTGTGTGTGTGTGTGTGTGTGTGTGTGTGTGTGTGTGTGTGTGTGTGTGTGTGTGTGTGTGTGTGTGTGTGTGTGTGACAAATTTGTCTTATTCCTACATTTCCGTGAGTCGTTTTTGCATTCAGGAAGAGAACAATTATGGTTAGCCATTTTGAATTTCCCTCTTTCATCTAAATGTTGAAAATTATGTTTAAAGGAATATTGGAATCACAGATTTTGCATTAGCAACAGCAGGCCAAAAGTGCCTGGGGAGCAAGAGCAAGTCACTGTAAAAATAACACACACACACACACACACACACACACACACACACACACACACACACACACACACACACACACACACACACACACACACAATGCAAGGCCTTGTTTAGCATTCATGCATCATTTTGAAAGTCTCGTATTCAACCAAGTGAAATGTTGGACTTGAGCCCTGCCTTTATGTGAGACTAAAAAAGTTGGTTGCTGCTGATTTTTGTTGGTGTTGGTATTGGTGTTGGTGGTGGTGGTGGTGGTTGTGGTGTTGAATCACCCCAGACATGAAATGGCAATTGACATGTCACACCAAGTTGTATTATAGTCCAATTACAGAGCCTCACAGCAGATTTACTTTCAGAGTGGCGAAATTGTTGCGTTGAAGAAGGTGCCTCTGAAGAGGCTTGATGATGGCCTTCCAAACCAGGTTGTTCGTGAAATAAAAGCCCTGCAGGAGATCGGAGACAACCCATATGTAAGTACCTTTGCCTTGATGGATGAGTCATTGCATTGGCATGATAAACGGCAAATAATGTTTTTTGAGCTAGAAATTGGTATGAGTATGTGGTCAGCGATTCTGCCGCAGACCCACCCAGTTATTGTGATTTAAAACTTCCTCAAACTATGGCTGAGGCAGTTGTGGCCTTACTAAGGATATATTAGAAATGTAAATACCTCTCCAGTTCATATAGTACTCTGTTAAGATTACTTAAGCCACTTTGTATGAGTAGTGTGATATGTTGCATCACATCTAAGATGTTCCAAAGGGGTCATTCCATGTGAAATCGTCAAAGAATCTGCCGTCATCTCTCAGATTTTTGTAAAACTTTGGGAACCAATTGGGACCCATGAAAAACGGCAAGAACTCAAATATTTTTGCTAACAGCCTCTTAATTAGTGAGATACAGACTAACGAACTTTGGACTAATTAGCACGACGTCGCGAATTCAAATGGCCATATCTCTAAAAGTATAACACCTAGAGAGCTGGTTTTGGTGTCATTTTAAAGGTATTTTCATGCCCTATGAATTTGTCTGGGCAACATCTTCCTACCTCCAACCACAAAAAAAGTTATCACAAAATATAAACTTCAATCGTGAATCCCCAAAAATTGTATCCTTCAAATTTCCTCAAATTCATCCCAGAGGTACCTTATGATGTCAAGAAGCTTCCACATAAGTTTTGTGATGGGCACTCCAATAGTTTCTGAGATATGAGCAATAATGTACATGTACGTATGGCATATAGGTTCGAAAATCAGCATTTGTAATGTATTATACAATCATTCTAACCTAACCATGACAGGGAACACAGGGAATGACCATCAATTGCTTTGAAGTATCATATACTTTCATTTTCAACTGGGCCTGAGGGGAAGAAACAAGTGCTGCTGTTGCTGCATTGAAGAGGAAATTGAAAGCCTAAGTCAGGTTAGTGAACACTGTGTTCTTGAACTCACTTATTGATTGTATAATACATTACAAATGCTGATTTTCGAACCTATATGCCATACGTACATGTACATTATAGTCCGGGAGCCAACCTGTGTACGAGGCTGTTTTAGGGTTGGACCTTACAGCCTCTGCTATAAAATTTTACACCCCCAGGATGTTTAGATATATGTTTGCAGTTCATGAAAACCAATGTTGGCAATTCATAAGCTCTTGCGAAAAATTTTGGCGGACGTTTTTGTTTGAGGAAGATTTGAAAAATTTGATAAAACAGCAATTGTCAATAAAATTTCTAAAAAAATTTAAAAATCACATTCATGAAAAATAAATGTGAACTAAATGTAAGAATTCAATCAGTGCATTGTAAAATGACAAAAAAAAATTGCCTTTGTGGAAGTAAACCTCGTAAAAGTACATAATTTTGTGAAAAATGCCTTAAAAATAACGTTTTTTGAAGATGGCCTTTAGAACTTTTCTTATCATAGGCAGATGCTGCATTAGAATACTAATTTCTCTTAATGTGATATGAACATGGTATCCATGGCTAATTAAAACCAAAGTTACCCCTACCCCCAAAATCCTCTTACTCTATTGAACACAGTTTGGTTAAGGTTTGCTGGATCCAGGTTGGGTACTTCACAGTTCACTCTTCCAAAGGAAAATTCAATGGTGTTTGGAGTGACATGGCCCTGGAGCAGACATACAACAATGAAGGGAAGACATCTCTGTTCAAAGGCATATCTCAGGCACCAGCTGCTCGAGATAAATATGTGAAGACAGCACCATTTCTCACAGCTGTATCAGAGAACATAAAGTCTATGGCTAATCTAGGCCAACAGGAATCTACTCATCATGGAGAAACACATAAGCAGGCAACAGAAGAACATATGCATGTTGAGGAGATCAAGAAAGTGATATGCCAGCAGATGATAAACCCATTCCAGTGTAACAACCAAGTGGATCTGCTCAATAGAGCAACTGGTGAGAAGGATGCTTCAAAAGACTTGGTCCATGCTCAAGCTAAGGGCATGGAAGCCATTATGAAAGCAGAAGAGGTGGTCTCTATTAAGATTGAACCACTGAAGCTGGTAACTTTCTCCTCACAGAAGAAATCAAACCCATCAAGGAAACAGAGTTTAATCAGGATCTATCAAGATGAGACTGCAACTACACGTGTGTTGTGTTTCTATCGAGATGCCGACCCAGTCACAAGACAGATTGCATTTTCCCATGAGTGGACAGACTATCCATCATCCCTGTTTGAGGTTGATCCACGCTTAGCACAGGGGTTTGTAATGCGCAAAGGCAACAAGTCTGATTTCGTGGCAGTGCTAATTGAGCTAAGTGGCAGTGCTAAGAAGCTGAGCAGGATGTTGTTTTACAGCTGCCATCATTACCACAGAGTGACCTATACACAGTTTATCTGGTAGACACAATGGCATTTGTAAATAAATACCAAAAATGGGTGCAAAAACATTTGGTGAACTTCCCCAGCTGTATCTTCGCAAGCTCCTGCAGTTGAAACCTGAAATGTGCAACTGTGTCAACATCATTGGTGATCAGTATGATTTTGATGATAGCCATACTTTGAAGGGTCATGAGCAGCAGAGGAGAAACCAGACAGACCAGGCAAGACAATTCTCACCATCCAAGAGTCTAGAAATTCCGGACTGGAATTTACTCATGAAGAATCCAAGAAATAAAGGAAATCTTCAGAACTTCATTGGCACTTCCCTTTGTGAGAGTCCTGAAGCTATTCCGGATGGAGTGACCATCATTCTTGGTGGTATGATGGAAAACAAAGGTCACACTCTTTCCATCACATCAGCATCAAGTTCAGTTCTGGACTTACCTTGTGAAGAACATGAAGAGGCAGACACAAGGATTATTGCTCATCTTGCATATTGTGTGGAATATCTTGATCACCATCAAGCTGTTGTGCATGCAACAGATACAGACATAATTATTCTGTGTATATATCACTTCTGCTGCTTGAACACATTGCAAGAACTCTGGATACAACGGCAGAATCAATACCTACCTATTCATGAGCTGGTAGAAGTGTTGAGCAAGAAGTACCAGAAAATCCTCTTGATGTCGCAGCTACACTTCTGTGCACATATGTGTTGTGTGGATGTGACACAGTGAGCTACCCATTCAGAAGGGAAAAGAAGAGGTCAGGTCAGGTATGGGAGCATGTGCCAGAACAGCGCGTCGCTGCGTCCACTTTCCGCCGGTACTCCAGGGGCCTCCGTCTGGCCACCCCCCAGGCAGATGCCAGGCCCATCCCCATCTCCTTGAGATGATGGTCAACCTGCTGCAACCATGAGGCACGTGGTCGGCCCATTGGCCTCCTCCACTCATGAGACTCCCTCGCTGAGAGAATCTGGTGAGCAGGATCAGCGTCAGGAAAACGAGCCACATGTCCATATAGCCGCAGCTGACGCTCACGGACTATGCAGGTAACAAATCTCATCCGAGTCTCTCTCAGCAACCGCTCGTTGGACACAAAATCCGACCAGCGATAGCCAAGGATTCTTTGAAGAGACCTGGTACCAAAGGAATTAAGTCTCCGTCTCAGATCCTTGGTCAAAGTCCAAGTCTCGCACCCATAGAGCAAGACTGGAAGTACCAAGGACCTGAAGACTCGGACTTTCGTCCTCCCGCACAGGTACCGGCAGTGCCACACCCCATGATCCAGTGAATCCATGACTCCCCAGGCCCGACCCAGACGTCTATTGACCTCCGGCTCACAACCTGCGGAGACATGAATATCACTGCCAAGGTAAGTGAATCTCTCCACGACCTCAACATCCTCACCACAAACAGACACAGACAGGACAGCAGCATCCAAGATGTCACCGAAAGCCTGGATTTTAGTTTTGACCCAAGAAATCCGTAATCCCAACGGCTCCGACTCCTCATTCAGCACCTCGAGGGCCCCCAAGAGGATGTCTAAAGTCTCCGCAAAGATGACTGCATCATCTGCAAAATCAAGGTCCGAGATCTTTACATTGCCAAACGATGCACCGCAGCAGATCTCTCCGACATCCTCCCTAAAATCCAGTCCATACAAGTGCTGAAAAGTGTGGGGGCAAGTACACATCCCTGACGAACTCCAGTAACAACTGGAAATAAGTCAGAGATGGTACCACCACACTTCACAGCACTCTCAGTACCAGAGTAGAGTTCAGACATCAGATCGATCAGTTTCGGTGGCACCCCACGAAGACCAAGAATCCTCCAGAGGACATCCCGATTCACTGAATCGAACGCTTTACAGAGATCAACATAGGCTGCAAGCAGCCCCTGCCGAAACTCTCGTCTGCGTTTGGTGAGGACACGAAGTGCAAGGATACGGTCAATCGTTGACCTCTTTGGTGTAAAGCCTGACTGCTCTGGACGCTGGTGCTCAAGCAGATGGTGGCGAACCCTATCAAGAATTATCCGAGCAAAGACCTTGCCCGGCACTGAGAGCAGCGTCACCCCTCGGTAGTTGTTGCAGTCTTGGCGATCACCCTTCCCTTTCCAGAGAGGGACAACAAGGCCCCTCTTCCAGTCAGTTGGGATGATGCCTGTGTTCCTGTGAAAAGAAGAGCGGCACAGGGTTTCTCTGGGACTGATAGGAAACCTTCCCCACCTTGTTGATTTTGGAAGAGATAGTGAAATGGCAGCAACAGAATGTGTCATTGATGAGGCCAGAGTATACTGGACTGCTCTGCATGGCCAAAAAGGGTTCAGCTGTTTGGATACCCTCAGGCAGCATATGTTTGTCTCTTCAAAATTAGACCTTAGGTCACTGCCAGCAACAGAAGATGCGTTTTACTTCCTTGTTGTAAGAGCATTGTATCAATTGCTTCTGTATAGGCGTGCACATCTCAGTGACCAGGCACTTCCCCAGCCACAACATTTGGCAGAACCCTTATCAATGGAAAACTGGTCCCAATTCTCATGTCTAAGCCAGCCAAGCCAAACATAGACAAAACTGTGTCTTGCATGTGCCAAATTATCCAAATGTCTGAAACGATGTTCATGCAAAAAGGCTGCTGTGCCTTGCTGAGTGACATGCATATGCCTTGGTCAGAGAGGTTCATGTGGTGGAGTTGTTTCAGAGAGTGACTCTTCCTCTGAAGAGGATGTTTCATGTCACAATATTGTGTTAATCCATTTCTAATTTTATCTTCCTTAAAACCATGGCATGTAAAGTATGTTCTTGTTCCTGACCCCATTGATAGTCAAGCATTTCTGAGTTGCATAAATCTTTTGTTGTTTGACATATAACCTTGTCAATTGTAGGTAGGTTAAATCTACACCAATTGTGATATAGGAAATGAACTCCTCTTTAATATGAGGGGTCATTTGTGTATATAGGTTTAGTGGTTATGATTTTAGGACAATATGAATTACCCCTACCCCCATCCTACATCTTCGCTTTTGCCAACATTTTGTTATCAGAGGGGGCTCGCAAAAGTGTTGACTGTGTTGTTGCGCAAGAGTTTCACCATTGCCAACATTGGTTTTCATATACTCAAAGGGTGTCTCTTTATGAAAATCAACACAAAAATTTTATAGCAGACCGGGCAATTTTTTTTTAATTTTGATCGGTTGGCTCCCGGACTATTATTGCTCATATCTCAGAAACTATTGGAGTGCCCATCACAAAATTTATGTGGAAGCTTCTTGACATCATAAGGTACCACTGGGATGAATTTGAGGAAATTTGAAGGATACAATTTTTGGGGATTCACGATTGAAGTTTATATTTTGTGATAACTTTTTTGTGGTTGGAGGTAGGAAAATGTTGCCCAGACAAATTCATAGGGCATGAAAATACCTTTAAAATGACACTAAAACCAGCTGTCTAGGTGTTATACTTTTAGAGATATGGCCATTTGAATTCGTGCCGTCGTGCTAATTAGTCCAAAGCTCGTTAGTCTGTATCTCACCAATTAAGAGGCTGTTAGCAAAAATATTTGAGTTCTTGCCGTTTTCCATGGGTCCCAATTGGTTCCCAAAGTTTTACAAAAATCTGAGAGATGACGGCAGATTCTTTGATGATTTGACACGGAATGACCCAACGATGCAAGGGCAGTTGGGATCAGAATATGAAAATATTCATGTTCCCAAGTATAAATTATGAAATCTTCTTTAATATGGAGTGTGTTTGAACACAGACTGCATCAAAAATTATTTGAAAATGATTAATGGATTATTTGTTTTGTTGAACATGACTTGCGTAGTCATGCGGTGAATTCAAACAAGACAGCATTTAACAATGCAGAGCCTTACCAGCCAGTGTATTTGTTGGGGTGACCTCATTTGATTTATAGGGTCCTGATATTTTGTGATTGACTCTGATGCCCAAGTGTACTCCTTAATATTTTGGCATCCAACATCAATTGTGTAAAGTTCATTTTTAACCTTTATACTAATTGTTAAATTTCTTGGTTCTGAACTCCTCTCAGGTGGTGAAACTGAAAGATATGTTTCCACACGGTCCGGGTTTCGTGCTCGTGTTCGAGTACATGGTCTCCAACTTGTCTGACGTTATTCAGAATGCGGAACACCATCTCTCTGAGGCACAAGTTAAGGGTGCCATGGCCATGCTACTGAGTGGATTGGCCTTCTGCCACAAGAACTGCATAATGCATAGGGTGTGTGCTGCCTTCCACACAACTCTTGTATGACTGAAATGTATGTAATTTACCCCATGCGCGTGAAGCGAAAAGCGGGGTCAAGCAATTGGTTCATGTCTGTCCGTCTGTCTTATCAGTTTATGAAAGTGAGTTTTTATGATTGAAGAAGAACTTATTTAATTTGAATATTATATTTTGAACACAGATGGGAACGTGAATATGAGTCGTTTTAAGTCTTTTATTTTACCGTACTTTGGCTTTTAATTTGGCGTGAACGCACCTGCGCAGAGAGGAGTGAGATAATATTTTAACTCTGTCTGCCTGACACTCAAACAAAATTGAAAATCATTCCAAACAGGAAACTCTCTGCTTTAAAGGACATAAACACAGACACAAAGAACTAACGTAATCTGTTAGATCGGGTGATGTGATCGACACTGTGGAAGATGGCGCTAAAACCCAGAATTAATTTATTTCTACGCCTTTTACAATCTTAATTTATTTAAATTGAATTATATTCTTGAAGACTGGAGTACATAAATCACCTTTCATAATATTTATAAGAAACTCCAGTTTTGCAGTGCAGTACTTCATTTTATATAAAGGTTCAATGAATTAAATAAAGGTGCAGAAGGGTGGTGTTCAAAACTTCTTCCGGATTTTTTAAACGATTGTGAAAATCATGATTTTATTAAAATTGAAGTACTGTACTGTATATACTGGAACACAACGTGGGTTTTTGTGTTCTATGAACTCTCTAGTTATATTATTGTTTCAGGCTTTTCAATTTGAAATTTTCATTTTTAAAACCACCTAATCGTGCCTCTTACAAGTTTGACCAAACAAGTGGAGTGCTATTGTATGGAGCAACATGCAACTGTTTCCTTTTTTTTTATTGTAGAGATAAACATGGAGGGTTTTCCTCTCTGGGACACTATTTTGAGAGGGCTTGGTCAGGATGCTGGTGAAAATTTGCACACTTGGGCGAAAGACAACGTGAGATTTTTCATGTCCACCAGCAATTAGTGTTGGCAGATGGCAGCCAGCTTAATGTCGTATCCGGTGGATGTCACACAATTTGATACAACACTATGCCTGTGAAACATGGGGGTGAGAGTTTTCGTCGGGCCGAGAATCAAACCCAGACTATACAGCTCAAAGGCTGTCTGACGTTATTCAGACAGACAGACAGCATGCATCTGCTCGCTTGTGCAAAGCGATTGGTACTATATTTGTACCATCATATTAGAGCCTCATTACCCCACACATGCAAAGCGAAAAGTGGGGTTAAGGAATTAGTATATTGCTCGAAAGTCTCTCTGTCCTTGTCTGTATCTGAATCTGTATCTATCTCTCCTCTCCTCTCCTCTCCTCTCCTCTCCTCTCCTCTCCTCTCCCCTCCTCTCCTCTCCTCTCCACTCTCCTCTCCTCTCCTCTCCTCTCCTCACGTCTCCACTCTCCTCTCCTCTACTCCTCTCCTCTCCTCTCCTCTCCTCTCCTCTCCTCTCCTCTCTCTTGGTAGAGTGATGCTAGCAAGGACCTGTGAAACATCTGCACAATGTAAGATGTGACTTCATGTCCTCAACTCTTTCCCTCCCCCACCCCACCTCACAAAACCCAAGTCCTCAACCTCCACCTCCCAACCCCAATTCTGTCCTCCCCTCCTCATCCTCATCCTTCTCCCACTTATAAAAGCAAATAGGTGTCCTCACATCAAAACAGTGGAATATTTAACACTTTCCCCTCCCCTATCACTTCACAAAAACCCAGCACGGTCGCCTGTCCAACTCACAATCCCATGATGTATGTGGAAACCTTGTGGCATTGCAACTCTCAAGTGACCATGAGCAGGCTAATTGCACCAATCCATCCATCCATTGGGACCATACCCTTTGCAGAGCGTTGGTGCTGCCTGAGCAGTCTCCTTGGCCATTAGGGACAAATCTTGGACAGGTCGCCACTCCGACACAGGACACCAGCAAGCTGGCACTCATTTTGCCGACCTCGGAATGATGGCAGACTGAGTCGACCCCACCTGGTGTTAATTCAACAGCTGAGGGGGATTTTAATTAGCGATGTGATTTGCACTGGCTTTGCAAGTGATTAGCGATGTATGAGGGAGGTGGGTGGGTGGTCACTAGCCTGCATACAGAGGGGGGTGGGGGTGGGTGGTTTTGAAACCCGGAAGTAGAGCGTACGTACTTTATGAACTGCCCCTATTCCAGTCTGGCACAGAGTTACTTTCGACCTCTGACAGAGATGACCGGCACTCCCTCTTGGGGGTATTTTTTTTCCACTACTTCTATATCTGTCTTTCTGATATCCAGGTCTCGCTAAAATTCTTGCATCTTTGTATTGCTGATGATACTTTAAGGCAGAAACACATGTCCAAGACTGAAGCTTTAAAATCTGGCTTGACCTCTGCCCCTCGAGGTTATTATTGCTGTTGTTCACTTTGGAGATTCTCTATATTTTTGTCTCTTCCTCTCTGCTTTCTCTATCTGCCTCGTTTAACATATTGTCTAGTGTTGCTCATGTTTTGTCATGGCATTGTTTGAAGTAATTAAGTAATTTCTGATTCTCGTGCAGGACCTAAAACCAGCAAATCTGCTAGTTAGTTCAACAGGACGTCTCAAGATTGCCGACTTTGGTCAAGCAAGGCTGTTCTCCAGGGATCATGATCATCTATACAGCCACCAGGTGGCCACCAGGTGACCATGTTTGCAATAAAATGAGGGATATTATGTCAACATTCATTGTTGCCTTCCTCTAAACCCTCCCTCTTTATCGTTATCATACACCATCAACTCGAGGATTCCCCTTTGTAAGCATTCAGTATTTGTGATTTTATAGACCGACAAAGTCCTCTACATGAGTACAAGTCTAGGCATTTAGGCAATGCATCAACAAACTTGTGCAAGTAAAATTTCACTTCTTTTTTCTTGAACATTTTAATCTGGCAACTGTAGTTACATTTACAAATGCATGGAAATTAATGATCCCTTGGTATCTTTGGTAAAGAGTTGACCATTAGGTGGGTGGGTACCATGGCTGGAGAAGACTGTGTATGATCGCTGACTTCAACACGGTGTTTTAGGCTTTCGGGCCAGTATAGCTGAGAGCCTCGGAGTGTGTTTTCAGTTTTAGGAATGTGGTTTTATTGAGCCCTTCCCCTCATGGGGTGGTTTCCACATGCCCTAAGAGCAGGCTCTACCCTTTCCTCCTCCTCCTCCTCCCCACCCCCCTTTAAAATTTACCTGCCAATATCTTTTGGGATGTTTATTCTTCTGACTTGCCTTCAGAGACCTGTTTTTAACTTTTAACACCTTAATTGGTGCTGATATTGAAAAACGGTAATTGTTGGTGCCAGATTTGTTTTGATAATTTTATTTATTGTATTATTTGAACACATTTTTACCCCCCTTCTCTACTTCAAGGTGGTACAGAGCTCCAGAGTTGCTTTTTGGGGCAAGAAAATATGACGAGGGTGTGGATATGTGGTGAGATTAACATGTTCCACACCTCATATGTGTATGTAAACTGCACCCTGCCTTATATGGTGAGACGACGATCTAAAAGTGACCTTTTTGGGCATCTTGGTCCATAGATGGGATCCATCTCAATCCATAGCTGGGATCTCAGGTTCAAATCCCATACACCGCATCAATTACCATCTTAGTCCGTAGCTGGGATCCATCTTAGTCCATAGCTGGGGTCCCAGGTTCAAATCCTATACACCGCATCAATTTGTCCATTATCTCCCAATTTCCTTGTAATTCATGTAAACGTACATTACATTGATGTCTTCAAATGTCATTGCCATGCATATGATATACGAGTGTATGTTCCTCTGTGAACCTTGGATAACTTAGAAAATAACAGCCACTTTTCTCACCACACTCAGCAGAGCATTTCCTAAGGAGGAATTTCCTCCTCCCCATGGATGTCAACCTATGGGGATTATCCGTGCTCTATCCTTTTAAATGCCAAGTGTCAAGCAAGGAAGCAGCATGTTCTTTTTAAGTCTTTAATGTGACTCTGCTATGGTTTGAACCACCGACCTCCCAGAATCGGAGCAGACACTTTCCCCATTACACTACCGAGTCTGGTTAAGTTCTGAGCTGTGAATAAGCACCTGCACTGTGGGTTTCCATCCACTCCAGCTAAAACAAACAGGTACGGATTGATAGGCCTAATTTCTAGTTAACCTGCTATACATTCAAAACTGCAGGTGTATGCTTTTTGTGAAAAGGTGAGGAATGCACTGACATTGCATAATTTCCATTCCTCTCCCTCTTTGGCCTATATTGAGTTTATGAATAGCACATATGATTCTATCCTTTTTGTGGATTGACACTTTTTTGTAGATGCTTGCTGTCATGCAAACTTTGATGATTTACACCTCATAGTCTTGTCTGTGGCAAGATGTGTTGCTTTCTTTAACAAGTGTTTCTGGAATGCTCATTCATTCATCCATTCATCTATTTGTTCATTTATTTGATGAATACAGAGTTTATAACTCTTGGAAAACAAGATAAATGGAGAGGTTGTTCACATAGTAAATATCAATAAAAACCTCAGGTCAAATGATAGATAAAAGTATGAGCATAGGTGAGTGGAAATGTTGTGTAGTCTGAGACAACAACCTGAAAAACCTAATGTTTTAAATATATATATATATATATATATATATATATATATATATATATATATATATATATATATATATATATATATATATATATATATATATATATATATATATATATATATATATAATATATATATATTCTTTGCAGGAGCAAGGTTAATCAAGCAAGAGTAAGGTATATCTGACAGTGGGACAAGCATGAAGAAAATGAATGAATGAACAGGATAAGAGGAAATGGAGGAGGGGTTGAAACACCAAACCTCACGAGTAAGATGGTGGGTTCAGAATGATGAATGTGGGTAATATAGATCATGGGACAGAATTGGGCATGATGAGATGGTGCACTGCTTCCTTGAAACCCGAGAGGGAAGAGTGAGACGGAACAAGCTCTGGAAGGTGGTTCCATTGACAGGAGAAGCGAGGAATTAAAGAGTTGAGTTGTGCATTCAGCCTGGGTTTTGGAAGGTTCTTTTATTTTTATGCAATTTTGTATGGGTTGGTGAGATTTGAGAACATTCCAAAAAGACTTTGCACCCACCAATTTCCAAGTTACCGGTCATCAAAGTCTTAACATTTTTGGAGCTTTGAAGAGGACATATTTTGTCTTTCAGCCAATAACTTTATTTGTAGAGTATATAACCAGACTCGGTGGTTAGAGCGTCCGCTTCGAGTCTTGGAGATCGGTAGTTCAAACCCCGGCCGAGTCACACCAAAGACTTTATCAAGGGTATATCATGCTTCCTTGCTTGACATTTCGCATTTAAAATGATTAGAGCATGGAAAAACCCCATATATTGGCATCCATGGGTCGGAGGAAATTCCTCCTTAAGAGATGCCCTGCTGATTGCGGTGAGAAGCGGTGCCATTGTTGTAACGTCACGGATACCCAGAGTGCCTCTGGAAGTGATAGCCACTGAGCTTGGGGAAATTGCCATCTCGTGTATTCGTCTGTCATGTGTGTGAGATGTGTGTGTGTGTGGCAGCTCCACGATGAGCCTTAGATCCTGTTTAAAAAAAATAAAATAATAAAATAACAGAGGTGAATGGCACATCATTGGAAAGCTCTTTTCAACTTTATACGAAAATACTGATGTCATTAAGATATTCCAGTAAATAATTAGAAATTCAGGTTGCATCACTTTCATTTATTTTGATTGAGCCCCAACAATGATTTTTAAAAATAAAGTGGGGCTTTGAAGGGCACATCCAGAGTGGCATTTCAAGAAAAAGTCATGGTGGTACAACCATTGGATCGAGAGATATTGAAGAAACTATCTACTCATACATCAAGGTTGGTACTTGTTATAGTACTATCCACTTCTCCTGAAGTTTTTGAGTTGAGTTGTTGACTATTCTTGATTTAAGTTGCCATGTCTAATGCAAAACGAATGTAATTAGATTATACTGATGATTGGCCTAGAAAATGTTGGAATGGTGCAATTGACCAGCATCGAGTTAGCAGAAGGGCATGTACTGGATTATGGAGAGATCAGCTGTGGCCACGCCAATAGGTGTAAAATTTAAATATTGATGATTTGTGTATTTGGATTTGGACTTGATATCGTCTGAGGCTCTTCGAGGATAATAACAGAAGAATATGTTGGACAAATGGACACCATTTGAACCTGGAGTCATCACATGCACTGACTAATCAGAACACCAAACAAGCTGCTTAAAATACTTGTAGTGCTTCAAAAAAAACATTACTTTATGCAGACATAGCAAAGGATCTTTAATGCCACGTGTTTGCCATTTACTGAACCAGGGCAGTTGGTTGCATCTTTGGTGAACTTCTGAACAATTCACCACTGTTTCATGGGGAGAGCGACATCGAGCAGTTGTGCTGCATCATTGGTGTCTTTGGCACTCCTAATGAGCATTCATGGCCGGTACGCAAACTTGTTGCATCGACGGAAAGATTTGACATCGTCAGCAGTGTGTTGTCAACGTTCCATGAAAATAACCGTGTGGGCCCCTCTTCCTCTCCCCACAGGAGATTTCTGAGCTACCAGATTTCCACAAGATTACTTTCCGTGAGAGTTTACCTCGGCCATTGGAGGAAGTCGTACCAGATGCTCCACCTGAAGCCGTGACATTGTTGCAGCGTTTCTTGCTGTATCCATCAAGGCAACGCATTCGTGCTGCAGATGTGAGTCTGAGCTTACAACAAAAAGTGGGGGGGGGAATGGTATTTACGGGGATGGTTGTGCAACAAGAAGGGTGGTTCTTATTTTATTAAAATATTGCAACTTTTCAGACTGTTTTCAGACAGCCATCCAATTAACCCTAATGATTTCCCTCAATTCAAGTGAACAATGATGCTAAAAGTCCCAATGTCTTTTTTGGTTGCAGGAAATTTATTGTGTGACCTGTTCAGGCCAGTCAGCTTATTTGGGGAAAATTTATCACTGAACTTGCATGGACTCGGCGTCATGTTGAGTGTGATCTCAATACATTATTGACAGTTTGTGATGCAGAGACTTTCTCTTCTTCTTCTTCTTCTTCTTCCTCTTGTTCTTCTTCTTCTTCTTCTGCTTCTTCTTCATCCTTTTCTTCAGGCATTACTGCACCCGTATTTTTTCACTGAACCCTTACCGGCACATCACCTCGAGCTACCAGACACCCACTGTGGAAGCAAGCCAGCGAGAGGACATCGTCATCAAAAGTTTGATGTCTTTCGGCCCATTAGTGCTTCACTGTTTGACAACGGATCCATTGCATCTTTTGCATCAATGTAATGAAAATTTCACAACCCTTCTAATCATCAGTTTGCTTTACAAATTCGTTTTGGGTGCGGTGGTGGCTTGGTGATGAGGACACTTGAATGACATCTCAGGGCATGGGTTCAAATGCGGCTGAAAAGTGACTGTATTAAGGAGATTTATTTGAAGCTTCTGGAAGCTGAACTTGTTTTTTGAAAATAATCAGAGCACTCTTGGGTTTTCAAAAACGAGATTATTCATTGAAGACTTTCAGGGAGGTGGCAATATGCAGGGTTTGGTCAACATGTGACACCAGTCTATACACTAGCTGACAGGGCGATCTAAGATCGACACTAAAATGCTGTATTTATGAAAATGTGATGCTGCACAAAAAATCCCTCTAACTTTAATTTAATTTAGCGAAATAAGCACCTTAATTCTATGGTAACTAGATGGTTCCTTTTGGTGTTGTATTTTACTCCAAAATTGAACATTTTTGGATTAACACACATTTTAAACTTTATTACCTCCACCATAAAAGGTGAATGGAGGTTATGTTTTTGTCTGTCTGTCTGTCTGACTGTCTGTGAGCACGATATCCCAAAATGTTATGTACGGATTCGGACAAAACTTGGTGGATGAGTTGGGTAGGTGACAAGAACAAGCCAATTATATTTTGGTTAAGATCCAGATGCAGATCTGGCTACCAGTGGGATACAAAACACTGTTCAGCTTGGTGGAAGTATGCGCTCTACTGAGTGCCTTTGAAGCTGTACCATGTTTTTGTTTCATTTAGTGACGTGACCCAGCAAAACATTTCAAATGTACACAAACTAGTGATGAAAGCACAGCAACTAGATGTCCTTTTGGTGTTGTATTTACTCTAAAATTGAACATTTTTGGATTAACAAACATTTTGAACTTTATTGTACTGCACCATGTTTTTGTTTTATTTATTGACATGACTCAACTGAACATGATCAAATGTAAACACACAAGGAGCTGATACTCTTGGTCCCCTGCTTTTTGGGTGGTGTGAGGAATATATTTGTGTTATATAAAAACTAAATCTTGAACGGTTTTCGAAATATCACGTACACAAGCCAAGTTGCTGATATGGTTGCCATGACAACATAATTTAGCTAATCACAGCTGTGATCTAATCAGGTTGAGACAATCTCATGAGGAATAGATATCTGCAATATGAATGCTAAACGCTCAACAGTTTTTGAAACATCACGTACACAAAAGTACATGGACAGGTGATTGTTCATGGGCAGATGATTGGTTGGTTGGTTGGACAGAGCTCATTTTAATGTCCCCCGTCCAAAGGCGGATGGACATTTTTTTGACCCTGGGCACAAAAATTATTTAGGCCCAGAACACCCAAAAAGAGAGGATTCGGTGCTATTGTTGCACTCGTTTAGCCTATGGTGCTTTAGACTCCACTGCAAACAATCCGGAATTCCACGCTTCATTGCCTCCCCCCCCCCTGCAAAAAAAACAAAAGAAGTGCCATGTTAAGGTGTTCCATTATCAATCACCTTGCTGTTGCTTGCCAAGCCTGCCATTCCTTATCAACTGTTTCAAGGGAGTGCTTGCTTAAGTGCTAAAGCCACTTGGCGAGTGCTCTACAAGCTGATTAGTAATGGAACACACCCCAGCACCTGCAGGGGTGTGTTGAGTTACCATGTTTTTATTTATTTATTTATATTTGTATACATAAATGAGGCTCATGGAAGAGCTAAAATTTTCCTGTGGAGTGCTCGCCGAGTGGCTTAAGCCCCAAACAAGCAGTCCAATGAAACCGTTGAGAAGGAACAGCTGGCTTAGCAAGCAAAAGTAAGCTGAATGGGAATCAGACACACCCAAGATGTGCTAGACCGAAGACCCTTTTCTGGTTCTGCCGTTTGTGTCATGACAAAAGTTAATGTTGGATGATTTTCATCCCTTTTAGCTATTGTTGAGCAATTTTTGTGCTTTTCAGCGCCACTGAGGTAGTTTTGGTTCATCCTTTGATTTTAAAAACAGCAATGTTCCACCGTACACATGGGTTCGTCCATTTACTAATGAGGGTTTTTCTTTTTTTGTGATTGTACAATAAATTGTAGTGTGGATTTGCTAAACAATATCAATATGTATTTACATTAGGAATTATACGAATTTTATTGTGGTTATTGTTGGTTCACGAAAAATATAAGTGACCACTATATTCGTTATTGTTGTCTGTCCCGAGCATAGCTCCGTGGGTTTTGATCTGATCCTGATGAAATTTTGGTGGGAGGTTTATATCATGATCTAGTTGTGTTTTCCTGAAAATGGGCGTGGTCCACCCATTATGGGCGGAGCCAGGCCCAAAAAACATGTGTTTTTAGGGGTAGCCGATTTCAATTTGCATCTTCTCCTCGGGGTTTTGTAGAATATGACAGGGGTTTCGGTATTTGGTTAGCTCAATGGCACCTGCATAGCCCCACGGAGCTCGATTTTTTTTTTTTTTTCATTTTTGTCCCAAGGTCAAGGTCACAAGGTCACGAACTTAGAAAATTGCGATTTTGACATAAAAAATTTCTTCTCCGAGGGGTTTGTCGAATCTGGCAGGGGTTTCAGTATTGGGTTAGCCCAATGGCACCTGCATAGCCCCACGGAGCTCGATTTTTCATTTTCGTCCCACGGTCAAGGCCACAAGGTCACAAACTTAGAAAATTGCAACTTGTGTTTTTAGGGGGTAGCCGATTTCAATTTGCATCTTCTCCGAGGGGGTTTATCGAATCTGGCAGAGGTTTTGGTATTTGGTTAGCCCAATGGCACCTGCATAGCCCCACGAAGCTCGATTTTTTTTTCATTTTAGTTCCAAGGTCAAGGTCACAAGGTCAAGGTCACAAGGTCATGAACTTCGAAAATTTCGAATTTTGACATAAAAATCAGACGACCGCCCAAACTTTGAGAGCTAGGATGACAATATTTTTTATGCATAATCTTGAGGTCATTCCCCACCTAAAGTCTTGAAACCATTTTGCTCTATCTCGAACACCTTGCCCGTGGCGCCCCCTTCAAGTTTGTTTTTACGCTGATTTCATCAAAGTATGGATAATCCGAGGAGTGCGAAATGCCATAGAGCCTATATGACGTTATATTGTTCCTGGAATGTTCCAGAGGAAGTTTTGCACCAAAGGTCATAATCCTTGACCTTTGACCTTTAAAGTTCACAAAGGTCAAATTTTCAAAGTTGTGGGAATCGAACCGGGTTTTCGACCTTCTTCGACGAACTAACTCCATTAAGCTATAGCACGTATCCTGTTTCCTTATTTTAATGTCCTCAACATAGTTTTGGGACCTTTACAGGTTATGCAAAGGTCAAATTTTTTAAGTTGTTGAATGAAACCGGGTTTTTGACATTTTGCAGCTAAATCCTGTCACTCGTACCACTTCATGTTGATCATTTTTATAACTTCGTCAAACATTGTCTCATCCTTGACTTCTGAAACGATCTACATCGTCAAATACCGCTCGTGAACCATCATCCTCTTCAGACTTGTTGCAGTTATATTCATTAAAAGTAGTTATTATACGACTTGTTTTCTCTGCTAACCTCATACCATAATTTTGTTATTGTAATTTTGTAATCGCTGTGTTTATCATCACTCACAAGTTGATATGTTTTATCGGTATAGTGAGGCCTCAGGGGCCCCATCTCAAAAGATTCTGAACCACGATCAGGCGTGTTGGGCCCAATGCAATTGCATGGGTTTCATGGCCCTCACGCTGCCTCAACCCGGGGCCCTCGTTGAGCTCGGGGAGGGGGGGCTGGGCATGGGATATGCGTGCCCGTGCATTAATCTGCCACTGTCCCTGTCTCTGACCTTATCGGAAGGGGCAAGGGACAACACGGGCCAAAACCTATCGTAAGTCAACATTTTTTTTTTTTCCCCTGCAGTAAAATACAAAAACGAACTTTATTTTTGTCATAACCTAATCTGATATCATAACCCAGAAATTCTGAGGCAAAATCGCTACTGATCTGTTCCACTCCCCTCATGCAATGCTTCATAGTAGAGATTGTTCTCTCTGATATAATTTGTTGGGGCAGGCAATGGAAAACTTTCCAAATGGAATTTGTAAGGTAACTGGTACACATTATCAATATTTTCAAAAACTCTATTCCAAAGAAGTATTTAATTGTGACATTTCCCTCAAATATAAAGATGGGAAAAGGTGATATTGAGGATGATCATCTCATCGCTCCCAGACATTGTCAGTGACTGGAACTCCTTCCTCAACAAACTAGTTTCACTCCACCATTTCATTGCTTCACACCACCAGCTGTCCTGTTTAACATCTCATTACTGGTATGTTTGTGGAGAGGCAGTCACTATAAGCAGCTTGCATTATCCATCTGAATGGCAAACCCTCGAGTCTAGATGGAAACCTATAATCTCTCTGCGTAGCCTACAACTGGTGCGTTCGTCTTTATATGAGCCAGAGCCTGACATGCAGTTCACTTGAAAACAAAGTAATTAAGCATCTTACCATGGTGACAGCCGGATAAGTCTCTAACCAATACATATTATTCTTTTCTTCACTCCTGGAGGATACAATCATACTGAACATTGCTTGTGCAAAAGCTGTCTTTTGCTAGTCATTACAGAAAACACTAAGGTCTCCATTTTTTCCCTTTCCATCGCCCCCTTACCACGCATCATAGGTTGCTCCCAACAGCATGTGAACTTCTCTCCCGTTGAGGTTGAGAAGGTTCCTCCTCAATCTTTACACATCCTAAACAACTGGACCTGATGGTGTTTGCACTATTCAAAACTTGTGCTTCTAATTTATCTTCTCTTCTCTTTGCTCAACTACAAGTCTTCCACAGATAGCCAACTGCCTTAATCTTTGAAAATGTCCAACGTACCCCTAGACATGCCATAGTTTATGATTCTGGCATGTATGGCACAATGTTTTGAGCAAGGTGATGTCTGACAACCATACTCTGAAGTATGCCACATAACTATTAAATAAGGAGGATAAAGAGATGATGAACAGGAGGAAGTGAGAAAAATGAGTCTTCACTTGATAAGTTGATAACTCTGGTCAGAGCCTTCACTCAAAGCAATGCTAGTGCTTGCAATCTTAAACCCATCTCACCTTAATAAAATTGTAACGTCTTCCTCGGTTTTGACAATCTGTCGTTCCAAAGTTATATGGCCTTTATTTCAACAGATACCATCATACAACCAGCCACTCGTTCTTATTCCTGTTGCTGTCTTGACCTCTTCCTCTTGTCATCTTTAAATTCTCCCAATTAGCATGGAACTGCACCAGGTATGTCTGAAGTAACTGTTGTCTTTTATTCTCTGTATTCTTCGTACCATGAATCATGTTTGTCTAGGCCTCAGCTCGGCTGCATGCTCACGTGTCTTCACCTTTCATTTTCTCTTTCTTCTCTTCTTTTATTTCTCCCCTAAATATCATCTTTTAAGTTGCTCTGTTGCCTCCCCTTCTCTCTCTGCCTCTTTTCCTGTTCATTATTTTGTTTTTTTGTGTCTAACTGTGGCCCCACTATCAATACTACTTACTTATCCTCATCACGTCTTTCGATATAAAGCCCACAATCAATACATTGCCTTCAGAAAGTATTCACACCGCTTGACTTTTTCACATTTTGTTGTGTTTCAGCTTAAATTTAAAATGGATTAAATTTAAATTTTTGGTCACCGATCTACACAAAAAACCCCATAAAGACAAAGTGAAACTTGTTTTTACAAATTTATTGAGAATTAATTCCAAAATTATCTAATTTACATAAGTATCCAGTCCGCTGAGACAGTACTTTGGAGAAGCGCCTTTGGCAGTGATAACAGCTTCGAGTGTTCTTGGGTATGTGTGTATCAGCTTTACACATCTGGATTTGGGGAGTTTCTCCCATTCTTCCTCCAGATTTGCTGAAGCTCTGTCAAGTTGGATGGGGAGCATTGGTGAACTGCAATCTTCAAGTCTTTCCATGGATTCTCAATGGGATTCAAGTCTGGGATTTGACTGGGCCATTCAAAGACTTCACATTCTTGTTCTGAAGCCATGTCAGTGTTGCTTCCATGCTGCTGTCTCCCAGTCCATGCCGCTGCAAAGCATCCTCATAGCATGATGCTGCAACCACCATGCTTCTCTGTAGGGATGTTGTTAGATGGGTGATGAGCTGTGTTTGGTTTCCACCAGATGTATTGCTTTGCATTCATGTCAAAGAGTTCAATTTTCATCTCATCAGACCACAGAATCTTTTGCCTCATGCTCTCAAAGTCTTTCACATGCCTTTATCAAACTCCAGGCGTGCTGTCATGTGTCTTTTTCTCAAGAGTAGCTTCCGTCTGGCCACTCTCCCATAAAGCCTGGTGTTGGCTTAGTGGTTGTTGGTGGCTGGCTTAGGATCTTGGAGTCCTGAGTTTGAGCCCCGTTAGCTGCTGAATTAACACCAGGTAGGGTTGACTGGGCCTGTCATCCTTCTGATGTTGGCGAAATGAGTACCATTGTACTGGTAGCGCGGCACAGCCGTGCTTCCAGGAAATGATAGCTACCTGGCAGCCAAGCTGCCATACACAAGAACAGAACAGAACTCTCCCATAAAGCCGAGATTTGTGAAGTGCGACAGATTGTTGTCCTTCCAGCAGGTTCTCCCCTTTCAGCCAAGGAACTCTGAAGTTCTGTTAGAGTGATAATTGGATTCTTGGTTACCTCCCTGACTAAGGTCCTTCTTGCCCGGTTGCTCAGTTTGGTCGGATGGCCATCTCTAGGAAGGTAGTTCCATATACATTCCATTTCCTAATGATGGAGCTCACTGTGCTCTTGGGAACTTTTTACACTTCAGAAATTGTTTTATACCCTTCCCAAGATCTATGCCTCCTCACAATTCTATCTCAGAGTTCTACGGACAGTTCCTTGGACTTCATGGTGGAGTTCTTGTTCTGGCATGCACTGTCAACTGTGGGACCTTATCTCGAAAGGTGTGTTTCTTTCTAAATCATGTCTAATCAATTGAATTTGCCACAGGTGGACTCTAATCAAGTTGTAGAGACATCTCAAGGATAATTTAAGGAAATTGGATGCACCTGAGCTCAATTTGGAGTGCCATAGCAAAGGGGTCGAATACTTACTGACGCAAGACATTTCAGCTTTTAATTTTTAATTAATTTGTAAAAATCTCTTTAAAAAAACATTCAATTTTGTCATTATGGGTTATTTTGTGTAGATCAGTGACAAATCTCAACGCATTTTAAATTTAGGCTGTAACACAACAAAATGGAGAAAAAAGTCAAGGGGAGTGAATACCTTCTGAAGGCATTTTCCGTTGCCTTTTTACTCTGCAACCTCACACTCCCATAAGCCGCAATTTTGGATCCAAAAATAACACTTGCTTCCTGAAAACGAAATGGAAGTTTGTATTTAAAATGGTGTTTGTGACAAAACTAATCATCCTAATCACTTCACTTTGTTGATTCTTTGTTCATTTTTCATCCTCAATTGTCTAAACAAACAGATTGTCAAAGGCTGCATAAAGTTAATTTTTTTATTCAAAATGGAGGATCATGAAAGAGCAAGATGGCGGACAATAGAACGTTAACACACTGACATTTGGTTGATGGAAAAACAACTGGATACAAACGAGCAGGTGGATGATTAATGGGAAAAGTGAAGAGGAGAGATCTGTCCTTGTAATTCAAGCTGAAGTGCACATTCTTCTTTAATGGCTCTAATTAATTATTCCCACTTTACGGGGTCATCCAGTAGTGATCGATTCCAACTCAAGTCTCTGGAACCAGCTGCCTATGTCTGACATTCGACTGTGACAGGAATTTGCCAGTGTACTGGTGATGGTGCACCTACTCTTTTCACAAGGCACCGTGAGATCTTTAACATCCATCAACTCCCCCAGTGCTGGCAAAGGGATCCTATTGTTAATGGTTAATGTCCTTCTCATGTGAAAAAAAACTAGGGTGAACGTTAACAGCTGGGTCGAGATTCAAACGCACACATGCGAGACAGCTCTCATTCTGAAGTACACTGGTGTCTAAAATTGTCTTTGTCCTGCAAGGAACATTTACAAGCTTTCATGAACCTTGTAGCACTGGGGGGGAAAAAAGAACACCAAAAGAGGGGTGCAAGAATGCAGAGATGCCACCAACCTTTCTATGATGTAAGAGCAGCAGGTCTATACTTTTGCTTCGTCATGGGAGATTGCAATAACATTGAGAACATGAGATTACACATAAAGCAAGAAACTCGTGTAATGCTGGGTCACCAACCCATAGGGGAGAGCTGTAATCCATCGAGCTATCGAGAAACGCCTGGTCACGGCTGGGGGTAGTTGTGATATTTTTTTTTTTTTTTTAATGGAATGACTGAGAGTGCCCATTCTGTGGCTGACTTTGGAGGTGAGCTTCGCTCTATGGTCAAGCCAGAAGAGAGCATGGCTGCTTTCTGACACAGCTGCTGTTTGCCTGTTGGTGGGATTAGTTACCGCATGGCATAATGTGGAGTCATCTGCAAAAAGGAAGAGCTCCCCCCCCCCCCCCCCGAGCATCAGAGAGGTAGTTTGTGTACATACAGCATACGAGTTACAAGACTGCCTTAAGGAAGGAAATCCAGCATACACTTTGTGAGGAGAGGAAAGGATTCCATTGATAGTAACATATTCACTTTGCAAAAATAAGTCATAAACCAGTCGGGCAGTATGTCCAGAGACAAAAGTTTGACCTCTTGCTTTAGATTCAGGATCTCTGGCTATTGCTCAAAGAAAAACAGCCACAGGTCTTATTTACCCCAATACAAACTTGTATAGAAGTCTTGTCATCAAGCAAATCATACAATCCAGCTCTCGCTATGGGACATTATACCATTCTTTGACCAGGTCTTTCTGTTGGTCAAGAGACTGCAGGCAGCCTTAGAGACTACTGGCATACTTTACTAGAATATCCTAAGTCTGTTGAATCAGATTTGTCCAAAGGACCTGTGAGTGATGTGGGCATGAATTGCAGTGTTGCCATCAGTTGCAGCACTTCAGAATAATGACTAGATCAGTCCTTCATCCAATTTGAATGTCGATCCAAACCATCAGACTGCCCCCCACTAAACCAATCATGCTTCGTAATGGCACAATTAGCAAATCACTCCACACCTCATCTCCAGTCTATAACACGTACCTCATTGACATCGAGGCAGAATCTTGAATACTTGGTTAAAATATATGGTGCCAATTGTTCCCACTCCTGTTGTGATGTTGTTTAACCTGTTGTTTGCATTCCCGTTAATTCTGCTGTTTTAGATTATAGTGGAGCAATGGTGTTTTGGACCTCTTACCATGGGAATGAAGCTTGTTCCATTCTTTCCTTTTCTGTCTGTTTAACATCTCGATGGAGACAACCATACTGGGTTGACCAGACACAAACAAGCAGCCCTGTCTGGTCGAAATTCTGTCGTTGATTGCTCTTTTTAAGTCATTCTGGAGTCGGATTTTTTGGAGGCAGATCTTTGCAAGTCAGATAATGCTGTTGAAAAGTAGTTTCTTCTGGCAAGGGTAACAATATAACGATCCTTAAGAGGGGTTATGTGATAAAAACAAAACAACCCAAGGTTCTTGGCTCTATCATTCTCCAACAGGCATTCGAGCGTAGTCCAAACTTTAGTTTATTTAAACGATGAAACACAAAGTGATGCTCAAAAACACATTGGCACAGCACTGCACACAGAAAAGCAAATGGTTACTGGCTTTCCTTCCCGCTCTCCCCTCAGTTGTGCTTTTGCACTTATATTGAGAGTTCACGAACATACCCAAAACACCCTCCAACCACGAATAAATATGAGTTTTATATCCAGACAGAGCCAGAAACTCTGTGTGGATATAAAATATTCCTTAAAGATGGCTCCATATCCAGAAGCAGTCAAAAGTTTCCTGAACCCTCGAGATCTTCCACAGGCTGTAAGATCAAACTTCAACATTCACACTTGTTCACCTTTTTACTCGACTCTACATTTACAATTACACCGGGCGTAGTGGCGTGCGCCTGTAATCCGGCTACTCGGAGGCTTGGGTTGGAGGATCGCTTGAGGATGGGAGCTCTGCGCTGGAACGCGCTATGAGAGGGTGTAGGGCAGCCCAGAATCATGGCAAAACGCAATCCTTATCCCTGTGTCGTAAGAGGCGACCAGGGTTGCATCACGAAGGGCATCCGGCGTAAAACCTGTGCCAAATCAGTATGCGGATCATAACAGATGATCCGCTGTGGCGACCCCTAACGGGAGCAGCCGAAAGACAAACAACAACAACATTTACAATTACCTTCTCACCCACAATCAACATTGCAAAGGCATAAGCAAGCAATTTGTTCAATATCAAATCATGGATACACAAGCGATAACAACACACTGAACACAATAAACCACCGAGCAGTCACACGTAAATAATTTGTGACCTATAAATGACAGCTCAGTATGAGCTGCTCAGTTTGATGCTCCCTTGTCAGTGCCCTCGAAATGACTCTGTGATTAACATTTTACTGGGATTCAACCCGATGGTGTGAACCAAGTCATTCAGTGTGAAATTGTAACTCGCTTTTCCGAAACAGACAGGCCACATATGTAGCCAATTTCTGAAGGGTGTTGGCATTGATCATGTGCAGACATGTATGCCAATATTTTATGTGAGATGTGATTTTCATGTTTAATTTTCAGCATCAGTTCAGGTGAGGTTTAATAACAACATTACACGTTGCTTGTCCAATTTGCTGATTGGGTTTCTTAATTCCGCCGTTTAAATTTTGAAAATCAGGCCAGGTTAAGAATTTGTACAGCGTTTTATTAACCGTGTGTGGAAATTAAATACGTAAAAAACACAGACACACCTGGAATTTAGGTGTGTGGTGTATATGGAGCCTCACGGTTCTGAACATGCCTTTAAACACAAAAGAGGAAGAAGAACGCCTGGTCTCACATCAAAAGAAGAATTATTCACAATAGCTGGAGTCAAATAACGGAGCACCCATATATTTCCCGGACTTGGTATTTTCATCATTTGAAAATCAACATTTCGTGACGTGTTTCCTGCCGGGATTTCGACCTGGATCTTGGTTGAACTTTCACCATTACTCCTATCGCTATGTTGTCTGAGCATTATGTTGACTGGGGAAACTGCCGGCGGTCATCAGGAGGATGAGAAAGGTTGAGAAAGGAGGATGAGACATGGACAGCACAGAGGACGGCATAATTTGGGAAGAGGAGGCTGCAAATGAGGGTGACAGCAATGTGGACACTGACAGGGACTTGATCTACTCTGATTCAGACAAGGAGTTACGTGCCATCTTTGAGGAAAGCATCGATGAGGATTTCCTCAGGTTTAGCTGAAAAGCTTCATCAAACCCAAACGGCCCTTTTCAGCACCACAAATTCACATTAAATATGTATGATACCAGTATGAATCAATTTTCTTCCTTTTTCTAGGAACAAAATAATCCTACTTATGGTATTTTTACATAATAAAGAAAAATAAAAACTTCTAGGTATCCTTTCCTCTCTCTCTTCAACTTCTTGAGAATGAGAATAAGACTGTTAGACAAAATTAAGCGGACATGGGAGTAAGCAAGTTGATACCTCCGTCACTTTGTTCCGTATAAAGTTAATGTACAAACATATTTAGATCTAGATCAGAAAATAAAATGATCAATATATTCATTCCTTTTGAGGATATAAACATGAGTGCGGTTAACACACCGGAAAAGTTATTTTTTTTTTTTTTGAGGGTGAAAAACGGGTGCGATTAATACACGGCCACGGTTTATACACTGGAAAATACGGTATATTATATTCCCCATGGCGAGTCGATCACATATATATGAAGTTTAACATTGATCTGTTAAGCGGTTCTGGAAAAGAAGTTTTTTTTTTATTCTTTATGTTTTATGTTTTTATTTTCAATCCGAGAAGGGTTCTCGACCACATGACCGATGATGTCATAAATTTAATTCTTCAATCACATCGGGTCGTAGATAAAATATATGAAGTTTCAAGTTATTTTGGATGAGGATTTTGATTCAACCAATTATGGCTGGAATACCACTATACCCATGACGTCATCGTCATCACCCTATATACCCCTTGGGGAGTTGATGACATGCAAAGTTTCAGTCTTTTTCAATGAGCTATTTTGGAGAATAAGATGTCCAAATGTTTCCTTTAATCCAATATTGCTGCCATATCATGTGACCTATTATGTCAGAGTTATCAACAAAATATTATCCATGGGGAATCCCTCCTATATTAAAAATTTTACTTTGATCAGATAAGCGGTTGCAGAGAAAAACATTTTAAAGCAAAACTAGAAAGCACTGAAAATGCAAAGCCCATCTGCTCTGTACTCCAACTAAACTTGATGAAAACGACAGTTAAAAAGAATTGTACCATCTATTAATTTGTGTTCTCCACAATCTCATAATTAGGGTTGGTTGAAGATTTGATGACAGAAGCTCAATTGGTAAAAATGTTACGGCCTGGACATACACACTGAATCTCAATGGTAAACAAGGATTTTGATTAAAACATTTATGGTGGCATCTTCCTTACAATCCTCTATTCCTCATTGGGAGTAGAATGAGATGTGCCAAGTTTCAAATATTTCTGATCAGAGGTTTCAGAGATGTACTGTTTTCATTTTTTGCATTTAATCAAAGGTGGCTGCCATACCACATGACCTTATGACATCACATTTATTAAAACATTCTCCAGGGGGGGTCGTTCCTGCCCTGAAAATTTTCCGTGCTGTGATTACAACATTTCCCCTGTTCAGACACAATCGTGCAACTTGCATTTATACATTTCGTATCAAGTCCGTTTTGAGCCATCCTCAGCTTATTTTATATACCGTACTAGGCCTTCATCCATAGCACCATGCAATATGGCTCACCATGCTTTGATCGTACAGCTTCTTTCTTGTGCCCCCATTGGCAGTAGATTCCAATTGGCTCTTTGAGTTATTCGCATTTCTTTGCAAGAAGCCGGTGGGGCAAAAAGCAGAGCTTTCACGAAGGTCTGCTTTTTGCTCACCAAAGTCAGGTTGGTGGCCTTCCAGTTCTCAACTATCTTTTGTTCTTGCTCCACCATTCCTCTCTTCTCCATTCATCCCCAACCCACCCAGGTCTCACACATTCTTCCAGAAATTGGACCGAGTTACCCTTCCAACGTCTAAACTTTATGCTCACCTCCATTCCTTCATTCTCATTTTATCTCAAGTGTGGAACCATAGTCCTGTGTTTGTTGTCTCATCTTCTTCCCTCCAGCCCTTCAAGTCCACTGCCCATCATGATGTTTCCCATGCACACTTCTGAGTTCTTATACACTCACTGACTCCTTTTTATGCTCCCCGCTACTTCCTTTTACATCGTCTCTTGTGTTTGTGAGTTTTATTGCCCTCCTGTTCCCATCACCACCCCTTTATCAGTCTATTATATACTTTTTCCATGGTTTCTTCCTCTTTTTTACATGAATACATGAAGCACAGCACAGGACTGTTAGATGTGACAAACAGCCACTGAGCTTGGGAGAGGTGCCATCACCTCCTCAGGCACTGGGTATCAGTGATGCAAGAACAATGGCACCGCCTTTCTCACGGCACTCAGCAAGCCATTTCCTTCTTCCCACGGACACCAACTGATGGGGTTTGTCTGTGCTCTTGTCCTTTTAAATGCTGAACGTCAAGAAAGGAAGCAGCGCATACCATTTTTTTAGTCTTTGGTATGACTCGGCCAGGATTTGAACCACCAACCTCCTAGACTTGCAGCAGACACTCTAACCATTACACCACCAAGTCCGGTCTTAATTTTTTTCTGCAGGAAAAATATTTTTTTAACAAACAGTTTTGATGACTTCATTTTGAATTTCAAGGCATGTTTTACTCTTGTTCAGCTTCCCAAAATTCTCACATGTAAAACTTTTTGCCCGTTTTTTTTTATCATAGTAAAGCTGTCATTATACAGTGGCACACCATACGATCATGCTAAGTGATGGTAAACTGAGCACAGATCTCTCTTACATAGGACATACACGTTCAACACAGCTAGAGATGCGTACAATTGTTGAGACAGGACAACTCAAAGGAACCATAACGTGCTGAGAGAACTCGCTTCGATCAGGGTAGTACTGTAGATTTCCATTGGAGAGCACTATACTACAGAACAACATTCCTCTTGAAACAAATGTAACGTTGCTGGTGTGTGACATTCAGAATTATCAGGTGATAAACGTGTATGGTTTCCACCATGCTTTGTACATTTCATATTGTCAGCAAGCTGTTTAGATTTCCAAAGCAATCACAGTGTTAGGTGAGGGTTATTTATTGTCCTTGTCAAATCCTCATTTGAGAATGTTGTAGCATTTTGATAAATGTTACTTTGTCGGGATTCTGCACATCCGTTGGCACCACAATCTGCAAGATATGTGACAGCAAGCATATTACCGGGTTTTGTTTTTGTTAGTAGACCTATATCAAAGGTGATTTCACGTCCATCTATTCAGAAATATGTTGTCATCCGTCTATTATCCAGTTATATAAATATATGATGAAAATATCTGCTGGGTGTTTGGAGGCTGTTTATTCTACTCATAGTCCTGTAGATTGTGGCTCCAACACTTTGTTAAAACTTGATCTCTGTGTATACACCTCATGTGATCATTTGAGAGCTCAACTAATCTGCTTGCTTTGCAAAAGGATATCTCTGGTGATACATCTGGTGACTTTTTACACCATGCACACGCCATGAAAAATTGGGTTAAACAATTGGTTAACTTTATCTGTCTGTCTGTCTGTCTGTCTGTCTGTCTACAAACATCAGTTTATGATTGAGGAACAACTTCATTTCAATTGAACGTTATATTTTGAACATGAATCGAAAAACAAACCTCTGGTTGAGGAGTACTTTGGCTCTGAATTCATCCTGATCGCACATGCAGAGTGGAGTGAGATTATTTTCTTACTCTGCCTGGCAGTCAAACAAAATTGAAAATTATTCCAAACGGGAAGCTCACTGTTTTTAAGGATGTCATGAAGGACACAAACAACAGGCATGAATAACGAATGTAAAGCATTTAATAAGGTGGTGTAAAAGACACTTGCAGTCACGGCGGTAAACTTCCGAGAAAACTTTTCTTCTACAACCTTGAAAATCTTTATTTTATCTCAATTTAATGATATATTTGAACACTGTAGAACACAAATCACCTTCTTGGTACTTTCAAACCCCTTCCGTTTAGCAGTATTTGGAGAAGATATTACGGCATCTTTTATGTCATCTCGACCAATGAAATTTGCCACTCGCAGACCTTACCCATGTCCTTGTTTCTCAAGACCGTGCAGGGCATGGTGTTCCATAAATTCTTTAGTTTTTATTGTTTAAAAAACTAAAGTGTATGACGTCCATGGCAACCCTTTGTAAAGTAAGACGATCTATTTGGTGTAAAGGAAGTAGTTGATAGACTATCGTTGGTGATATATCCGACCAAGGATATGTATTTAACGTCGGTTACTGAGGTTTTGATGGGGAATGGAGATAGAGGCGTGAACAATTTCACCATTTTTGCATGCCTAATACGTCTGAAATGAGGGAAATAAGATTGTTTGATAAAGATGGGACAGCTGGCTTATTGCCTCCTCCAAAGGTCTCTGCTCCACAATGCAGCACCCATTCTAAAACCATATTATTACAGCTTTTCTTTTTTTGTATACCTTGTCGAAGCTCATATGAGAGCTAACACACAACGCACAGTAAGGGGGGCATGAGACAAGAGGGGCGGGAGTGGGAAGAACAAAACAGTGGGGAACAGAGACATCAGGAGATCTGTGGAAGGGAGAGGGATGGTACGGGGAATACAAGACAGACATTACAGGGACTTTTAGGAAGGAAAGCAGGGAAATTTATTCCAAAGGCGGGGAAAAAAGAGGAATGAAAGAGTGAAGGTGAGCAGTCATTCGTGATTTTGGTAGTTTTACCAGAAGGTGGTTGTTGGCGGACCTCGAGCGTCCTGCGGAAATATGGTGGGGACGAATCGCAGACAGAGCCGGGGGGGCAAGACTGGAGAGTAGACTGGAGAAGACAGAAAGACCACCGACCTGCCTGCAGTGAGAGAGTGAGAGGCCAAAAGACTCGGCCTCATCGCGGGAGGTGCCAATGATCCGAAATGCCTTGGTTTCCACAGCGTGAAGCCGAGAAAGGTGGGAGGCAGGAGCACCAGCCCAGAGGGGAGAGCAGTACTCCATCAGGCTGCAGACGAAAGCGTTGTATGTGGTCAGGAGCTCAGGTGAGCCGAGGAAGGAATTTGCACGGCAGAGGATTCCCAGTCGGCGACTGGCTTTGGAGGCCAGGTTGGAAATGTAGCTTTACCAGGAAAGATCATGGCAGATAGTGAGACCCAGAAGCTTTAAAGAAAGGACTTCTTCCAGAGGATTGTTGAGAAAGTAGATGAGGGGGGTTCCAAATGGTCCTTTCGGAGAGGCATTGTGAGAGTGAGATTTGTCCAGATTGAAAGACATGTTCCACGTGTTGGACCAGTTTGTGATTTTACTCAGATCTGCAGTGAGCGAAGAAGCTGCTGCATGCCGGTCTGAGGGATGACAGATGGTACGACAGAGTGTGGAGTCGTCAGCAAAGAGATGAAGAGGATTTTCCAGAGAGTCGGAGAGATCATTGATGAAAACCAGGAAAAGAACAAGGCCCAGAATGCTACCTTGAGGAACTCCAGCTTGGACAGGAAGAGGGGGTGAGAGAACTCTATTTAGGGCCACACGGTGAATGCAACAGGAGAGGAAGTCTTTGAGCCATGAGTGGAGATGGCCTTGGATACCATAGGAAGAGAGTTTGGTGAGCAGGGCAGGGTGCCAGACCATGTCAAAAGAATGCGATATGTCTCGGGATGTGCCTCCGATTTCATGTCCGGCATTGAGGACCTCCATCCATTGTTGAGAGAGCAGAAGCAGCATATCCAGGGTAGAGTGACCTGGTCTGAAACCAAATTGATGATAGGAAATCAAACCATTGGAGAAGAGGATGGATTTAATGTCTGAAGCGATGATTGATTCCATAACCTTGCTGATGATTGGGAGAAGGCTGATTGGTCTGTCGTTGCAGGGATCTGTTTTTGCACCTTTTTATGCAGGGCAGTAATGTTTGCTGATTTCTAAGCAGATGGCAGATGACCTTGAGCAAATGAGAGGGTGAATAGAACAGAGAGAGGGTGAGCGAGAGCAGAGGAGCAGGTTTTTAGGACACGTGGGCTGATGCCGTCTTGACCGGTTGCAGAATCTGAGTCGAGGTTTGACAGCAAGCTCTCCACTTTGTCAGACGAAAAGGACACAGAGTCCAGGGACAGTTGGGTTTGACTGGGTAAGGTGGGTACAGAAAGTGATGGGATTCGGACACAAGATTTTGTTGCAAACACCGAGTTTTGGCATTCAGCCTTTTTACGTGCGGTATCAGCATTGTGGCCATTTGACGTAAGGGAGGGGATGGAGGGGGAACATACACCAGAAACAGATTTGATTAGACGCCACCAGGATTTCGAGGAGGGAGAGAGGTTTGAGAGTGGAGACTTGAGCTTCGAAAGATGTTGTTTTCTGCCTCTCCTGAGGGTAGATACACACTTGTTCCAAGTTTATGGAAGGAACTGACATTACCCTCAGTTGGGTTTGCTTTCCATGAGGCAAAGGCAAGTTGTTTCAGGACAACTGCCTCACCACAAGCTTCAGTGAGCCAAGGGCGGGAGGAAGGGTAGGACAACTGAACACGAGAGGGGATAAATCTGTGCATGAGGGAGAGCAAGTTTCTTTGAAAGAATTCCCAGGATGAGCTGATGTTGAAGAAAGTAGCGATAGGAGACCAGTCTATAAGTTTGATGGCTGCTTGGAGACCCTGCCAGTTGGCTTGAGTGAAATGCCAGACTCAACGGCGCTGAGGTGGTTCTCTGATAACAGCCAGAGAGATGTCCACTTTGACAAGGACGTGGTCAGAAGAACCGATTGGAGTGGAGGAAGAACAGCAGATATTTTCAGGGAGATTTGTAAAAATCAGATCCAGAAGAGATGGAGTACCATTGATTGAGATCCGGGTCAGGAAATTGACCAATTGAGTCAATCCCAATGAGTCGCAGAAAGCTTTTGCTGAGGTGCCATGACAGGTGAGAAAGGTACCCACACCTAGCCAACTGGCATGATGACAATTGAAGTCGCCACATATGAGGAAGAGAGAGTTTGGATGAGAAGATAGAAGTTGGTCCATGTTTTCAGATAGTGAGGTGTAGATGGAGTCATCACTGTTTGGTGGACGGTACAGCACACATATAAACATGAGGTGGGAGTGGAGGGGAAATCGTAGCCAGAGGTATTCCTGGGGGTGTGGGGGAGTGAGGGCAGTGCATGGAGAGTGAGGAATAGAGTCTTTGATGAAGAGAGCAACTCCTCCACCAGGATGAGGCTCAGGTCTGTCATACTGGAGGAGGGAGTAACCAGGGAGAGACACTTGGGAGTCAGAGATGTCTTGAGGGAGCAAAGTTTCTGTTAGGCAGATTATTTCTGGCTTGTCAGTGGCAACCTGTCTGGAAAGATCTGTAAGGTTTGAGCGAAGGCCCCGGATATTTGAGGTCCACACTGTTAATGAAGAGGGAGGGGGGAGGCTTTGGGTGCAAGGGATGGGAGGGGAGGGGAAGGGTTGGACAAGGGAGGAGGGGGGAGGTAAGGAGAGTTGTTGAAGGAGTGTGAGGGATTGCAGAATAGTTTGTGGAGGGGCCGGTTGAGGAGGAGAAAAGGCTCTCTGGTGCTGGGGGAGAGGGGGGACAAGAGAGAGGGCAGAAGGTAGTTGAGGATTTGAGGAGGTGGAGTGATGAGATGGAGGTGAGAGGACAGGGGAAGGAGGCAGCTTTGTGGATGTGAGGTGGGAGGGGGGGCAAGTGTGAGGGGGGTCAATGGTGGGAGAAGGGTGAGTGGGGAGAGTTGAGGGAGAAAGGTGAGGGGGGAGTTTTTGGAAGCTCGAGCTCCATCTACAGTTGGTTACAATTCTGAGGGGGAAACCAAACCAGGATTCCCAGTATTCAGAGAGCTATCATTGTACCTTGCACAACCCTAGTGATAAGTCCAATGAAAATATCAGAAAATTTCCAACTCCAAAGTACAACTTCCTTCAAAGTGGACTTACATTTCCATGTGGATTCTGATGGGAAGGTGTGGAAGTAGAGCACTTACCTTTGAGCTGCGTAGTGTGGGCTTAATTCCCAATCCGACTATAAACTGTCAAGTTGGTGCTTCTCTGGCAGGTGTTGTATTACAAAGTACACAGTCCCCTCAGATGGACCTTAATTTCGTTATTCTCTCTGCTATTATTAGTTGGTAGATGTTAAGGATCCCACAGGTTATTTTGTGAAGAGCAGTCAAGTTATTGCCAGCACCCTGTACAAATTACAAATTCACACCCAAATCACCTTCACGATGCATCATGATTTGTGCTGGGTAAACATTTCACCACACATCTTGTTTTCGCAAATGATCTTTCTGTGGTGTCAATTCATGGTGCCCTTTTCACATTCTTTTTAAAGTATCTTGCACCATTCAAACAAACAAGAAAATTGGAGTTCATGAAAAAGTATTCGGTGAAATACTCGTACTACAGTGTGTGTGCACCTTTTGGACAACTTCCAATTTCATAAAACTAAAACGTTCCAGTATGAAAAAATATCCAGCCATTGTTTACAACAACAAAAATGAGAGTTCATAGAACACCTTATGCCATGCAGTGTTGAGAAAAAGGGCATCGGAAGGGTCTTTTGAACTCTTGATTTGTGTTTCCGAGCCCGATCTACATCTCCTACGAGCCGAGATTTTGTCTGAATCTCGATATTCTCCAACACTGAGAGCACAAGCGGCAAATTTGATTGGTCAAGATGGCGTAAAATGCTGCAATATTTCGTCTAAGTACTGCAAAACTGGAAAATTTTGGAACTGCAAACAAGAGGATTTGTGTTCTGCACTGTTTAAGTATATAATCCAGTTGAAATAAAATGAAGGTTTTAAAGGTCGTAGAGAAATACCTTTTATCAGAAGTTTATCGCTGTTGATGCAGCGTCTATTTACACCACTTTATTTAACATGTTAAATTAGTTCTTCACGCCTGTTGTTTGTGTGCTTTATGACGTTGCTAAAACCAGGTTTAGTTTCCTGTTTGGAATGATTTTCATTTTTGTTTGACTACCAGACAGGCAGATAGAATAAAATAATTACATCACTGTGCGCGTGCACACACGGGATGAGATTCCGTACAATTTGCAAAATCCAGAGCCAAAGTACTGCTAAACTGCAGGTTCGTGTTCTGATTCATGTTCCGGTTCATGTTCTACAGTGTTAAAAATATAGAATTAAATTGAAATTAAGTAGTTCCTTGATCGTAGACTGACATCTTCAGACAAACAGACAAGGTTAACCAACTGCTTCACCTTGCTTTGTGCTTCACGTGTGGGGTAATTATCGAGAATGTGAAGAGGTTAAACAATGTCTAACGCCAGGCCTGACCAGCCAGCCAAAAACGTTCCCCGGCTAACCATGCTCGACGGTGGGGAATAATTGGGGCCATTAGGGAAGTTGTAATCATCGTAGTAGTCGGGGTGGTGGTGGTAGTAGAAGTGGTGCAGTATAGTATAATTTTGTGCATTGATAATGTCGGAGAGTAATCGTAGTCAAAGTTGAAGTTAAGGGATGCTACACTTTTTACACTTTTTTTTTCTCAAAATGGAAGAAACTCTAACCTTCCAAATACTACCTTGTTAATTGTAAGAAAACATTTTTGAACTAGAAGGGCACTCGGTGGAGCGCATACCTCCACCATGTAATGCTTGATCCACGAGAACATATCGGCCCAATACATTTTTGAAATATCATGCAATACAGTACTATATCGTTTTTGGCCCGATCTCTCAATGGTGAAGAATCACTTTAAAAAATAAATAATTCTTGTATCCAGATCCGGATTCAGATCTTCACCAAAATTGAATCGATTTGTCCTTGTCACACACCCAACATGCCCACCAAGTTTCGTCGGGATCCATCTAGAACTTTTTGAGATATTCTGCACACAAACAAACAAATGAAATTGCTCGTTGAGCAAGGAATTGCCAGATTGACTTTGTCATATCTCCATGACCTCTCAAAAAACAAAAACCTGGAAATCAATTTGGTTCTTATAAGTCGATAGTACTACTGTTTAATGAGTTATAGCACTTAGTTTGGTCATGATCATAACGTGGAAGTCAATCAGACTTGAAATGGCGTTTTTATTGCAATTTGAAAGTTTTGACCCGACCCCCCCTGACATTCGACCCCGACCGCTAAGAAGGGTGTTGGTGTGACACCCCAATGAGACATATGGTTGGATGCAGTATTGGAAGATGCACATTTTGGATTTGGTTTGAAGTTGCTACGATCATTTTAGCAGATCTTATTGCTAAAATAAGAATTTCGGTTTTTCGGTGACCTTGACCTTGACCTTTGACCTAGATTCACCTAAAACAACAAATGTCTAAGTTGGACCATGGCCGACGTCTGTACCCAGTTTGGTTATGATCGCTGAAACGGTGTGGCTGCTACAGGGTAAACAAACACACAAACAAACAGACAGACAGACAGACAGACACACAGAATGACACACACAACCGACCAACATAATTGCCGAAATCCGAAGGATTGCGGCAATTAAAAAACAGACAGAAAAGTCTTCGTGAAACAGGGTGAAAACATAACCTCCTTCACCTTCGGTGGTGGAGGTAAAAATAGAAATAAGATCGGAACCTCATGCAGTAAAAAATAACATCATGCAAAGTGATGAACGTCCAACAATACGAACATACAATATAAACATCATGCAATGTGGACATCTTGCAACACAAACATACAATACATACATCATGGCACTCAAACATGATGCAATATGAACATTCTGCAGTGAACATGAAAATCATCCAATATAAACTCGTGCACTACAAAAAAAAAAATCATACAATACAAATATCATGTCATGAAAATGGACATCATGCATTGAACATGAAAAACTCATCCATTGAACTGCATGGTTTTAGAGCTGACTGACGTGGTGTCCACCATGCAGCATCCATTCCTCTGGTAATTTTCATATTTCTTAAGGGAAATGTTTGACGAATGTAGAAATGGTCTCCAGCACCACACGCACACGCACACGCGCACACATGTCATACCATGGAATAAGACCGAGCTAATTCACTTGTTTGCAACTGCCACAAGGCGCCTGAAATGCTTTCGTCAGCACGTCGGCGGCACTCTTTAGTGGACGATTTGGGCTCCCAGACGGCATGTGGTGCCGACGTGCTTCTGCCAAGATTTCTATCACTCGAAATGGGACAGGCATGGGAAAAGCAAGCTGAGGCATGGGCAAGAGCCACGCTTCTCTTCACAGTGATGTTCATTAAATATTTCTTTATTCAGATGCCAAAGTCATCTTTAAACGTTAAATGATAGAAGCTTCACACTCGAACATTTAAGTGTTGTGGGGGTGCAGGTGAATTACGGATGGGTGAACCAACGGGGTGAGATGAAGTATGTAAATTATTTGATTTGGATTGCTGAATCATCCATATGCTCTTTGATATGCTCTTCACAGAGTTTCAGTGCTGCTGAACGAGTCTCCTGGTGAGGGTTATTCTGGGTGAAGGAACTGTCTTGCTGGCGAAGGCTCGTGTCTAACTGCCTCGGTGGACAGGTATACTAATGCATGAAATCAACAGTAGGGTGTTTATGGTATGCTAACCGTTGTGGGAAGAGAGGAGAACCCGACGTTTTTGGCTCCAACGAAGCGTTAACGCCTGGAAACTTCGGCTGCTCGTTTCCTATGCCTGTTAGCATACCTCAATCAACTTTCTTTTGATTCCATCCATTGTTATGCTGGGTGGTTTGCTGTCGTTTTCCTCAAAGTCAGGACAGGAATTTTGGAATTTCGGCAGGGTGCCGGCGATAATTTGCTGATTTTTTTTGTAAAGGACACAGTTGGATATTTAAAGTCCGCCAATGACCAGTGGTGGCAGACTGAACACACAGCTTAACATCCTTCCAATTGATGTACGGCATACCTACTGATGTATCACAAACCACCAAGGTGATGGTTTTTAGCTTGGTCAAGATTTGAACCAGGCTTGGACAGATCAATGTTCAGTGTGCATGCTTCAAAGCTATCCTGCCAGTTCCTGGTATATTTTTTACTTATCTCGAAAATTTATAGTATAGCATATATCGTGTACTTTTACATGACTATTTCTGCCAGTATGCCAATCCTTTCATTCCACTCCAACTGTAATCCATGTGTTTGTGATCTCATAACAGGGATGGTGATGTTGTAGAGACAAGTATGGCAGTGTGTGTGTAGATTCACAGGTCTATGTGCTGGCACACTCGTCACATCTGTAGCGCATTGGCGCACACCTCCGTGTGTGTAAATGGAAGTTCATAAAAATTACTGCGAAGAGGTGACCTTCAAGATTATGATCTCGTCCAATACATTTAACTTGAGCAGTCAGACAGATAACTCATGTAATTTGTCAAAGTGTTAGATCTCATTGCTATCATCTGATGCTGATTAGAGTTGTTGGACGTCCAACCTTGCCATTGAGCATTAGCATTCTCTTCCCCTAATCCCACATGTCTTTCCTCTCAATTGTGTGGCTTTTTTTTTCTCCACCGGGGACAACAAGGACATGACAAATTGGCTTTTACTTGAGGAAGAAAGATCTATCTTTGACCCAAGCAACCTTCTTAGGTTTAATCTATCTCAAGGAGCTCGTGTCCCATAACCAAGGATGGCTGCGCAGGACAAAACAAAGAGGAAACCTCCAATAAAGTTGAAGTTTATGTGGAACACGTCATGGTGTTTCCACGAATTGAGATCTCAAAATAATAAAAGGTTTGCAAGTTTGGCTTTGCATTCCATGATCGCTCCTACCACCATGGTGGTTGCAGAACCCTGCCTCTCTGATCAGATTTGGCACAGCTACAAAGCTTTCACCCCGGCCAGCCGTCTCCTCGCTGCAAAGAGCATGTTTTGATTCCAGCTTCTTTTGCCAGAAAGGGCAGAGGCAACGCCGCGCTATCGCACCCAGGAATCGACTATGTCTCTGCCTTTTGACAAAACGGCAGAAAGACTTCCACTGACCGTGCCGGCAACCTCATGCGCCTCGGAAAGCTGTTGTACGAGTTTGATGACTGCACACTTCGCATTTCGAACACCCTCGACCATTTGAACTGAACGCAGTGGAGGATGCATTTACAGACAAAAACTCATTTACAGGTTTCATAATCAAATAAAAGTTTACGCACATTTATTATTCATTAACTGTCACAAATTTTATACGTAATTGTGGGGAACTGCAAGGGTACAGTGGGAAGGAAATACTGGTATGCATAACATTTACAACAACGTATCTAATATAGGGTTTCCCGGCCATTTTCATCTTTTGGCATTTCATTTGACTGATCATTCAGTTTCATTTGAAATCGAATGCTCCTCGATGTGATCATTCAAATATCTAAAACGGCTGTTCAATTCTATTTTCTCAGCATTTGAATTCCTAAACCAGCAGTCAATTTCATAGTCACATGAACTGCATTCAATTTTACTCAAGTCAGCAGCTGTTGGTATTTGGGCATTCAACTTCATGAATGTGCATTGTAATTCACAATATGTGCTTTCAATTTCCAACCTAAGTTGTGTACATCTCATTGACAATGGCAGACCACTCGAGCACATTGGCTTTCC
>NC_140962.1:105503839-105518839 GCF_056783735.1 Eptatretus burgeri
CAAAGTGGGTCCAGCGGCCCACAACGACAGCGAGGGGATGGATGGTGCGGAGGGGTACATCTCCTAATCTACCCTAACCATTTAACTGTTAAACTACCCCGGGGCTTTCAACAAGCGCCTCTCGCTTAAACTATTGGTTCTAACAACCCAGATTCCCGTCGCCTGTGTTGGTGTCCTCACAATTTCGGGCCTCGCCCCCAATTTTCTCTCCGTGCCCTCACACGGTCTCCTGGCTGGGACACGTGGCTCCCTTTGGCAGGCACGACCCTCTGCCGAATCTCCCGCTATGGCACCCCCGGGCACTACACTGCCTCCGAGCCTACCAGCTCCCTAACACCGGGGAGTGCCCCCCATGGCACCTCCCCTGAAACGCACACGTGGCAGGCCGGCCTCCCGGGCCCCTTTCCGAGGGTCACCCGTGCCCACAACACTGCCCACGCGGCTAATGGCGCCCCGGGCCCCCGCACCAAGCAGGCGCACCCGTGCCCACTACTCTATCCCGGCCCCCCATGGGCCCATGGCCTACCACGGCCGACTAGCCTGGTGCCCGGGGTACCCACTCAGCGATACTCACCTTTCGCAGCCACGCTCCCAAGCCCGTCAACAGGGCTCCTGCACCCCTCCAAATGGGTCTCGAGCCTACATTCTCACCAACAACAAAACGACCTCCATTTTTCAATTTGACTAACCCAGCTAACTCACTCTACACTGACCCCGAGGTCCCTTGGGCGGGAGTCACTCCTCCCCCCAATCACTCATCGCACCATGCATTCCCCATTCGCTTCATACACACAGACCCGCTGGCCTCACTCACTCAACAAGCACATGCTTCCACTTCACTCACCAACTCTTCAACACACACACCACTGAACTCTGCCATCCTCCTAACTACCTCCCCTAACTAACTCGTGCTCCCACGTCGTCCCTTAAACTACAGCACGTTCCATTTAACACTACGTAGCTAAGCTACGTCCCCTCTACACATCCAAAGTCTGTCTCTGTCTCCAAATAAATCATTAATAAATTTCCCAACCTAAATCTCGCTATCATCCCTCTAACTAATCCATTCCACGGACTCCATGAGGACTTACCCCTGCCCCATGAAGTCGGTCTAACTAAGCTAACCCTTCCCCCTAACTAGTTTCCATCCTGTGCCCCGGTAAGGGGGTCTTTCACCCCTTGCCCAGGAATCCTGTGCACCCGAAAGTGAGGCTTTTTTTTTTTTTTTTTTCATGCGCAGCACCTGCGCGGCAACTCAGAGCTCGCGCACTTTACACCTGCCCGTGACGTCATGCAGCTGCACGTGTTCCTCGTCCCTCCTTGGACGGTACCATCCGGCAGAGATACCCCTCCTGCCGGATTCCAACCACACGTGCAGCCATGACGTCACCGTGCGCAAAAAAAAAACACAAGCCCCACGTCTCGAGGGGTTCCCCACGCGAACACATGTGCTTTGCCCGTTGGAGCTGAACACACACGATCGCGTGGAGAACCCGTCCGGTCCAAATCCATTTACCTGCCTAAACTTTGTCCGTCCGCGGGATCGGCAAATCCACCGCGTGCGTTTCCGGACCGGGACTTCACTCTCGCAAGCGAGCACGTGGCGGTCTCGTGCGTTGCACAGCACGAACCGCGTGCTCACTGCTGGGTGAACCCGGCACGGTCCACGAAATAGCTACAGCCGCTACTCGGCTTTCTCTCCTCTCATGTCGCCTTCGTCGTCGCCATTCAACCCACGCACACCTGCGTGTTACGACGCACACAGTCCACACCATCACATTCACACCGGGAGACGCGGCTGCGTGCTCCCGCATGCCGACCGACATCTCCCTCTCATACCGCTCTCTCACACACACGGTCTCCCTTGCACACAGCGACCTTGCACACGGCCGTTCACTCACGCATGCGGGGGCACTCACCCGCGGTGCCTCACTCGCACTCCGTGCCTCATCCATACACGCGGGGGCACTCAACCGCGGTGCCTCATCCACACACGCGGGGGCACTCACCCGCGGTGCCTCATCCATACACACGGCGACACTCACACACGCGGTCTCTTCCACACACGGTGCCTCACCCACACACGCGGGGGCACTAACCCGCGGTGCCTCACTCACACTCCGTGCCTCATCCACACTGGCCGTTTCATCCACACACACGGCCTCACTCACACACGGTGCCCCATCCACACACGCGGGGGCACTCACCCGCGGTGCCTCATTCACACACATGGCGACACTCACGCACGGTGCCTCATCCACACTCGGCGTGCTGGGAAGCACGCACTCTGGCACCATCGCCACCACACCACTCACACACGGGGTCGCTTCCACACACGGTGCCGCACTCACACCTTGCACCACACACACAGGGACAACCACACTGGGGATTCGTGTCCCCACAAGGGTCTCCGGGGCCTCTACACCCCCCAAGCTCTCCGTGCACCCGTCCACAGCACTCCTCCTCTCAACCTCGCAAAGCACGACTGAACTCACCTGGTCGTGACTCACCTCAAGGGGGCATACTCCCTCCCCTCGTTCCTGGAGGAGGCCATCCAGGTGCTCGCACTGGGTCTCTACCCAGTCCGCCAGCTCACCCCCATTGTCCTCCACTACCTCCGTGTGTGTGTGTGCGCGTCACTTACCCCGTCCTCACCGTGCAGTCTCTCCTCTATCGTTCCCTTCCCGGCTACCGTCACTGCCAACTCTTCACCCTTTACCTCCCTTGTCTCAACTATTATTTCCTTTGTCACGGCCTTCATGCCCGCCTGCAGGCATCGGCCCATGTTCTGCGTCTCACCCCGGAACTTTTTCATCTCTTCCCTCATTTGCTGTGTATTCGCATCCATCGTCGTTTTCACTTCATTTGTATTTGTATCCATCTTTTCATCCATTTTTTGTGTATTCGCATCCATCTTTTCGTTCATGCCTTTCATTTCGTTTGTATTTGTATCCATCTTTTCGTTCATTTGTTGTGTATTCGCATCCATTCTTTCGATCATTTGTTTGTTCATGCCTTTCATTTCGTTTTTCATTTCATTTGTCATTGCCGCATTCATTTGTGCCAGCATGGTGAATAGCTGGGCCATGTCGGATGCACTCAAGTGTGCCGTTTCGGCAGGGGTTGGGGAAGGGTCTTGGTGGAGAGGGGGGGGGGAAGGTGTCATACACCGCGGCCGCTGCCGCACCCACCTCGGGCCCTGGGTTCAGTTGGGCGAGTCCGTGTTCCTGCACAATCAACATTTCCTGCTCGGGGATTCCATCCTGGACCATGGATTCTACATTACTACACATATACATTTCTAATACCCCCGGCTCCCGCTCGCCTTGAGACGCCATCTTGCTTCTCGTGAAGGGTTAATTTGCTCGCTCGTAATTTGGAGGGAATCGGGGGTCGCTTCTCTCACCCCTGGACCGATTCCCGTGAATTTAGCCGGAGACAGGAGAGCCCGTTTTCCTGTTCTCCGATACCAGTGCCGCGAGGAGGGCGATGAGTTTATATCGCACGACCTGACACCAGTGTTGCGGTATTTCGCGCCCGCCGGCGTGCTGACGGCCACGTAACTCGAATCGCGGCACGTCGCCCACCGGACGGACAATCCAGTCGTGACCCTCTCGGACTAACGCCGGGAACCAGTCACGGGTGGACCTTTCGGTCTCACCGCGATCGAGCCAATCAGCCCCCGCGTGGGATAGGGTTGCTCGCCAAATTCGACCTACCTAAGTACCCACGCGGAGGGTAGACCGGGCGATCGCACCTCGCCGCAGGTCGACTTCGGACACGGGCCACTTAAGCGACCCGTTCCGTACTATCAGGATAACCGAGCGGTGTTATCGTCGACCTCGACGGTTCGATTAATTATCGGGCGTATTCAGCCCACTACCAACCCTTTACGTGAAGCAAGATGAGGATTCAATGGAGGAAAAGACGAAGCGAAGCGGGAGAACAGTTCAACAATAAAGCACATTTATTCGCGGCACACGGGAAGCACACAAATACAATTCCACCAAATGCACACAAAAAAAAGAAAACACAATTCCATTTACACAAAAAGCAAATATAAAAGTGAAAACACAGTGCAGAGCTAATACCGACTACCGAGCACACGGCAACACTTATACAATTCTACTTCACAGACGGCGCCGACAACACATACCCAAAACCAAGGAAAAGAAATACCCTCAAGGATGAGGTGGGCCTGAGGCCGAGACCGGGTCGCGCCTACCCGTCTGGTGATGAGACGCGGAGCGGCGATGGCGCCGCAACCCGCGGGCCTCGTGGACAGTGTCTGGCAGGGGGTGGGAAAAGGGGCCCCCTTGGTCGCACTATCTCAGCGCGGGGGGAAACAGGAGGGGGTTGCTGATGCTCGGGGTATAGAGGATCTTTATTATCCCTGGTGTGCGTCTCCACCTCGGCCAGGTCGCGCTGCCGGCCTTCCTCGGGCGTGCAGCTCCCGGCACCGTCGCGAGCACCCCCTCGTCTGCCTTCGCCGCTGCCGCCTCTCCGCCTCTGGACTCTCCACCCTGGACTCTTCTTTGGGCTCTCCTCGTTCGACTCTCTTCAGCTTCTCCAGCTACTGCAGGCTTCGGGCTCCAGACTTTCGGGCTCCAGACTTCCACTCTCCGACTCTCCACCCTCCGACTCCTTCTCGTTCTGCTGACTGACGAACACCGTCCTTTTATCCCCCCGTAGCTTCGCCTTTGACCCCCTCCCTTCGACCTTTCACCTCGCTCCCCATTGGCCCGAGAAAAAGTGGGCGTGAAGGCTTTTTGATCCACAAATTTGCATATATCGATCGTTCTGGAGGCGGGGCCAAATCGCCCCTCGCTCACCGATTGGACGGCAAAAAGTGGGCGTGTGTCGTTTTTGATCCGTTTTTGAAGCACAAAATCCATGATTTTGTACACGCTGTTCGACGCGCGCGCTCTGCACGAATCCAACACCGGTACCCACAGCGGGGCAAGAACGGTGGCGATGCTACGGTTGCGAGGTGTGACGTGAAGGTCGTGGCGGTTGTGGTGAAGCGGCGTTGTGGTTGGTGGTTGATGTTGTGGTTGTGGTGGTAATCATGGCGGTTGGTCCAAAATAAAGATAGTAAAAGAAAAACGGCTATCCTGAAGAGTCGCAGCTCGCATAAATGACATGTATTCCCACTAGACAACGGGTTTGGGCCTAACTACACATGCACTTGCCGAGATACCTCACCTAAGGGACCTGAATGGTGGTTTGCGAATTTGGTAACCACAACAATATATATATATATATATATATATATATATATATATATATATATATATATATATATATATATATATATATACATATATATATACATATATATATATATATATATATATATATATATATATATATACATATATATATATATATATATATACATATATATATATATACATATACATGTACATACAGTGGGGAGAACAAGTATTTGATATTCTGCCGATTTTGCAGGTTTTCCCACTTACAAAGCACGTAGAGGTCTGTAATTTTTATCATAGGTGGACTTCAACTGTAAAAGACGGAATCTAAAACAAAAATCCTGAAAATCACATTGTATGATTTTTAAATAATTGATTTGCATTTTATTGCATGAAATAAGTACTTGATCACCTACCAACCAGTAAGAATTCCGGCTCTCACAGACCTGTTAGTTTTGTGTTTAAGAAGCCCTCCCATTCTCCACTCATTACCTGTATTAACTGCACCTGTTTGAACTTGTTATCTGTATAAAAGACAGCTGTCCACACTCAATCAATCAGACTCCAACCTCTCCACAATGGGCAAGACCAGAGAGCTGTCTAAGGACATCAGGGACAAAATTGTAGACTTGCACAAGGCTGGGATGGGCTACAGGACAATAGGCAAGCAGCTTGGTGAGAAGGCAACAACTGTTGGCGCAATTATTAGAAAATGGAAGAAGTTCCATTTTCCAGAAGAAGAAAATATATATAATATAGTAGACTAGGCGTAAGTCGGCAGCGTGTAACTCGTCACTTCGCCGAAGTCAGCAGCATCAAAAAGTCCCGAATTTATCTAATGTTAAATCCCTTTAAATAAAGTCTGTAAGTCGTCACTTCGTCTAAGTCGTCAGATGTTGTCCGTTCCCGCGTAATGGAAACTCAAGTAAATTACCACGCCTTACTCGTCACACGGAACTGCTGTCTCGTGAGAAGCCCGATTTCATGGAAGCGTGATGCGCGCTCATCGGTTTACACTGTACACCAATAAGTGATAGGGTATTTATAACTGCGCTGCGTTCAACTCAGTCAGTGACCACGTTGATCGCTCTGCAGGCAGGACAATGGCGACTAAGCATAAGCTTACAACTAAAACCTACCAAGAAAAATGATTTGTTGTATGCCATCGGCAGAGAGTTTGGAGAGTAAGTCAGGATGCCAGAATATCAAAAGCATGTAATATGTCTTGACTCCAGAGAGACGGCCCTGATCTCATGTCTCACATGAAAACGAGAATGGCATTTTCAAAAAGTATTTCAACAAGAGTGGCGATTTCAAGATTGTTAACCATAATTGTTCTGTTCCTGAATGCAATTTAGAAATACAATAAATATCCGTGGATGAGGGGTGTCGAGTTCCCATGATTTCCTGTTTGTACATTCTAACGTCAGCTGTGGATAAAGCACACATACACACACATGCACATATGATACGTGATTATACACATTATACGTGACATATTGTTACGTCTGTATGGGGGAGGGTATATATTACCTTCAAACAGATATAAATGTTTCGATTAGTATTGTCAATGTACGAGTAGTTAGCCCATCTCGATGTGATTAAGTAGGGAAGCATAACTTAAGAATTGTCTCTTTAAATGTGCACCATACAGCGGATGGTGCGTTGTAATAAATAATTTGGGTTTAAGGTAAGGATTCATATGTACAACCTCTTGTAATATTCCCCTGAGTGAGGTGCCAAGGTGAGGGCGAAGTGAATAGAGGAGCGGAGTTTGGATCACCCCCGAGAAGGGTAGAGTTTTTAGGACCTCAGGGGAGAGTGGGAGTCATCTCTGAGGAACATTTGGTTTAGCGTGAAGGGAGAATTGGGTTTGGTGTCAGAAGAGAATGAGTTTTGCTCACCTGAGGAGAAGTGACTTTGTGGTTGGCTCCCCATTTTTTCATGCCTGCCTGGCACAGCTTCATTATCCTGCCTTCTCTCTGGTTCTGATCGGTGTGCCTGTTGTCGTCCTTCTCGTGTACCTGCGCCATTGTCTGCTCCCCGTTTCGTCGTGCCTGCTGCCTGTTTGTTGCCCTGCCTGTGTGTGGGTTTTGTTGCCTGTATCATCACTTGTTTGTCTCTCCTCATTGCTTGCTCATCCACCAGCAGCTATGGCCTCACCTGGTTGTTTTTGACCTTCCCCATCCTCCGTCTGTGATTGAATCAGGTGTGCAGCACCTTCAATTTTATTATCATTGCATATAATTATTTATAAATTCATCTGCTTCCCTTCCTCATTCTGCTGTCATATTCGATTCAATTTCCCGTTATTTTGTTTGGGACATAAACCCCATTTTGAAAGACGAAAGAGCCTCGTTTGCTTCCTGGGATTTCCATGTGCGCAAAGCCGCCATTGTTCAAATGCAGTCCCAGAGAGGTAAATGCCAATTCAGTCTATCCATCCATTATTGGTCTTAATTGGCGTGGACACGACAATATTACACACACACACACACACACACACACACACACACACACACACACACACACACACACACACACACACACACACACACACACGTGCACTTATGGAGGTGGACACTTTCAGACCTGGTCGGTCTCTGTTGCACCTCCTGAAACCCACCCACATTGGTTGATAGCAATCAACAGCAGCAACTTTCATGCACACATGCGCACAAACACAGGTGGATACTTCGAGACCTGGGAGGACTGCCAGCAACCTTGCACACACAACAGTTTAGGAAAAGAAACAGAAACCCAAAAGTCAAAAATATACCAGCGATCCACCCATATATTAGCGATCCGCCGATATACCAGCAATCCGCCCATATACTAGCGATCCACCGATATACCAGCGATCCACCGATATACCAGCGATCTGCCCATGCACAAGCGATCCGACCATATACCACCGATCTGCACATATACCAGCGTTCCGCCCATATACCAGCGATCCGCCCATATACGAGCAATCCGACCATATACCAGCGATCCGCCCATATACCGGCGATCCGCCCATATACCACTGATCTGCCAATATACGAGCGATGCGCCCATATACCAGCAATCCACCCATATTCCAGTGATCCGCCCATATACTACCGATTTACCGATAAAACAGTGATCCGCCCATATACCAGCGATCCGTCCATATACCAGCGATCCGCCCATATTCCAGCAATCCACCCTTATACCAGCGATCTGCCGATATACCAGCGATCCGCCCATATACCAGCGATCCGCCCATATGCCAGCGATCTGCCTATATACCAGCGATCTGCCGATATACCAGCGATCTGCCGATATACCAGCGATCCGCCAATATACCAGCGATCCGCCCATATACCAGCAATCTGCCTATATACCAGCGATCCACTCATGTACCCATGATCCTTTTCGCCAAAAATTAAATATGAAAGTGCCCAAACACTGTGCGTCCAATTGTCGAACACGTTTTTTCGATCGCCACAAATTCCTTGAGATCTTTCTTCTCCCGTGTTCTCTTCATATGAAGTAGTAAATGTAAACATGCACGACTACAATCACTATCAGCTCTGAAAGATTCATACCTGGGAGCGTAAGAGATAGAGGGGTCGGTACATAGATATTGGAAGGACTGGTGGGTATCTTGGGTATGGATGGATGATTGTATCCATGTGTAGTAAATGGGATGTCTATGAGAGGGTCTCATCAAAGGGGGAGATATTTGGCATCTCAAAACAGGAGTCGGAGACCCAGGGACTGTCACTGTTCCATCTGCAGCAAGTTGGTGGGTTCTTTATATCATACAAGCTCACACGTTCTCTTGCCCATATACCAGCGATCTCTTGCCCATATATCAGCGATCCACCCATATACCAGTGATCTGCCCATATACCGGTGATCTGCCTATATACCAGTGATCCACCCTTATTCCAGCGATCCACCCTTATACCAGTGATCTACACATATTCCAACGATCCACCATTATACCAGCGATCCACCCATATACCATTGATCCACCATTATACCATTGATCTGCCCAAATACCAGTGATCCACCCTTATTCCAGTGATCTATACAAATTCTAACAATCCGCCCATATTCCAGTGATCCACCCATAAACCAGCGATCCACCCATAAACCAGCAATCCGCCCATATATCAGCGATCCACCCATATACCAGTGATCTGCCCATATACCAGTGATCTGCCCATATACCAGTGATCCACCCTTATTCCAGCGATCCACCCTTATACCAGTGATCTACACATATTCCAACGATCCACCATTATACCAGCGATCCACCCATATACCATTGATCCACCATTATACCATTGATCTGCCAAAATACCAGTGATCCACCCTTTTTCCAGTGATCTACACAAATTCCAACAATCCGCCCTTATACCAGCGATCTGCTGATATACCAGCGATCTGCCGATATACCAGCGATCCGCCGATATACCAGCAATCCGCCGATATACCAGCGATCCGCCGATATACCAGCGATCCGCCGATATACCAGCGATCTGCCGATATACCAGCGATCTGCCTATATACCAGCGATCTGCCTATATACCAGCGATCTGCCTATATACCAGCGATCTGCCTATATACCAGCGATCTGCCTATATACCAGCGATCTGCCTATATACCAGCGATCTGCCAATATACCAGCGATCTGCCAATATACCAGCGATCTGCCAATATACCAGCGATCTGCCGATATACCAGCAGTTCACCCATATACCAGCGATCTGCCTATATACCAGCGATCTGCCGATATACCAGCAGTTCACCCATATACCAGCAATCCGCCCATATACCAGCGATCTGCCTATATACCAGCGATCCACTCATGTACCCATGATCCCTTTCGCCAAAAATTAAATATGAAAGTGCCCAAACACTGTGCGTACAATGGTCGAACACGTTTTTTCGATCGCCACAAATTCCTTGAGATCTTTCTTCTCCCGTGTTCTCTTCATATGAAGTAGTAAATGTAAACATGCACGACTACAATCACTATCAGCTCCGAAAGATTCATACCTGGGAGCGTAAGAGATAGAGGGGTCGGTACATAGATATTGGAAGGACTGGTGGGTATCTTGGGTATGGATGGATGATTGTATCCATGTGTAGTAAATGGGATGTCTGTGAGAGGGTCTCATCAAAGGGGGAGATATTTGGCATCTCAAAACAGGAGTCGGAGACCCAGGGACTGTCACCGTTCCATCTGCAGCAAGTTGGTGGGTTCTTTATATCATACAAGCTCACACGTTCTTGCTCCTGATCCTGCCCTCTCCCTCCCCATCCCCATGCACATTCTTCAAGAAACCTTCACCTGTTCACCTTGTCAAGTCGAGGCTGGTTTCCCACCACATGAGCTCACCCATACACATCCACCAGCTCTTCTACATACATCGATTGTCCCATTGTTTTCCTACCTGGGCCATTGTGACTCGTTTTGTTACTACTGCTTTCCTCCTCGTGTGCGTCCACCCCTGCCCAATGAAATTTGGTGAATGGTAACGATTGTATCATGGACGATGACTCGATTGATAGCTTGGAATGTTGTATGAAGAACAGGCATGGTAGTCCAAGTAGCCTCTTCCTTCCTTGGATTACCAATGCTGATACTCGGACGAGATGAACACGGGAAAGGATGGGCTGGAGACAATCCAGCGCATTTAGACACGTATCCGTGTCTCTCGGAAGAGATCGAGGTTCATGTGTACATGAAGGAGAGACGTGATTAAGCAGGTGGGGGGATCCAGAACATTTAAACACGTATCTGTCTCTCTAAAGCTCTCTGTACATGGACACGGAGGGAGTGGAGGAAAAGCAAGGCCTCGTCCGGAATCACCATTCTTAAGTCTATAATCCCTCTAAGAGGGCAAAGTCAGGGTGCAGTGTTGCTTGGAATAACACCCCCACAACCCCACAACTCCCCCCTAAGGCAATTACTGGTCTGACAGGTAGATCGTCCGTCCGCTCCACTTGTCCGTGTGGGACTCGTATCACGTCGCCTTTAATCTCACCGCCTCTCACACGCACGGCTCGGAGACTCCAAGAACCCGTCGCTGTTAATGGGGCCAGTTGAGACAGTTATCAAAAGGGCCGTGAGGTTTGCTTCACATTCTGCTAAAAGGGCGGGCGGATTAAGCGCGTACAAGGACTGTCAAACAGCGCACTCATGTCTGTCCCGTCCGAGCAAACGCGCCCCACGGAATGTCCACTGAGGTCGGAGCATCATGCTCATCGACTTCCAACTGAAATTATTATTATTTACATCGTATTATTATCATCAGCCTTGTATAAGGGAACACGTTCTTTCTGAGGAGTCATTTTTAATGCTCGACGATTTCTTTATTATTTGCAATGCTAAACATTTGATCGAAGCCCTTGGAAAAGCTGAAAGTTTAATTCTTCTCTTATTTTATCGAAATTATTTTCATTGACCTCCTTTCTTCCAAACAAGACTATAATTTCTTCATTTTTTTTCATCTTCTTTACTACTGTTACAACTATGTTAACAACCTTAGTTGCACCTTCTCGTGTGGTCGGTCAGAAAACGTTATCGGACCAAGTCTTTTGTGAACCGACTTGCCATGAAAGCCTGCCGTTTGACTGATGGTCATTTGAGCAGCAATTTTGAATTTGTACATGATGCCGGCGAAAGCTAGCCTCCTCTTCATGAAGGACACTATGAGATCTTTGAATTCCACTAACTAATGCCAGCAGATGAGACGACAAGTTTAACGTCCATCCGAGGGACGAGCACACGCATTGATGAATCACCCTGCCTGTAAAACACCAGGACGACAGTTTATAGCTGTGTTAGGATTCGAACTCAGGTGAGACAGCTCAAAGGTGAGTGCACACACCTTCACGCTATGCTGCCAGTCCATACATCATCTTAATTGAGACTACCGTCATACATTGGATCTTGGCAGATTCAGATACGACTAAATTGCTGTCTGATACAGTTTCCGTCTTTTCAAAGACTGTAAATCCACCTGTCCTATCTGCAATGTTGTCGTCAAATATCCCAGAACATGCTCCGCAGCAGTGGGCTGTGGCCTGGTCAAATATCCCAATTCTCGATATGAGTTGAGGACTGTGATCATGTCCACTCACATGATTGTTAGTTTAAACGTTTATATCATTGTAAATGAACTTTTTGTTCCTTTGGAAAGCACTTTTAATTATGGCGTAAAATATGGAGGAAAAAGGTTTCGTTCACGTCATAATTCAATAACTCCACTGATAAATCCTCAGACAGGTATACACACCTGATGAACTTATAAGCTTAATGATCACCACTCGAAGTATGTATAAAAAATGTGTGTGTATATGAGGGTGCATCAAACACCCCCTTTTTGCGAAAGTTTGAAAAACATAACGGCGATAGGACAGATGTGTTCGAATACAGTAAGTCCTCACTTTTCGCAAGGGTTGCGTTCCTGAAAAACCTTATGATAAGCGAAACTGTGTTAAACAAAACATATTTTCCCATAGAAACCAATGTGTTAAAGGGGGGATGTGTTTTTGGCTCGGAATTTTTTGGACATAAACACAAATAAACAAAACACACTCCTCGAGTCGTGGCGACTTACCCCAAGGCTGGAGGAACGGAGTTGATTGCGGTGGACAAGTCACACTTGCGGAGTGGCAGAATCGTCCCCCTCTTCACTTGACACTGTGCTGTCACTTTCTTCACCAGCGGGAACGGTCTCTTGGCAGCTGGTTGAAGGAGCATCCTGGATGGTGGATGGAGTTGGTGCTGCATCTTTTGGCTTGAAAAATGCATGGAGAGTGGGCTGGATGGCTTTCTTTTTCTTTGCTGCATAAAGTCCCTTGTAGTAACAAAGGGCATCATAAACAACACAGCTAAAATCAGTGCTCCTTTCAATATTTGGATCTTGCTCGATAACAAATTCTATGGCACTTTCAAACAAGCTGAGGATTTGGCTGAGGTTTTTCATGGTGAGATGCTCGGATGAAGGTGTCACAGCATCTTCTTCTTCCTCAAGAGCCCACTGCTGTTCCAACTCCATAAGATCTTCATTGCTTAAGGGTTCTGCATGAGACTGCAGTAAGTCATCCACGTCCTCTTCGTCAACCTCTTCAAAACCAGCCTCCTGCACCAGGTCTACAATTTGACTTGTAATCAATGGAACATCAGCAAACCCCATGAAATTGTGGACACACTCAGGCCACACTTTCTTCCACACAGCGTTCATTGTGGAGGCACTCGCCTCCGCCCATGAATCCTTAATGTTTTCCAAAGCCATTTTTATGTTGTATGTTCGCCAAAACTCCTTGATTGATAGCTTGTCCTTATCAGTTTTTTTGATAAGCTGCAGCATGGTATGTTTAACATAATGGGCTTTAAAAGCAGCAATAACTCCCTGATCCATAGGCTGTAAAAGTGAGGTAGTATTTGGTGGTAAAAATACTACCTGCACATTTTCACACCAGTCTTCCATTTGCTGAGGATGGGCAGGAGCATTGTCTACAAGCAGCAAAGATTTGTTGTCAATGTTGTTCTCCTTGGAGATACTTCTCAACATGATTGGAGAAGTAATTAATCACGTAATCGTGGGTCAATGCCCTCACAAACGACGCGCTTTTTCTTGTATCACAGCAAGAGATAAAGGCATGCGACGTTTAGTTTGATCTTCTATCCACACACATAATAAACGCTCCATGTTGTGCATAGCACCATCTCCCATTCTCGTTAGTGTCGTTGCACTCGAACTGGTCGCAATCTGTGATATTTTCTTTATCTTTGCCGAACTTTGAACGATCGAATGTACAGTCGATGCAGCGATTGCTGCGCATGGCCGATTTCCATTGTCCCTTCACCTCATTCATGTCTTTTAATTATATCCAATTTCACCTTCAATGTGACAGCCTTTCGTTGTCTCTTGAAACGAGGTGTGCTCGGCTAAAGACTTGCGGGTCGCTTGGGATTCATACTGGAAGGTATGCAGGCGAGCGTGAAGAGAATACGTACAGTACAGCATACAGTACATGCGCAGTAAAGTGAAAGTGTGTTTATGCGCATCCTGTGTGATTGTTGTTTTTTGCAGGCAGTTTGAAACTTTTTTTTGCGTTTTTCCTTGCAATGACATTACGATAGGCATAAAATGTTTGCGATAATTGAAAAATTGGTCATTAAAACTAAATTACGAATAATTGAAACTACGATAAGCGAATTTCCGGTTAGCGAGGACTTACTGTACATGAAAAAACTTCTTTTTTTTTTCAGAATTTCCGGTTATCATCTTGGGTGTCCACATCTGGGTCAAAGTTCAGGCATGCAGCTTCTGCACATTTTTCAGAATAAGTGTTATTTTTTCACTGTATAGTGATCAAAACTTGTGTCTGGTGGTGAAATAATTCTGACATATCAATGTACGGTTCCTTTGGTGATGTTTGAAACACGGTTGGCTTGTAATTTGTTGGCACAGTTTCCCAGAAAATGGTATTTTTTTCCCGGAAATTGTGTTTTGCCTGAGAATTTGACACATGGCAGATCATGAATGTAAAAGTTTGGACGATTTGGACAGTTTGGACTGTAAAAGTTTGGACAAAGGAACTTGGACTATTGCCTATTGGGCGCTTTGGTACAGACTTCGGAAAGCCTCACTTCCCCAAGGACATTCACTTGACATCTAGCCTATCTGACTTTGTCTCGGTTGATTCTTGGTTTGTGTTCCGAGAACTTGAACTGGACGATTCATTCTTAACGTATGAAGTGAGTGAGTGGGCAACACTTCCAGCCTAT
>NC_140962.1:105523839-105548839 GCF_056783735.1 Eptatretus burgeri
CGCCGCTCGGACTGTCCCGAAGCCCGATCACCTCGGACCGTTCGGTGCTGGCTGGCGACCTCTCTCCAGCTCTCCCCACGTCCCGCACACGAATGCGCAGTTCTGCGTGGCACAGCAGGCTTGGCTGCGTTCCCAGCTGTCATCTCCTCGGCGAACCCAGACCTCCACTGCCCTCTATCCACTGGACTCGAACCTTGATCTTCACACAACTCCAAACCCCAACCGACTGACCGAGCTTGGCGCTCTGCGCGCTTTTTTATAGGGCCCGTGAGGTGAGGTTTGATCTCTGATCCCTCACCTCTGACCCCCCGCTGGCTCCGCCCCCTTCGATCTCCTGATCCGATCTCGATGCGAAGCTCAGAGAGAGAGAAAGAGCGGACGTAGGTGAAATCACCGTCGCTGGCTCCAACAAAGGAGAGCGGACGTGGGTGAAATCACCGTCCCTGTGCAACGAGGAAACCCCCGCGTCTGTTTGCAGCGATGCTGTTCGCTGGGAACTCGCCATGGCTGGCGCTAAGATGGCGGCATTTGCGGAGTTGAAGGTGAGGCGATGGTGTTCGTTGTTGGTTATCGGGGGAGATGTGGTTTAGGAGATGGTGGCTGTGGTTGGCGTTGTGGAGAAGGGTGGTTCTGGTTGGCATTGTGGAGAAGGTAGTTGTGTGAAGGCGGTTGTGGAGAAGGTGGTTGTTGTGAAGGCGGCTGTGGAGAAGGTGGTTTTTCGTTGTCTGTGGGGATGTTGGTGATTGTGGAGAAGGTGGTTGTGGTGGTTGAAATGCGGTTGGTCCAAAATAACGATAGCAAAAGGAAAACGGCTACCTCAAAGATCACAGCCCGGAACACGAATAAATCCCTTAGACATCGGTGGGGAAATCTATCTGAACACAGACTTATCGACATAACTGATCTAAGAACCTATATGGTGCACTGTGAATTTCCACAACCGTAACTATATATATATATATATATATATATATATATATATATATATATATATATATATATATATATATATATATATATATATATATATATATATATATATATATATATATATATATATATATATATATATATATATATATATATATATATATATATATATATATATATCTTCTTCCTTCGGCTGCTCCCGTTAGGGGTCGCCACAGCGCATCATCCGTATGATCCGCATAGTGATTTGGCACATGTTTTTTACGCCGGATGCCCTTCCTGACGCAACCCTGGTCGCCTCTTACGACACAGGGATATGGTACACCTATTTTAATCGGAGTATACACCGGCCCAGTACACTGGTACTCACTTCGCCGACCTCGGAAGGATGACAGGCTGAGTCAACCCCCTGGTGTATTAATTCAGTGGCCCAACGGGGCTTGAACTCAGGACCTTTTGGATCCCAAGCCGCTGCCCTAACCACTGCGCCAACACCAGGCTATTAATATATATATATATATATATATTTATTAATATTAATATTAATTAATTAATTAATAATCAGTCACTCAAACATGTGCACACAGGACAATATTAATACAATCTGAATTTCGAAATGTAAACCGTTTTCATAACTACGCATCCTCAACCCCATTGGTAGAATGACAGCCAACTGAATTTTGAGATGCAAACCGTTTTCATAACTGCCTCTGAGGATGGAAGCGAGCCAGCTCCCGAAACGTCAGGCCCAAGAAAATGTTTTTTCCTTTGAATGCTCAGTTTGTTTTCTCTCCAATTAATTCAACAGATTTTAACGGTGTTGCCACAACAGCACTTGCAACACACCTCTGAGGAAGAGAACCAGTTTGTTTTTGAAATGTCAGGCTTTAAATAAAGAATTTAAATTTGAATTATTTATTGCTCAGTGTGCGACTTCTTTCTGTTTCCAATCTGAATCCTCATCTACAAATCTTTCGACATATATATATATATATATATATATATATATATATATATATATATATATATATATATATATATATATATATATATATATATATATTGTTGCGGGCCGAAGGTCCGGTGGCAAGAACGACCGCAAAGTGGGGGAAGTTACGCGCCTGCCACCAGACTCCCGGAATTGCAGGCCATCGCTCCGGATAATTCCATGAGGCGGCGGGTCACTTAACCGACCGTGGACGCCAATACCTCGACCGCGTAGCGTAGGGTCTTTTTGTCGAGAACCAATTTACCTAATTAACCACGCGGTGTCGTCTACTGGGGAACCACGCCCTCGGTACGTCTTGCCCGAAACGGATCACTCTACCAACTACCAACTACCTTTCTGGTTTGGATGCAGCCGAGCGGACCCGCCAAGAACGTACCGGTTAGGATGAACAGATTATCGGGTATAAAACTCGGCTAAACTCAGATCCGAACCATGCTGGACCAACGAAGGAAAAGACGAAAACCAACTGGGAACATTTCTAATAATGGTTTATTTACAATCAACTTACAAAAGGACTCAGAGCAGACTTATCGTGGGATATACATGCAAGATTTACAATGATCAAACACTTAAACAGTTCTACTAAAAGACGGCGCCACACACTCAGACGAAAATAAACCTAGGTGTATTGCAAAGGACCCCCACAACCAGAGAGGGAGGTGAGCTGAGGTCGCAGTTCTTTTGGGGTACCTGCACGTTGGAGGGAAGGGATGCTCCGTGGTGTGGCACCTGCCAGTGGTCGTGCAGCTCGGCCCACAGCCACACGCGTGAAGACCATGTCTGCGAAGGAGCCCGGGTGGACCAGAGCGGAGTCCGAGACGGGGATCAGGGCCGCCGACAGGACCCAAGAGAGACCGGGTCAAGATCGGGCGCCCTCAAACCAGCACAACAGACTGGCCGCCAAAGCGAGATGCGGGCAGACCCTCCGTGTCTTCAACCGTCTCACTCCAACCACTGTCTCGCTCCAACGCTGTTTCTCTCCAACCTCAGACTCCAGCTAATACAGCTGACCCACACAGAATTCTCTCTCTACCCTCTCAGGATGGTGCCGTAATTTATCTCCCAGCCAAGGACTCTACGCTGAGGATCGCTTCATAATTTATAGATCTCTCTCAGCGGGGAGGGGCCTTGGTGAAGCAGACGCCACTGTCCGCCCTGACTGGACAGGGTATCCATGGGTCCGCCCCTTTTGGGCGAGGTTTCGGCCATGAAGGGAGGAATACGCTGGCTTAACTGATGCTAATACCCCCCCCCCCTCCATGCATGTCTGGACTCATCAAGAAGAAGCCAAAACACAAACATTTTGCCCCGGCCATCAGGCCTTCGGATACAGCAGGTGGACAGTGGATCGTGGTGGGGGATGGGATATAAAGATTTATTACCCCAACTAAAAAAACATCGCAAAGCACCCCTTCGATTTCCCACTAAACACGAGGAGGAAATCTGTCTACACATATTTAACGGCATAACTAACTTTGGGTCAGCTGTATGTTTGAATGCATACGGTTTCCAGATCCGTAACAATATGTACATATACACACACACATATATATATATATATATATATATATATATATATATATATATATATATATATATATATATATATATATATATATATATATATATATATATATATATATATAGTGCAAATGAGTTATTTTTCTGGGAACATCTTTTTTCTGATACTTGGGATATATATGAACACTGTGGTATCAGTGAAAAATTGTCGCAAGGGGGGGGGTGGGGTGCAAGGTCGGTCCCACTGGCCCCCGGCCTAATACGTAGGTGTCTGCATCGGGCTTGGTAACTTGGGTTGAGGTCATCTTGCGTGCCTCAATAACCTTGCGGCTTGTCTTGGAGGGGGCCATCCCCATGACTGTGGCTATTTTCTTCTTTTTTTTTTTCGTACAATGTCAAGGCTCGTATAAGAGCTAACACACATAACATATAACAAGGGGAGCAGTCGACAAGAGGGGTGGGAGATGGAAGCACAAAACAGTGGGGAACAGAGACAAGAGATCTGCGGAAGAGAGAGAGAGATGGGCAGCGTACATGGGGTAAAGAAGAACGATGTGACAGGGACTTTCAGATCCTTACACTTTCAGGAAGTCCAATGGAGTGCATGAGTGAAAATTGGTTGTTTGGATTAATTAAAACACCCCTTTTGAAGATAATTAACGGCCTTATTTCATTATATCCTTTTTCAGGCGCATCCTTGAACAGCTCACTCTTGATGGGGGTTTTAAGGCACATCCTCCATCGCCTTGCTGGGGAGGTAATTCACAATTTTGTTCGGCTTAATCAACAATGCCTTGAGTTGGAACAGGCTGCAACGATTTATTAACGATAAAGTGCTAAAAAAATTTTTTTTCCACTTTCGTCAGTGGTATCATCGAATGCCTGATCTACATTCCTACAAATCGCTGCAGACATCACCTTTGTAAGTGCTGTAATTTTCAGGAGCAATTTCTTGAAAGCAATTTCATGCATTATATGATACTATTTTCCACAATCTACTCTCACGGACGAATTAAAATATAAAATAGAAATAAAATTTGAGTTTTGAGGATCGGATCACATGGACTAAATAACTTGAAATCTGGAGTGAAATCTGAAAGTGTTAAAAAAATCGGCGATGTTTCGTTTTTTGCCACATCCAATCGACACCGCAATGAAGAATGAAACCACATTACAATTCCACAATATGACACCACAATCCTCCTCTGGTTTGCATCATGATATCTTTTGACATTTCATTGTTGTTGTGGGATTGTGATGGACCAACAAGTTTACCTCAAAAATAGTTTATTTCCCAATTCAGTGGCTCACTCTGCAATTGCTGTTTTATGTGCAAGTTGAGAGGATGAAAATTGACGATTTTCAGATGAAAATTGATGATTTTAGAAGTTTGAGCTTTTGACCTCAAAAATAGTTGCTTTCCCAAGTCAGTGATGCACTCTACAATTGCTGTTTAATTATCAACTTAATAGGATGAAGACTGATGATTTTAGAAGTTTGACCTCAAAATCAATATACTTCTCAATTGTGACTACCTCTACAAGTTGGTAAAACTTCATGATGATTGGTTTTGAATTATGACCTGTAGGTGATTGACGGAAAAACACAAAGACAGACAGAATAACAAAGTTGTCCAATCAATATACATGAAAAATCTTCACTTTTCGCAAATATCAAACAGACAAGGGTGAAAACAACCTCCGTGCACCTTCGGTGGTGGAGGTGAAAAGGATCTTCTGCTAAACAGTTGCATAGGCTCGGCATATTAGGCAGAGCTACAGCCCTCTTCTTCTCTGTCGGATTGTACTGCAGCCAATACCCGGAAGGGAATTAAATTCTCAAATTTATCGATAACTCCACCCCGGAGAGGGAACATCCACCGACACGTGTTTCAGGCTTATTGGCTCTTGTCAGTGTGGAGCACAAGCTCGTCTCCAGAGTGAACTCTGCTAAGCTCGCTACCCACCAAAAACCATGATTTTTTCTACCCCTGTCAACGCTCCCACACCCTACCCCCTCCCCAGCTCACCACATTCCAAATTTCCCGTTTTCCCTTCCTGAGAGTTTGCCTCTGCATCCATCTTGTTCACCTCTTGCTTACTCCCCTACCCCCCATTCTTATCCATATCCCTTGTTTGTCCATCTCCATCCATTTTGTCCCTCAACCCTGCTGTTGGTGTCCCCCCTCTCTTTCTGCTGTTCCTTTTGTTATGTTGCATCCTGGTGCATTCTGTGCTCTCGCTCCTCTATGAATATCGACTTTTTGTGCAAAAAAGTTTTATTTTATAACTTTTGACCTTTTTGCATAAAAATCTTTCCATACCTTTAAACTTTAAGTTCATTCTGATCACTCGTTCTTGATTTACCTGATTTCTTTAGCTGCTTGCAGAATGCCACCACAATCCACTTCATCAAATATATAAAGCTTGTATTTGTTATGTCTGCAAGTGAGATGCACACCAGTGTCTGCTTGCAGTGTGCAAGCATTGCATCACCAGTATATAATATTGTTGGTTACACACATTGCATGTACACACTACATATAATATTGCAGCGTCGGGTTATTCCAGCGCAGTGAAAGCGCAGCAGAGATAAGGCTGCGTGCTGTTAAGGGCAAGGAAATGGCTCGCATTCGTTTGCTGTCAGTCGTCGCACGTTTAATTTCAGTGATGGATCTTTCCCATTCCCGCGTGACGTGCCTGACCTCAACCACGCTTAAAAACGGAGCAATCGTCTTGATTCATCAGGCCCTAAATGTTGAGCGCTTTTGCCACGAATAATGGGTGCTCCCACCCCCCCCCCTTCGTGTCTTGGCGGCGTGTTTTGAGGTTTTCGAGCAACTTCGTGATCACTTAACAAGCCACGAGCGTAATCTTCGCACGATGCTTGACGCGACGCGTTGTGCTCGATTCTGCATGTGATGCTCCTCTGTATGATCACGTGCGTGATGCATCACGTGATGCTGTACCCTAACATACCGCGATGAACACGATGTGAGATGCCAGGGGTGTGTTCAGTTACCTAGCAGCTAGCTGGCACTTGCCAAGCCGGCCGTTCCTTATCAATGGTTTTCAATGCAGTGCTCGCTTGAGTGCTTAAGCCACTTGGCAAGTACTCCACAAAAAAAACTTTGTAACTGAACACACCCCAGCAGAAGAATTTTGCCTTGGCACGTTCAGGATCAACGGCTGGATGTCCTCCAATGGAAACTAAACTGGTGAGGAAAGGTTACTCCATTGAATTGCATTTACAAATCATCTCTGGTATTAAACTGTATAAACAAGCTATGTCCTGCACCTGCCGATATGGTTAAGTGACTGGTGAGTGTTGACTTCGTTAAGATATAAAACATGTCTGAAGACGACAATGGTTCACGAGCGGTATTTGATGATGTAGATTGTTTCAGAAGTCAAGGATGAGACAATGTGATAATTTTGACCAAGTTATAAAAATGATCAACATGATGTGGTATGATCAACATGATGATCAACATGATGTGACAGGTTATTAGCTGCAAAATGTTGAAAACCCGGTTTCGTTCAACAACTTTCAAAATTTGACCTTTGCATAACCTTTAAAGGTCACAAAACAATGTGGACATTAAAATAAGGAAACAGGATAAGTGCTATAGCTTATTGGAGTTAGTTCGTCGAAGAAGGTCGAATACCCGGTTCGATACCCACAACTTTGAAAATTTGACCTTTGTGGCCTTTAAAGGTCAAAGGTCAAGGATTATGACCTTTGGTGCAAAAATTCCTCTGGAACATTCCAGGAACAATATAACATCATATAGGCTATATGGCATTTCGCACTCCTCGGATTATCCATACTTTGATGAAATCAGCGTAAAAAACAAACTTGAAGGGGGCGCCACGGGCAAGGTGTTCGAGATAGAGCAAAATGGTTTCAAGACTTTAGGTGGGGAATGACCTCAAGATCATGCATAAAGAATATTGTCATCCTCGCTCTCAAAGTTTGGGCGGTCGTATGATTTTTATGTCAAAATTCGCAATTTTCTAAGTTTTTGACCTTGTGACGAAAATGAAAAATTGGACAACGACAAGTTTTAGATAATTCATTTTGCTATTCAAATACCGAAGAACCCATTCCATTCAGTCAATTCCCTCGGAGAAGATAGATTTTTAATCCGACTACACCCTAAAAATTGCTAATTTTTTGGGCGCGGCTCCACCCACAATGGGCGCAGCACGCCCTCATCCAGGAAAACACAACTAGACATTGATATCAAACACATAACCAAGTTTCATCAAGATCGGATCAAAGTGCACGGAGTTATTTATGCTCTGGACAGACAGACACACAGACATAACGAATGTGCTGGGTCATTAATGTGCCAGCTGGGTTTTTCTTGGCTTTCCGTCATATATTCCACCTGTTGTGAAGGCAATAATATCTTAACATACACAACACACATTAACTTGTTTATCCAGGGCTGAGCTTGTACGTCTTGGATTATATTCGCTATCAGGTGCTTGCAGAAGAATTTCATGATAAAATTTGAAGGGTACTCGGTGGAGCGCATACCTCCACCATGTAATGCCTGATCCACGAGAACATATCGGGCCCAATACATTTTTCAAATATCATGCTTTACATGACTATATCGTTTTTAGCCCAATCTCTCAAGGATGAAGAATCACTACAAAAATTAAATAAATCTCATATCCAGATCTGGATATTCACCAAAATCGAATCAATTTGTCCTTGCCACACACCCAAGCTGTCCACAAAATTTCATCCAAGTCCGTCTACAACTTTTTGAGATATCATGCTCGATATTAGTTTTGCCCTATCTCTTAATGGTGAAAAATCACTTATAAAATTCTAGAAGCCGGATCCAGCTGTTAGAATTTTAAATGATTAGAATTGATTTGATCACAAAAATCTAATCAATTCGTCCTTTTCACACAAACAACCTGTCCACCAAGTTTCGTCTGACTCTGTCCATAACTTTTAAGACATCCAGCTCACAGACAGACGAACAGACAGGTGAAAACATAAACACCAACCACCTTCGGTGGTGGAGGTGAAATGGAGGATCAAATATTCAGCGGAGTAAATAAATCAGAGATAAGATCAATAAACCAAAATGCCTTGGTAGATAAAAAGCTCAGATAGACATGGAGCCTGATTATGGGGTGTGTGTGGTGACTTAAAGTCCTGAACATAACAGGAAAATAAATTACTGGGAAAACGATCAGGTTTAGTCACTTCTGCTTAACAGACAAGGATTGTGTTGATTGATGGAAGGCCGAAGTATCAAAAATGGGAAATATTTGTCGATGCTTAAGGGGCTGTCACACCTTGCCGTTTTAGCCAGCGTATGGCAAGGTATCAAAATGTATGTAAAACACTGGCGTACGCTGAACTATTGATGTTTTTTTTCCAGTTTTGGGCGTGTAATAATGTGTTGGATGTATGCATAACGTATTAGTAACGTACACAGAACGTTTCAATCACATATAGATAACTTATACCAACGAATGCTGAGCGTGTTGTCGGCATTCACAACCTATGCCCAACGATAGTCTAACTTATGCATAGCGCGCGGCAGCGTATCGCCGACGATCACGTGGCGTAGGCTATTCATAGGCTGCGGCTCGACGATTCAAATCATAACCACACTAGACATCGAAGTGTGAAGCCGCTGTCACACCTTGACGTTTTAGCCAGCGTATGCTGACGTATGAAAAATTTGCCGAACCAAGCTGGCACACGTCGAATACGTTATGGGTAAGTTTTGTATACGTTAAGAGCACGCTGGCATACATTGTAGTACGCTGGCAGACATCGTAGTACGCTGGCATACGTCGTAGTACGCTGGCATACGTCGTCATATGCCAAGTACGTCGATAAATTTTCAGCATGTTGAAAATTTTTGACGTACTTGGCATATGACACACGTTCCGCATATGCTGGCCATAAGTTGTAGGCACGTTACGCGAGCGTTGACACACGTCGACACACGTTACTTGTACGTTACTCATAAGTCAAAACACGTCGAGGTAATGGTTAGCGTCAGTGTTCCAGACTCCCTGGTATTTTTTTTTCTTCGATATGACGGTGATCCTGACACTTCCATTTCTAAAGGGGTTATGATTTAAATCGTTGAGCGGCAGCCTATTAATTATATTATATTATAACCGCACTAGAAATCGAAGTGTCAACATCACCGTCATACCGAAAAAAAAGAAAAAAAAAAAAACAGGGAGTCTGGAACACTGACGCGAACCATTACCTTGACGTGTTTCGACTTATGAGTAACGTACAAGTAACGTTCCTCGACGTGTGTCAACGATCGTGTAACTTGCCTACAACACGTTACTCATAGGTTAGAAATAAGTTTCGGGTCCGCTAAACATTACCTCGACGTGTTTCGACTTATGAGTAACTTACAAGTAACGTGTGTCGACGTGTGTCAACGATCGCGTAACGTGCCTTCAAGTTATGGCCAGCGTTATGTGGAATGTGTGAGTCATACGCTGGCATATGTCGGAAAATTTCAAGCATGGAAAATTTGTCTAACACCTCGGCGTAGTACGACGTATGCCAGCGTACTACGAAAAAAAGCCAGCGTACTATGACATATGCCAGCGTGCTCTTAACATATACAAACTTAAGGCGCTGTCACACCTTGACGATTTAGCCAGCGTATGCCGACTTATGAAAAATTTGTCTAAAACGCTGGCACACGTCGAATACGTTATGGGTAAGTTTTGATAACCTTGAGAGCACGCTGAAAAACACTGCCATACGTCGTAGTACGCTGGCTTTCATCGTTGTACTTTGCGGTTGTCCTCAAATTTTAGCATGCTTGAAATTTTACGACATATGCCAGCGTATGATTCACACGTTCCGCTACGCTGGCCATAAGTTGTAGGCACGTTACGCGATCGTTGACACACGTTACTTGTAAGTAACTCATCAGTCGAAACACATCGAGGTAATGATTAGCGTACCCGAAACTTATTTATAACCTATGAGTAACGTGTTGTAGGCACGTTACACGATCGTTGCACACACGTCGATCGTTGCACACACGTCGAGGCACGTTATGCGATCGTTGACACACGTCGAGGCACGTTACTTGTAAGTAACTCATCAGTCGAAACACATCGAGATAATGATTAGCGTACCCAAAACTTATTTATAACCTATGAGTAACATGCTTTGAACCTATGTGTAACGTACCTCCAACGCATATTGACGTATGTAGACGTATTTGATTGACGTCTTCCGGACGACCACAGAACTTACTAAACGTGTTTCTAATTTACAGCTACCGTATAATGGCGTATTGGCAGCGTTTAAAAACAAAAACAACAATAACTTCCGATATTTCATCACGTGCCATTACGTCACGTCCGATTGCCTCTTCAGTTTGCGCATGTCTTATTCTTAGTTCCTCCTCTGTGAATATTTTCTGTTTGAGGATATTGTCACGTCGACGTCGAAACTTAAAAGCAAATGTCCGAATATATTTTAAAATTCGTGATAGACTAAAAAAAAACAACAACTTCAGATATTTCGTCACGTGCCTTCACGGAGCCAAGGAGAAAAAAAAGAAAATGTGCCTTGACGGAGAAAATAAGTTTTGTGTGTGCTAAACATTACCTCGACGTGTTTCGACTTATGAGTGACTTACAAGGAACTTGTGTCGACGTGTGTCAACGATCGCATATCGTGCCTACAACTTATGTCCAGCGTAGCGGAACGTGTGAGCCATACGGCGAGAACGTCGTAAAATTTTCAGCATGCTTGAAATTTCACGACGTACTAGACGTACTACGACGTATGACAGCGTACTTCATCGTTTTTCAGCGTGCTCTTCACATAAACCAAACTTACCCATACCGTATTCGATGTGTGCCAGCGTTTTAGACACATTTTTCAGAGGTCAGCATACGCTGGCTAAATCGTCAAAGTGTGACTGCGATGTTGACACTTCCAATTCTCAGGCGGTTATGGTTTAAAGCGGCGTGCGGCAGCTTTTTAACAGGCTATGCCACGAGTTTGTCGGTGATACGTGCAGTGCGCTATGCCTAAGTTAGACTATCGTTGGGCATAGGTTGTGAACGCCGACAACATGCTTATCATTCGTTGGTATAAGTTATCTATAAGACAACGAAATGTTCTGTGTACGTTACTAATATGTTATGCATACGACCAACTCGTCATGAATACGCCAAAAACTTTTTTTAAAAACATCAAAATTTCAGCATACGCCAACGTTTTACATACATTTTTATACGTTGCTATTGCTGGCTAAATCGTCAAGGTGTGACAGCACCTTTACCCAGAACGTATTTGACGTGTACCAGCATTTTAGCCAAATTTTGCATACGTCAGGCATACGCTGGCTAAATCTTCAAGGTGTGACACTGACAGGGCCTTTATGATGGACTACTTAGATTTGTACTTGATCTGGGCTGCGTGTTCTTTCGTCGACCTGCGTGTGTGTGTGTGTGTGTGTGTGTGTGTGTGTGTGTGTGTGTGTGTGTGTGTGTGTGTGTGTGTGTGTGTGTGTGTGTGTGTGTGTGTGTGTGTGTGTGTGTGTGTGTGGCCTCGGAGTTCATGATTCTTATTTTATGTTTGTCACTTCTAATGGGACTTTTGCCAACCCATTGTCTTTGATGAGGCTTTCTCCAATATGACTTGTATTCATATTGATTGGTCGATCCACTTCTACGACAAATACTATAGGCCATGGGTCAGATATGGCGACTGTGCACCCCCCCCCCCCACCTCCCAGCAAACCTATGTTTTTCTGAATCCCCTGGATATACATAACACGAATATGAATGTTAACATTGAAAATTTTGGGATGCACTACCTGTTTTGACCTTTTGAATAGAGGTACCCTAAAATTATACTTTTATCGATTTGCGTCAAATTCAATTTATGGATGGAATCAAAATGGCATGCAGAAGGCCCAAATCATATCCAATATACATGTATGATGCATCAAATTGAAGATAATTGCATTCTGATCATCTGCATATGTCTAACAGTGTTGTACATTAAATCGAAATGAAATTATATACATTTGAATATATATATATTCCCTTTCTTTCAAATAAACACAAAATCAACACTCCGTATTCCTCAATGAATATATTTGACATTATATGAATTTCATTGCAGGTACAGACTATTTAATGATAGTGAGAAACGGTTTTAATTACCTTATATTTCTTGAAATATGAGACATACAGGAATGGTGTCGGTGTTGGAATGGGCCGTATCCTGAACGGAAAGCGAGTCGTCACAGTCGATACTTGTTTACATATTATTTAAGATTTATTTCCAAAACATTCATGTTGAATGTTCAACTGAAGATAACAGGTTAGTTAAGATGTATTTTCTTTCTCATTGTATGACTACTGATAAGTTTTAATTAATGGTAATCAAGTTAATTAAGTAAGGTAATTAAGTTATATCTTCCAGTCCAAATAATAAATATTTAAGAATGTGATACAACATTGCAATAATTAACACCGAATGAAAATATGAAGTTTCAAGTCCTGTTTCCTTCTATTTTCAGGTTCGTACTAGCTGGGCACAACATAGTCAACTGATGTCTGACCAGCAAGCAGCAGAAGGCGGCCAGGAGCGAGAAGAATCCGTGTTCCATTCTGAATTCGACAACTTTTACCAGTTATTGAACAACCTCACAGGAATGGGCTCGATCCACACTGCACATGGCATTATGTTACAGGACACAGAAGGGAAAACAGAGGATCATGGAGTACGCATGGAAATTCCATCCAGTTCAAGGAAGGACAGCTCCAAGCAACGTTCTCTAAACCTTAGCACATCTGAAAGCCTTCCCGGTTGTTATGTCACCCAGCGAAAGAGTCCTCAAATCAAAATACAACAAAGAACATGTCCTGGGAGTACCAAGGCATTCGATGAAGCTTGTATGCAACACTTATTGTGGATCCTGATACGGATGAAGAACAGCTCGTCTCAACAAGAGGTGCCAGCATGGGCAGGCTTTGTCACCATGATTGGCCGAAGCCCTGAAAGTCTGACAACCATCGACTATTACCTTGTCATAGCGAGCCCGATCTCCGACTACAAGACGGTAAAAAGAGTGTCTCCGGTATGCTGAGTAAGCTACCAATGAAGTCCAGCAACACTACGTAATCACCACTTTTGACTTGGGAGTATGCATGAAAGCATATCCCCTCATTTGGAACAACCAAGCTTGGTATGAGAAGCACATCATCCTGATTGGTACCTTCCACCTCGCCTGTGCGTATATGAAAATGATAGGGAAGAAGATGAATGGTTCGGGCCTCTCCGACATCTTGCTGGAAGCAGGGTTGATATCTTCAGGTTCTCTTCAAGGATTTCTCTCTGGTAAGCACAATGATAGAGCAATGCAGTGTCATAAGATCTTAGTGGAATGTCTTGAGAGACTTCTACTGTCACAGTACCTTGTGAGCATCGGTGAAGACGAGGTATTCACGTCATTACCAGAGGAATCAAAGAACATTCTGCAGGATGTACAGAATTCTCCTTCGAAAGATTCCCTGGAAACAGCCCAGTCTGATCCTACAATACAGAATTACCTTGTTGGCGATCAGAAGTATCGAGAGAGCGTGAAGTCCGGGCATCTAGGCAAGACTGGTCAACTGTGGATATTGTACATGGACCATGTACGGTTAGTGATGTCTCTCATCCATGCAATTAAACACAGCTTCCTCCTATACGCGCACTGCATGCAACAGATGACGAGCCTCTTCTTCAGTTCCGGGGGTCACAATTATGCCAGATATCTGACCTTCTTCTCTACATTCCTTGCCAACATCGAGTTGTCGCATCCTGGCGCTACGGAGCTCTTGAAGAGAGGGGCTATTAGTGTTGCTCAGTCATTCATTCCCGGTAATCGATGTGCGGTTGACAAAACCATGGAAGAAACTTTTATGCGTCATGCCAATTCCCATGGAGGAGCTGGTGGCAGTGCCACAGGCGTCTCAGGCCTCCTGACCAATTATGACGCATACCAACGCTGGGTTTGAACAACCCATGTTCGATCCCAGTATGTCAAAACCACCCTGAGCATGGCCGACATGTTATCTGGAATGACAGCAGGAACCAAGCACCATGATCTTCGTCCATCCGAGATCCTGAAGGGAGAGAAGCTGGTGGAAAGAACACGAGAAGCAGTTGAAAGCTTTAAGAATCCTTTTGAGGTCAAAAGCAAAAGTCGGCTAGTGATCATCTCGTCGGGCGCCACAGCATCTGAAGAAGTCCAGAAAGATGTCTTGAGAGCCGAGCAGGCAGGCAAAGATGCTAATGAAGCCTTCATTACCACATGTTTGGAAGCAGGACGGGACTTCTTCGAGCCAGTCAAGCGTCTCATCTTGAAAACTCTCGCTGATATGAACAAGAAGAGCAAATTTACAAGCACTAAGAACAAAGTTGTGCAGTACCAACAGCAGGGAAACGTCGCTTTCCAGCTGTTCATTAAATCACAAAACCAAGGCATCTCACCTACCCACTCACTCCTGTACCATACAGTATTGGCACTGCTGATGGTTTCATGGCCAAAACAGATAAATCAAAGTCCTTCACTTTCCTGACGAAAGACCAAGAGGATGCTGCCCAACCTCCGAATGACGAAACACTTGTCATTTTCGATGGCAATGCCTGTTTCTACTTCCTAAAGGAGATACCAGGTAACTTCAGCCAGATATGCGAAAAAGTGTTCAACATCCTGCCGAAGTCAGGTGACGTGTTTCGCACAGATAGTTACGTACCCAACTCTGTGAAGGCGATGGAACGACTGAGGAGAGGATCTGGGGACAAACTGATTCTGAAGGGGGGAAACACTAAAAAACCTGCAGATTGGAAGTTCTTCTTGAGCAATGATGAGAACAAGCAACAGCTCATTGAACTCCTCACTCGACTCTGGAGCCAAGACGCATATGCCAGCAAGTTACACGGGAGGAAGGTAATTGTGACTTGTGGCGGATCAGCATATCTACTGACATGTGAAGACGGTCTGTCAACGTGTAACAGAGAACTGAACACACTAAATTCCACTCCAGAAGAAACTGATTCTCGAATCATTCTGTATTGCGAGTATGACAGGAGTCAGAAGTACAGCCACATTAGGGTGGAGAATCCAGATAGTGATATGTTTGTCATCCTCATGCACTACGCTGCAACTATGACAGATGTGACGATCTTGTTTGACACGGGTACCAGGAACAAGAAGAGGCTTATCGACGTGACCGAAATTTCCCGTGGTTATTCTACACAGCATTAAACAGCAATAATGGCTCTTCATGTATTCAGTGGCTGCGATTCGACCAGCACTTTCAAGGGTCTAGGCAAGGTGAAGCCACTGAAGAGCCTTTCTAGGCTGCCCAAGTTTGTACCAGTTCTAGCTAGATTAGGAGACACTTGGGAAGTACCCGACGACCTGATGGATGACCTGGACGAGTTCACCTGTGCGTTATATGGAAGACCTCGTACTCGGAGTGTCGATCAGTTGCGGTTCATGAAAATGAATGAGCTGCATGTGAAAGATGATGACCGTCTCTCCCGTTCGAGCACAGTTGACATGGGTACTCTCCCTCCATGCAAGAAGAGCCTGGAGCAACACATCTGGAGAGCCAACTTCCAACTTGGCATTTGGAAAAGAGCCCATGTTGCAATTCTTGAGATCCCTGAGCCAAGTGATGGACATGGGTAGATTTTAGTTGAGGGGAAGCTGGAGCCTCTTTGGTACGAGGGAGGGGTCCTGCCACAGCAGTTGGCAGACATCGCTGAAGATTCAGCGAACATCAATGACTCGGACTCGGACATTCCAGACGAATCGGACTATCTTAATGGAGACAGCTCAGAGTCTGACAATGGGTAGGATTAGTTGCAATTCACGTTAACAACAGGAACATTCATTTCTATTGAAGTATACCTCTGTTTTTAATTGTTTAGAATATATGTTGTATTTAAATACTTACCATGTTTGAGATATGCTTATGTTATTTAGTTCCGTGAATATTGTATTTAACATGATGCGGATATAATGTAAATATAAACACTATTTTATTCACTCTGAAACGTATGCTTTCTGCAGTCTGCATTGGCAATGTAAGTTGTAGATGTATGTTTGGAAATATGATGGATGAATATGGGAAGAAATATGAAAGATAATGAAATAATGCACGTAAAATATTCTTGTATTATAGATAACTGACATGATCCGGATTATGGAGATATAGAATGGAAATGTTTATGTGCAATGAAATATCTTGTAGTTTGGTGATGCTGATGGTGGCCATCTTGGATTTTTAGGTTGCTTTTCAAACTATACTATTAAATAAATTTTGTGTGGTATTATAACTAATTCTCTGTAATCATGGAAATAGTTTGTCGAGTAATGTTCCATAAAAAAGTGACCACAAATGTGTATTTCGTCAAAATGTGGTTGATTGAAAACATTATTTGTCTGAATACCCATTTGATGCTTATTGTGTGATAACGTTGTATATATTTCATAATAGTTGCTTGATATTTTCGAAAAATATAAGGTAATTAAAACTGTTTCTCACTATCATTGAATAGTCTCCACCTGCAATATAATTCATATAATGTCAAATATATTCATTGAGGAATACGGAGTGTTGATTTTGTGTTTATTCGAAAGAAAGGGAATATATATTCAAATGCATATAATTTCATTTATATTTAATGTACAACACTGTTAGACATGTACAGATGATCAGAATGCAATTTCCTTCAACTTGATGCATCATACATGTATATTGGATATGATTTGGGCCTTCTGCATGCCATTTTGATTCCATCCATAAATTGAATTTGACGCAAATCGATAAAAGTATAATTTTAGGGTACCCCTATTCAAAAGGTCAAAACAGGTAGTGCATCCCAAAATTTTCAATGTTAACATTCATATTTGTGTTCAGTATATCCAGGGGATTCAGAAAAACATAGGTTTGCTGGGAGGTGGGGTGGGGGGGGGGGGTGCACTGTGGCCAAATCTGGCCCATGGCCTACTACTACTACTACTACTACTACTACTACTACTACTACTACTACTACTACTACTACTACTACTACTACTACTACTACTACTTTACTGGCCCCAAGTATTTCCATTTTGTTGTTGGTTATGCCGGGGAAGGTATTTTTCACCAAGTCTTTCACGAACCAGCTCAACAGGCCTGATGTTCAATAAAACCACGACTACTACTCCTACTACTACTAATCTACATGCCCTGCTAAGGAGCATAGCGACCCACGTGCAAGGTTGACCCTTTTGCACTTTGTTCCTTTGGGACTGGGGAACGCGAGGTTTGGGCAGGAATTTGGAAATTTTTGGCCATGGTGCTGGTGATAGCTCACCTAATCTTCATGAATGATAGCATCCACCCACTTTGCGAATCCACCCACTAATGCTGGCAAATGGGACGGTCAGTTTAATGTCCATCTGAGGGACGGCACACACATTGATGAATCACCCTGTGAGTGAAACACCAGGATGACAGTTTATAGCTGGGTCGACATTCCCAAACCAGGCGAGACAACTTGGAGGTGAATGTGCATACCTCTCAGCATTCCTACCACACCTGTTCAATCAAAGGTGGCAGGCATTTGTAATTTGTTGAGGGTGCGAGAAAAAATAAACTCGTCTCGTCTTCGTAAAAGATACTTTATGTCCACCAGTCTTAGACAGGACGTCCGGCTCAATGTCCACTCGAGGGATGGTACACTTTGTGATGCAACACCCTGCCTGGGAAATACCAATCTGATGGTTTACAGTCGGTTCGAGAATCAAATCCAGACTAGACAAATTCAAGTTAATTGCATTAATTTTGCACCACCCAATCGGACGACTTGTGGTTGAAATATTTTACGTGTATTGGATGTTGAAGACATGCCCCCTTAGGAAGGTATCACAAAGCATCGCTCCCTAAAGGTGGGAGCCAGTCCCCGCTGCCCCCTCTACCCCGTGCTCAGAGCTTATTCACGACTTGATATGAACAAAAAATCCATTTGAGGCCGAATTAGTACAATTAGGACAGATCACACTTCAATATCTGGTTACAAAAATAAACTAGAACGGCACTAGGTAGACCTCATGCCTCCGCCAGGCTGAACAGTTTACGTTTTGTATCCCACTGATAGGCCGGATCTGGATTCAGACCAGAACCAAAATCGAATCGGCTTGTTGTTGTCACCGAACTAACTCATCCACCTGGTTTTCTCATAATCCGTCCACAACTTTTTGAAATAGCATGCTTTACATAGTTGTTCGCCCTATTACTCAATGGTGAAGAATCAGTTAAAAAAAAAAAAGAGGTGGAAATTTGACCACATATGGATGACAACAGAGGAGATGCATCCGATGAGGGTTGGGAGATAATAAACGGCATCAGGGGCTCATCAGATCTTTGCAGGGTTCAGTCACAAAGCAGATGTTAACGAGTTTCACTGACCGCATGGAGCAGGAGGTGGAAGTGCAAGGGTAGTTTGAGAGAGATTGAGTTCCCAAAATGGTGGAGAACACCTGCAACCACGTGCGTACCAGCAGGCACAGGTGAAAGAGAGCCCCACCTGAGGTTGGAGCCTGTGGTGGTGTTGACGTATGGTGAGAACATAATGTCGCAAACGTGTTGTACTCTTTGTCCATGATGAACAGCAGGTACATGAATGTGTTGTTATTGTGTTATCTACAGGTATGGTTGTCATTTTGTGCTGGTTTCTCATTTCAATGCAACGGCAGTAAAATCACTTTCTAACACCTCTTCGTTTATGAAAAATAATAAACTCGTACGTATATGAATCGTCTCGTCACGGTATAACAATGGATGGAATCAACAGGACGTTGATCGAGGTATGCTAACTGCCATGGGAAGCAAGGACAAGTTGACTTTTCAGGCGTTAATCCTTCGGCGAAGCAACCTCTTTTGCTAAGATGAAGGTTACCATACCTCATTCAACATCTTGTCAGCCGGTTAAACTTGTTGGCCGACGCAGATCGACACTGGCCTTCACAAGCAAGGCTACTTTTTCATTACCTCTGTCAACGAAGGTGCACGGAGATTATGTTGTCACCCCTGCACGTGTTTGTTACTTGCGAAATCGAAGTATTGCAAGTGTATTGGTTGGTCTCGTCTGGTATCACCTCCACCACCGAAGCTGGATGGAGGTTACGTTTTCATCCCTGTCTGTTTGTCTGTTTGTATGCCTGTGAGCAAGATATCTCAAAAATTTAATAGACGGATTTGGATGGAATTTTGGGAACAGGTTTGTTGTGTGACAAGGACGAAATTATTAGATTTTGGTGAAGATCCTGGATCCGATAATTTTTTTGAAGTTATTCTTCACTATTGAGAGATTGGCGCCAAAAACGACATTTGGCACGATATCTCAAAACGAAACTTGGTGAACAGTTTGGGTGTGTGACGAGGACGAATCGCTTAAATTTTGGTTAAAATCCGGATCTGGATATTCAAATTTTTTATGTTTTTTAAAGTGATTCTTCACCGTTGAGAGATGGGGTCCTAAACTATATATAGCATGATATCTCAAAAAGTTGTGGACGAGTTATGACAAAACTCGGTGTATGATTTGGTCAGGTGATAAGAACAAGCGGATTAGATTTTTGCTCAGGTCCTGATCCAGATTCGACCTATCAGTGTGATACGAAATTTAAACTGTTCAGCCTGGCAGACGTATGCGCTCTACAATAATTCTAATAATTATTATGTTATATTAAGTCTTAAAAAAGTCTCATTTGACTTTTTTGTAATATTAATGTTATATTAAGTCTCATTTGACTTTTTTGTTATATTAATGTTATTTTAAGTCTCATTTGATGATGTTTCTGATGTTTAAAATAATTGTTTTTTTTAAAACTTTTACAGCATTTGGATTTTGGCTTGACACTAATATTTCAAGCAATTTGAACATTTATGGTGAGCTGGCTGTGCCCTTTTGTGTTGAAAGTGGAATTCGGAAAGGTTGTCCACTTTCAGGTGTATTCCACCTTGTCAGTGGAACCACCGCTTTTTCCAATAATCTCCCAAATCCACTCGTGCCACTCTTATGCCTTCTGTCATCTCTCAATTAGCAATCACTTTCGGTACAACTCTCAATCAAGATTTTCACATCCCCATATGGCCTGCTTCTTTGGCTCATTGGAAGGGAAGTGAGGGAACGAATCCCTCATTTCCCATTACATGAGCCCACCGCCTTTCCGCCACGGCTCAAAGGGGTCACGCCTCAATGGGGGCTGTGATCTACCCCCTCCTTTTCTCCAGGGTTCATGGAAGTCAGGCAACCCCCAATCGGTGGAATGGCCTCCCCCTCTTCTCCAGGGTTCACGGAAATCAGGTAAACCCCAATCGGTGGAATGGCCTCCCCCTCTTCTCCACAACTCTCTCAAGACAGATAAACCCCACTCAGATAGCCAAACCACTCGTGTGCTCAGAAAGGTTTGAAGACCAAGTGACACACGCCAGTGCCGCCTGCCACTCATCTGCGCTCTACCTCAAATTCCTGTGAGGCTGATAGAGAAATTAAAATCCAATTTCTAAATTGGATTTCTAAAATCCAATCTAAAACTGCTCCTGGATGCAGCACCTCCAACTCTGTAAGAACCCATGCGGAGCTGTCCATTATGGTTTCCGTCCCCTGGCTCAAGTTCTGTCCTGGTGGCATTTCTATTTCCCCTTGAACCTCAACCCTATTTCCTATGTCACCACTCACTCCATGCTCACGACTCCCACACACAACAGGCTGCACACATTCCAAGTTTATGTGTTGATATTCCACACCTTCAACCTTGCCTGTGTACTGACCAACTGCCTCGCACTCCAGGGCTACATTCTCGACCGTCAGGTGAGTACCCACACACACTTTGGCCTCGGCAGCACATACCGGTGATGTAGTCTGGACTGTGGGCTCACAGCATTCATTCACAGGCACACATTCAGGGGTCACGCATACGTGCACCCCATCGGACAGAGTCTCTTCGTTAACATGCAATTCAATTTCTACCTTAAGCTCATCGTCCGCACCATGTATGCATGTACCCACGTGCCTGCTTCATTCCAGAGTCACCTCCGTCTGGTCGCTTCTCTCCAGCAGGTTCCTCATCATCGGTTCGCCATACTCCTCTGGGGCTGTCAGCTCCACATGCTGGACCTGCTCAAAATGTATTTCATTCGTCAACAACCCTGTATGCTCCCTCAATGTTTCCATCACCAGGGTTTGCTCTAATTGTGGTGTCATCCGCCGAGTGATGTCAATCAAGACTCGCACCACTAACATTCCTCCCTGTGGTGATGTCACACATCCCAATTTATTGTGCTGTCCTACTTCCTGGCTCCATTTTCTTTTCCATTTGAGTCGTTCTTCCTCTCTGAGCCTTTTTAGTTGTTCGTTATCTTTCCGGAGTTTTTCCATCTCCGTGTACTCCAACCTTGCTCTCTTCTTTAGCTGGTCAGTTTGAAATTCGTTTTATTTTTGTCTTCTATCCCACCATCTCTCTTGTTCTTCCTTCTCCAATCTCACCGTTTCCTTCAATTGGTTTATCTCCCTTTCCTGCTTCATTCGTTGTTCTTTCACTATCTCCTCGTACTCCAACCTTGCTTTTTCCTTTAGTTGTTCAATTTCAAATCCACATTCTTTTTGTTTTCTATCCCACTGTCTTTCTTGTTCTTCATTCTCCAATCTTGGCGCTTCCTTAAATTTGTTGATTTCCTTTTCCTGTTTCATTCCTTGTTCTTTTTGTTTCTTATCCCACTGTCTCTCTTGTTCTTCCTTCTCCAATCTCGTCATTTCCTGCAATTGGCTGATTTCCCTTTCCTGTTTCATTCGTTGTTCTTTCACTATCTCCTCATACTCCAACCTTGCTTTCTCCTTCAGTTGTTCAATTTCAAATCCATGTTCTTTTTGTTTTCTATCCCACTGTGTCTCATGTTCCTCATTCTCCAATCTCGTTGTTTCCTTCAATTTACTGATTTCTCTTTCCTGCTTCATTCGTTGTTCTTTCCCTACTCTTTCTTGTTTCCTCTTCTTTAGTCTTGCTCTGGCTTCTAGCTGTTCGATCTGCACAGTGTGGTTCCTTAACGTTTCATTCTCCATTCTCTTTCTTTCCTCTCTTAACATTCTCAGCTCATTTGGTAATTCCGTCTCTTTGTTTTGGTGTTTCTGTAACTCCGAAGTTTTTTTCCCTAATTTCTCTCTCACCTCCTCCCCTCTTTTGCATTCTTCCCTCCTCATTTCGTCCATTTTCTTACCGTATCTCTTTGGTTGTTCCAGAAATTTCTGTTCTCTTTTTATCTCCCCTTCTAGGCTTTCTCTTCTCTGATTGCCTGATCTTACCTCTTCCTTCAGATGTTTCAATTCCAAATCGTGTTCACATTTTTCCTCTTCCAGCTTTGTTTTCCTTTCTTCTTCCTCCCTAATTTCTTCCTGTAGTTCTTCGAACTGTCTTGACTTTTCCAACAATTCTTCCTTCCTTTGCTCCAGATATTTCTCTCCTCTTTTTATCTTATGTTCTCGGCTTTCTCTTATCTGATTGCCTGATCTTACCTCTTCCTTCACCTCTTCTTGATATTGATACCTACCTTGATATCACCTTGATACCTACCTCTTCCTGCCATGCCTGCCATGGCGCATGCCACGACCACGTGGTCTGAACCGGTGGCTGGGAGCCTCCGCCCCATGTTGTGCCGTTCGTTCCGCTATAATTAGCCCCCTCCCGCTTCTTGTCGCGCCAAGGTGGAGCCACGCCGCCAAAAACCCACGGCTCCATTTTCTTTATAATGTGCTAGTTTTTCCTCCGATCCGCTCACACATAAAATTAAATCAAATTTGGACTGTTTTTTCTCGTAACCAATGTCCAGGGTGCAAAATGCACCACTGGTCCAAATATCCCACTCCTGACACCAAACTGTTAACGGTTTGGGGACAGAGGGTTTCGAGCGGTGGCGGGATTCGAAGTCCGTCACCAGTTGTTGTTTTTGTTTTGTTTTTTTGTTTGTTTTTTTCCTCCGGACGGATTTATTCCTCAGCGCGTCCACGTGTTAATTCGAAGCAGATTTCATCCGAATCAACCGGCTTTATTGGCGCGACACGAATCATTTCAATGGGGCACATCAGGGACACACAACACAAGCAAAATTCACGACAATGTTTTCATTAACAATCCTCGACCCGTTCTTAACTCGGGAACCACGGACTACAGGTTTCGAGGGGGTCGCGACCGAGATATGCCTTAAACAACGTGCAGACAAGGACAGACAGACAGACAGACAGCATGCATGCAAGACAAGACAGAGTACTTGGTGATGTCTCATGGATGAGAGGACAGTGTCAAAAGCACGAATGTCGCTCGCAACGGGTGGATGTCCACGGATTCGAGCTCCAGCTCGAACGCGCCGCGTGGCGAAATGGAGCTCATCCTCCTTTTGCCCCCTTCGCACCGCACGCGGTCTCCGCGCGCTCTGACCCCGCGTAAGGTCGATGATTGGCCTCAGCTGATCTCTATCGTGGTCCAGCATACAAATCCAGGCCTGGCACGTTCACCAGACAAGGCCCAAATCGAGGTGCCGAGCTCCGCAGGCTGATCGACAAACGTGTCGAGCCGTGAGGTGAGTAAGTACGGAGGCTCCGCGGCCGGATGCAGGCCGAACCTGTCGATCACCTCCCCATACGAGTCGATTGTCGACTTGACGTGCAGGCCGCCTCTCCCACTGTCCAAAAGGGCAGACTCGACGTGCAGGCAGCCTCTCAAAGCCGACTGCCGTTTTTCTCAAAACTCAACCTTTTCACGAAGCCTTCGTTTCTCTCGCTTCGAAGCCACTCCGAGCACGACTCGAAAACCCGACTTGTTTTCTACACACAATACTCTTTTCTCTTGTTTCTCTTACGACCCACGAGCAGCCTCTCAACCGCCTGCAGTTTTCCAAACTGCCAAACTGAAGTTGTTCACGAGGTCTTTGCTTGATCTCTCGTTCGCTCCTTCGACACACAAGCACGCCTTCGTTTCTCTCTCGTTCGCTCCTTCGACACACGAGCACGCCTTCGTTTCTCTCTCGTTCGCTCCTTCGACACATGAGCACCCTCTCAACCGACTGCAGTTTGGCACGTCTGCCAAACTGAAATTGTTCACGAGGTCTTCGCTTGCTCTCCCGTTCGCTCCGCAGGCGGATCGACACAAGCGGACGTCTTCGAGAGCGACTATTTCCACACACTCCCAAACTGAACCGTTTTTTCTTTTACAGTTTTCTTACGTTCGCTCGCTTCAAACCACTCGATCCTCCCCCTTTTCGAAGCCGACCAGCTCCTCCCCTTCGCGTCACTTCCTCTTGTTGGCCACACCCTCTCAGCCAACTGGGCGGGGCCTCGTCCAGGATGGGGAAGAAGAAGGACCTCTCGTTCAACCACCACCGCACAACAGTAATACAGCCTCTTACACCTCCCGACACACATATAACGTCTATTTTACCAAACAACCTATCTATACAT
>NC_140962.1:105558839-105566339 GCF_056783735.1 Eptatretus burgeri
TTCTAACTTTGGTGGGAGAGTGACCTTCTCTGTGATTCAGCCTCCTGCCTCAAGATAACAATGGTGTGGAAGATATTGTTTTCTACTGCCTTAAGAGGAGCCATGTGGGAAGCAAGGGCACCAGCCCAGAGTGTAAAGCCATACTCCACAGAGCTCCATATGAAAGTCTTGTACACCATGATGAGCTTGTTGTGGCTCAGGAATGTCTTAGCTCCACGGAAATCAACCAGATAGCGAGTAGTCTTTGATGCTATTTTGATGAAATGATCCTTCCATGAAAGGTTGTGAATTGTGAGACCAAGTCGTTCCAGAGGCTCTACCTCTTCCAGTGGGCTGCACAGAGAAGTTGATGGGATAGTTTGATTTCCCATCCTTGTGGAGAGATGCTGTGAGTGCTGGTGACTTACCAGCATCGAACATCATTTTCCATATACCTGACCAGCGGCCTATCTTGCCCCAGTCTGTTGATAGGGATTCAGCAGTGGGCAGCCTTTCACACCCAGATATGAAAACGGTTTCACACAGGGAGGAGTCATCGGCAAAATGGTAAACTTATTTTTTCCAAGAGAATCAGACAATTATTTGATAGATCAAGAGAAGTCAGCCAGTGTGCCAGTATTCTGGCCAAATTCTAAAGTCCTGCAATAATCGAAAAGGGGCATGGCATGATTGGAGAAATAATTGCACATCCAGAAATGTCAAACTGCAGTTAGGTCCATCATGCACATTAACTGATGGACCAAATGGCCTCCTTTTGTGTCCAACCTTCCCTGTATCAGCATTTTAATATATTACAATTCTGGAGACGGCGATGGTTCACGAGCAATGTACACGTTTCGCCTTTTTTATTTTTTGACCTTCGAGGGGATGCCACGGGCAAACTGGCGGGAATCGGGAAAAACGTAAATGATGAAAGTTGTAGTACTCGAAGAGCACTACTTGTATACCAACTTTCATTCGAAACAGTTGAAAACCCTAGGAGCTCGATGCCCAATTTATTGATTTTTTTGACATTTTATAAGTTCGTGACCTTGTGACCTTGACCTTGGGACGAAAATGAAAAATCGAGCTCCGTGGGGCTATGCAGGTGCCATTGGGCTAACCAAATACCAAAACCCTTGCCAGATTTGACAAACCCCTTCGGAGAAGATGTAACTTGAAACCGGCTACCCCCTAAAAACACACGTTTTTGGGCATGGCTCCGCCCATAATGGGCGCAGCACGCCCATTCTTCGGAAAACATAACTAGATCATGATACAAACCTCGCACCCTAATTTTATCAAGATCGGATCAAAACCCACGGAGCTATGCTCGGGCCAGACAGATAGACAGACACACACCCGTAACGAATATAGTGGTCACTTACTGACTCGTGAACCAATAAACATACACCAGACACTGAATCTGAGCTTCTACCTCCTTCATTCACCAGGTATACAAACATGTATGTTTTGATCATGTTGGAGCTTGAGAAAGCAAAGATTGTTATGAACCTGTGCAGCAGTTTTGAGGTGACAAAGAGCAGTGGGTTAAAGATCATAAGATACCTGGAAGAACAATAAGACTACATACTCAGACATGCCCTTGATTTGAATTCCTCTGCAAAATTTTAAGGCTCATGGAGGAGCTTATATCACCTGCAGCACCTTGACATTCGGAGTTATCAATGTCGTTTTTACATTCATTACAAGGACACCCGTAGACAATGCACAACTCAACAACAGTGTATTGGATTTGAACCTTGCATTACAGCATACTCGGAAGAGATTATCAAACAAACTAATCTTGACAAACAGACATGATTCTCAATGAGCGAAAAGATAGAGCAGTCAACGGTCACCAAGTGCATTGTGAAATGTTCATTACTCGTATGCGGCATGGCTTAGTTGGGTAAGTGGGGGAACGTTAAATACCCATGGTGCCTTTTGCAGACTAGGCAAATTATTGCCGGCATCCTGAACAAGTCAGAATTCTCTCTTTTATCACGATAATTGGGAAGATTTCACCCAAAGGAGTCGGAGCCTAAAAGAGTGACGAAGCAACTATTTCACAAGAGCAGTTCAACCCCCTCGGCCCTTTCGAAATGAGGTGTGTGTGTGTGTGTGTGTGTGTGTGTGTGTGTGTGTGTGTGTGTGTGTGTGTGTGTGTGTGTGTGTGTGTGTGTGTGTGTGTGTGTGTGTGTGTGTGTGTGTGTGTGTGTGTGTGTGTGTGTGTGTGTGTGTGTGTGTGTGTGTATATATGTTGAGAATTTAGCTTCGCTGCGAAATTGCCGAATGGTCGCAAAAGAAGAATAAGAGCACCCGATGTGGGTTCAAAGTGTATTTCCCGATAATACGCCGTGTGTGTATATCAGACTTGAAAGGGCGCGTCTTTCCGAGTGTCTTTCAATGAGCACGTTTGTGGGTCGCGAGTAGACCCGCTGGGAGAGCCGTGTGATTGACAGGCGGATGACAAGGTCAGCGCTGAGATGCTTATCAGTTGCACAAACGCGAGGCACCTTTATAGGGGAAGAACCAGGGAATAACTGGGGACAAAGCCGGCACGACCTGCCAATTCGCTGTATACCCTTTTCCACCTGCCTCAAAAATCCCTCCTTTCTCCCTCACCTCTTCATGCCCCCCCTCCCCCTCCTGAAATACCCACTCTTTCACATAACCTGCAATGAGCAGATAAGAATTAAGAGACCCGATCGGTCATGGGGCTCAACTCGTCATATTAACTTAGTTATAAATATATAACTCGTTCTTTTGATGTTTTACTTAAATGTCATGACAATTTACAATCTGTTTTCCAGATCAAATTAATCTTTCAATTATGGGTTATCTCAACCCCTGCCCCACAACTCCACCAACAGCAGTTTCTCCCTTATACTATTACTTCCTAACCTTCACTTCTGAAAGATGAACTAATTCGCTTATAAATTTTTGGCCAGATCAAGATACAAAAATAGTTTAGGACGTTTATGTGATGCCACACAATAATTCCATAAACGCATCGAATTTTTAAACAACAAGATGTGAATCGGGGGTGTTCAAAAAGGTATCGGAATTGGATCATCTCCCCACCCCCATAACAGATTCAAAGAAATGGCACAGAAATCATGCAATTCTTCACCACAAAAGTATAAATACATGATCAGTAAAGTTATTACATATTCCATGATAACCAAAGTTAGTATAAATGCATGGAGCGTAAAGTTAGCATATATTCCCTGAGTTCTAAAGTTAGTGTAAATGCATGATCAGTAAAGTTATTATAAATGCATGATCAGTAAAGTTCATATAAATACATGATCAATAAAGGTAGTATACATGCATGATCAGTAAAGTTAGTATATATGCATGGTTAGTAAAGTTAGTATAAATGCATGATCAGTAAAGTTAGTATATATCCCATGATTACTAAAGTTAGTATGAATGCATGATCAGTAAAGTCAGTATAAATGCATGATTAGTAAAGTTAGTATAAATGCATGCTTAGTAAAGTTAGTATAAATGCATGATCAGTAAAGTTATTACATATTCCATAATTACTAAAGTTAGTATAAATCCATGATCAGTAAAGTTAGTAGAAATACATGGTTAGTAATGTTAGTATATATTCCATGAGTTCCAAAGTTAGCATAAATGCATGATCAGTAAAGTCAGTATAAATGCATGGTGAGTAAAGTTAGTATAAATGTATGGTTAGTAAAGTTAGTATAAATGCATGATCAGTAAAGTTTATGCAAATGCGTGATCAGTAAAGTGAGTATAAATGCATGGTTTGTAAAGTTAGTATATATTCCATGATTACTAAAGTTAGTATGAATGCAGTATCAGTAAAGTTAGGATATTTTCCATGACTACTACAGTTAGTATAAATCCATGATCAGTAAAGTTAGTATATATTCCATGAGTACTAACATTAGTATAAATGCATGATCAGTAAAGTTAGTATATATTCCATGAGTACTAACATTAGTATAAATGCATGATCAGTAAAGTTAGTATACATGCATGATCAGTAAAGTTAGTATAAATGCATGGTTAGTAAAGTTAGTATAAATGTATGATAAATGCATGTAAAGTTAGTACAAATACATGATCAATAAAGTTAGTATAAATGCATGGTTACTAAAGTTAGTATACATGCATGGTTAGTAAAGTTCGTATAAATGCATGATCAGTAAAGTTAGTATATATCCCATGGTTACTAAAGTTAATATAAATGCATGATCAGTAAAGTTAGTATATATACCATGATTACTAAAGTTAGTATAAATGCATGTAAAGTTAGTACAAATGCATAATCAGTAAAGTTAGTATAAATGCATGGTTAGTAAAGTTAATGTAAATGCATGGTTAGTAAAGTTAGTATAAATGCATGATCCGTAAAGTTAGTATATATCCCATAGTATATATCCCATAGATAGTATATATCCCAGTTAGTATATATCCCATCCGTAAAGTTAGTATATATCAAATAATTGTCTGATTCTCTTGGAAAAAATAAGTTTACCATTTTGCTGATGACTCCTCCCTGTGTGAAACCGTTTTCATATCTGGGTGTGAAAGGCTGCCCACTGCTGAATCCCTATCAACAGACTGGGGCAAGATTACTAAAGTTCGTATAAATGCATGATCAGTAAAGTTAGTATAAATACATCATAAATAAAGTTAGCACAAATGCATAATCAGTAAAGTTAGTATAAATGCATCATAAGTTAAGTTAGCACAAATGCATGATCAGTAAAGTTAGTATAAATGCATCATAAGTAAAGTTAGTATAAATGCATGATCAGTAAAGTCAGTATAAATGCATGGTTAGTAAAGTTAGTATAAATGCATGGTTAGTAAAGTTAGTATAAATGTATGATCAGTAAAATTAGTGTAAATGCATGTACAGCGAAGTTAGTACAAATGCATGATTAGCAAAGTTAGTAAAAATGCATGATGAGTAAAATTAGTTTAAATGCATGATTACTAAAGTTTATAGAAATGCATGATTAGCAAAGTTAATAAAGTTCTTGTAAATTCATGATCAGTGAAGTTAAGAAATTGCATGATCAGTAAAGTTAGTGTAAATGCATGATCAGTAAAGTCACTATAAATGCATGGTTCATAAAGTTAGTATAAATGCATGGTCAGTAAAGTTAGTACAAATGCATGATCAGTAAAGTGAGTATAAATGCATGGTTAGTAAAGTTAGTATAAATGCATGTACAGTAAAGTTAGTATAAATGCATGTACAGTAAAGTTAGTACAAATGCATGATTAGCGAAGTTAGTATAAATCCATGATGAGTAAAATTAGTATAAATGCATGATTAGTAAAGTTTGTATAAAAGAATGATCAGTGACGTTAAGAAAATGCATGATCAGTAAAGTTAGTATAAATGCATGATTTGTAAAGTTAGTATAAATCAATGATTCGTAAAGTTTGTAGAAATGAGGAGATATGATAGAAATGTTTAAGATAATAAAAGGTAGAGATACCAGAGTTGGTGTCAAAGCCACCCAATGCTCGCCTGTTTATACATTTATCGTTTTTAAAAGATGAGTCTAATAATTAATATTTTTATAAAGCATTGCAGTGAAGTATAATTATAAAGCAATATATGTATTTGTATATTGTAATCAGTAACAAGAGCGCAAGTGAGCACAATATATGCCCTAACAAGAAGTTATATACAGAATTGTGCAACTACATGGAAAACAGCATCCTGGTTTCCATGGCAACCACTTTAGATGAGAAACGTATGTCGCTACACACCATCTCCACAGTCTGTACCTATGTACCAAATATGAAACTTGAAAGTTGAAAACTTTGGGAGTTAGAGTGCTGACAGGAACGGATGGAAAACAGCATCCTGGTTGCCATGGCAACCACTTTAGATGATGAACGTATGTCATGACACACCGTCTCCACAGTCTGTACCTATGTACCAAATATGAAGCGTGAAAGTTGAAAACTTTGGGAGTTAGAGTGCGGACAGGAACGGATGGAAAACAGCATCCCGGTTGCCATGGCAACCACTTTAGATGACGAACGTATGTCGCGACACACCGCCTCCACAATCTGTACCTATGTACCAAATATGAAACGTGAAAGTTGAAAACTTTGGGAGTTAGAGTGCGGACAGGAACGGATCGAAAACAGCATCCTGGTTGCCATGACAACCACTTTAGATGACGAACGTATGTCGCGACGCACCATCTCCACAGTCTGTACCTATGTACCAAATATGAAACTTGAAAGTTGAAAACTTTGGGAGTTAGAGTGCTGACAGGAACGGATGGAAAACAGCATCCTGGTTGCCATGGCAACCACTTTAGATGATGAACGTATGTCATGACACACCGTCTCCACAGTCTGTACCTATGTACCAAATATGAAGCGTGAAAGTTGAAAACTTTGGGAGTTAGAGTGCGGACAGGAACGGATGGAAAACAGCATCCCGGTTGCCATGGCAACCACTTTAGATGACGAACGTATGTCGCGACACACCGCCTCCACAATCTGTACCTATGTACCAAATATGAAACGTGAAAGTTGAAAACTTTGGGAGTTAGAGTGCGGACAGGAACGGATCGAAAACAGCATCCTGGTTGCCATGACAACCACTTTAGATGACGAACGTATGTCGCGACGCACCATCTCCACAGTCTGTACCTATGTACCAAATATGAAACGTGAAAGTTGAAAACTTTTGGGAGTTAGAGAGGGGACAGGAACGGACGGAAACAGCATCCTGGTTGCCATGGCAACCACTTTAGATGACGAACGTATGTTGCGACACACCGTCTCCACAGTTTGTACCTATGTACCAAATATGAAACGTGAAAGTTGAAAACTTTGAGAGTTAGAGTGCGGACAGGAACGGATGGAAAACAGCATCCCGGTTGCCATGGCAACCACTTTAACTGACGAAGGTATGTCGTGACACAACGGCTCCACAGTTTGTACCTATATACCAAATATGAAACGTGAAAGTTGAAAACTTTGCGAGTTAGAGTGCGGACAGGAATGGACGGACAGACAGACAGACAGACAGACGGACGGACGACCGGTATCACATAATACGCCCCGACATATATATATATATATATATATATATATATATATATATATATATATATATATATATATATATATATATATATATATACACATACATATATACATACATATATACATCGGGCGTATAAAAAAGTGTGGTAGATAAAAACATAAGAAAGGAAACTGGAGGGGGAGCACTCGGGAGAGTGCAAAACCTCCGCCGCCAATACTGCTGGGTCACTCAAGTGAACCTTATATCTTATTCATTAAATATGATGTCAACAGTGCTGACAGAGTTATAGTTCTTTTCTCCAACATTTTTTTTTTTGGGGGGGGGGGGGGTTGGAAATCACTTAAAACATGTAGAAATGCAAAAAAAAAGAAATCTAAATTGTTGAAAAAAAAGTTGCAAAATTTTTTTTCTCTAACAATTTTTTTGTGGGGGTGGGGGGGTTGGAA
>NC_140962.1:105571339-105588839 GCF_056783735.1 Eptatretus burgeri
GCGTGACAGACAGACGGAGCCAATTAAAATATCCCCCCCCCCCTCGTCTTCTTTCAAAAAGCGTGGGAATAATCTGTAACTACTCCGACAAATGAACGACTATATACCGTGTGGAATTTTTATTTATGTTCTTAAACCTCACCGAGCGAGTGCGAGAAGAACGGACGGCCAGCTTATGCAACGGGAGGAGACGTTTGTGTGGATTTGTCACTCGACGTTGAGATGCTTCATGTACTTTCGAGTCTCGGAGAAATGAACACGACTGTCGTGGTGCAATGCCAGCAGCGTGTGCTGCATCTCGGGGCATGTTGTCCAACGGACGTGTGTGTTAAGCCGGCTGTCCCATCTGCATTTAGGTACGATGGTAACTGTCGAAAAGAGTTAACTGGCCATTGTGTGCTGGATCCTTGGATACGTTTCCGGCACTGTAGGATGAGCTCCATAAGTGGGCTGCTGCGTTGTAGTTATGGCACAGGTAAAGGATGGGCCAAATGGCCTTTAATTTACCTGCGTCTTGTAGCTGTGCCTCTGATACACCTGTGCCGATGTGATGTCGTTTAAAATCCAATGTTATCGTGAGAATTCGTAACTTGAAATTACTACCATGAATAATTATTTGTTACCTTCATCACCATCATCATCATCATCATCATCATCATCATCGTCATCGTCTACCTCCTCCCAAAGTGTTTACACATTTGTTGTGTTCGTACAAATAATCAAGCAGCAAATTGTCGTTTGTTCCTCGATCACAGGTTGGACAACATGGTTCAATGTTTGCCTGACATTGTATACAATGACAACATAATTATTTCTTACAACAAAGCAAGATAATGTGCAGGGCCGAGATAAAATATATCCTATAGTGTGCGGTTCGTACTGTGTGTACAGGGGGGTTGTACACATATAATCCAACGTCACAGTGCAGCCCCGATAAGGCGGGAATTCCGTTCCAACCTCCATCCCCGGAGGTGCGATTCATGGTCTGGTTATCGGGAATATGAGGATACAGACATCTGTCACGCAGGGACATTGAATACATGCAGATATGGCTGGAAATTTCAAAATAGAATTTACCTGAGGGTGTGTGTGTGTGTGTGTGTGTGTGTGTGTGTGTGTGTGTGTGTGTGTGTGTGTGTGTGTGTGTGTGTGTGTGTGTGTGTGTGTGTGTGTGTGTGTGTGTGTGTGTGTGTGTGTGCGCGCATGTCCGTATACATGTTCGTGTGTGTGTGTGACATGTTCGTGTGGGTGCACATGTTTGTGTGTACATGCTTGTCCGTGTGTGTGCATATCGGTATACATGTTCGTGTGTGTGAATGTGCACACGTTTGTGTGTTTACATGCTTATTCGTGTGTGTGTGTGTGTGTGTGTGTGTGTGTCTGTATACATGTTCATGTGGTGTGTGTGTGTGACATGTTCTTGTCTGTGCACATGTTTCTGTGTACATGCTTCTTCGTGTGTGTGCATGTCGGTATACATGTTCGTGTGTGTGTGTGTGTGTGTGTGTGTGTGTGTGTGTGTGTGTGTGTGTGTGTGTGTGTGTGTGTGTGTGTGTGTGCCCGTATACATGTTCATGTATTGTGTGTTTGACATGTTCGTGTGTGTGCACATGTTTGTGTGTACATGCTTGTTCGTGTGTGTGCATGTCCAGATATGTGTGTGTACATATTTGTGTGTGTCCATGCTTGTTTGTATTTGTGCATGTCCATATATGTGTGTGCGTGTGTACATGCTTGTGTGTGTCCATGCTTGTTTGTGCTTGTGCATATCTGTTTACATGTTCGTGTGTGTGTGTGTGTGTGTGTGTGTGTGCACACGCGTGCTCATGTCCATGCACCTTGCTTTAGACAAGACAGAACTTGCAAAGTTAAGCTTTTCCATGTGACACTTGACCTGTGAATTGTCTAGGGGGCTAGACCAGAGGATAGGCGGTTAAAAAATAGAGACCACTGACCTGTCTGTGATGTGGGAGCAATTGGCCTTGTACTTGGGCCCCATTGCAAGGATTTGATAATAATAGAAAGAGCTTTAGATTTCACAGAACCCAGGAGAGACGGGTGTGGTTCTGAAGCCCCAGCTCATAAGGAGGAGCAGTGTTCCATTGAGCGATGGCTTAGGGTCTTGTAGGCTGGGAGTAATTCTGAATCTTTTTAATGAAAGACTTGGAGCAACAGAAGATGTCCAGTGTGCGGCTGGCTTTGGAGGCCAACTTTGCGAAGTGGTCGCTCAGGGGAGGTCATGGCTGATGGTAAGGCCTAGAAGTTCAAGAGACTGAATCTTTTCCAGTATCTGACCATGGAAATGGATGTATGTGGGTTCTTGTGATGAACCTTCCAGAGCAGCAGGGAGAGACTGCGAGATTTTCCAGGATTGAAAGACATGTTCCATTTGTCAGAGCAGCATCTAATCAATTTCAAAACAGCAGAGAGCGATGCAGCTGCGGTTTGCCTAATGGGGGTACCGAACGACACAATGTGGAGTCTGTCTGCAAAAAAAGCTGGAGACGGTTTTCCAGAGCATCACAAAGGTCGTTTATGGCGATGAAATGATTATTTATGAAGAAACCGAAGATGGTTGGGTGAAGGACACTCTGCCTTGCAGACCACCTGCAGCTACATCCTGGTGTTGTAATCATTGTCCCTATCACAACCACAACCATCTCCCTCTGCGTCATGGATGATTCCAGCCATCGGAGCATTGGTCCTTAAATTCCCATCGATCTTACATTTCGCAGCACTCCTCCATGCTAGACTTGATCAAATGCTGCATTGATGTCAAAGGCAGCAACTGTCACTTCTTCACTGGCATTGTGCTATAACTTTATCAAATTCATTGCAGTGATAAGATGGCCTCCAGAGGTATGCCCTCACCTCTAAGCTGTGCAAACAGGAAATGGGTACAAGTAGGTTCACTCACCTCAAATAGAGGTATATACTCGCCTTCAGCACATGAGGAAAAGTACATACAACCTCGGTTCGAATCCCGACCCAGCTATAAACTGTCATCCTGGTGTTTCACAGGAAGGATGATTCATCAATGTGTGTGCCTTCCCTCAGATGGACCTAAAACTGGAATCCTGTCTGTCGGCATTAGTTGGGGGACGTGAAACATCCCACGGGGTACTTCACGAAGAGTCGGCGAGCTATTGCAAGCATCATGACCAAGTTCCAAATTCCTGCCTTAACCAGGAGAGGGCATTGCATCAGCCATACAACTGCTCTCTCAGCCAATGATGTGACCCTATAGCCTTGTGCTGCTTCTCAACAAAGAAGAAGAAAAAGAGGATTAAACGCATTTCTTTCACACAATTAGATTTGCATTGAAATCGGCCGACGGCCTGTGCAGCCAATTTTATGATTCCTGGCACGACATGCATCCCCTTAATGGTTAAAAATACGAAATGCAAGTGCACAGGTGAATTAACATGTCACACCATTATCACTCTTGCTGAAGGAGAGGGTATTTTATTTGGGTTTGTTTGTTTGTTACTTGCAAAATCGAAGATTTTTTTCAACTATATTGGTTAGTCGATTTTGTTATTCTGTCTGTCTGTCTGTCTGTCTGTCTGTATGTTTGTCGCCTACAGGTCACAATTTTAAACCGATCTTCAGAAAACTTCACCAAATGTTAGAGTTTGTCATAAGGCTGAAGCCTGTTGTTTTTGAGGTCAAAAGGTCAACATAGGCCAAAGGTCAACAACTTAGGTGAGATTTCTAAAATCCTCAATTTTCATCCGATTGACTTGATATGTGAAGAGGATTTATTTTTCAGGTCACTGAATTCAACCACCAATTATTTTGGAGGTCCACATAGGCCAAAAGGTCAACATAGGCTGAATTTCTAAAATTGACAATTTTCATCCGATTCACTTGAAATTTGAAGAGGAGTTGCATATTTGGTCGTTTAATTCAACTACCAATTATTTTTAGGGTGAAATTTGTTTTATGGACTTTGCAAGTTTCGTACTTTGCACGATGTCTTCTTTACTTACGAAATCGAAAGATTTCGAAAGTATATTGATGCCTTCCGTTTCTGTTTGTTTGTTTCTTTGTTTGTTTTTTGTTTGTTTGTAGGCACGATAACTCGAGAACGGAAGAAGCTACCAATGTCAAATTACACCACGTGATTCAGGAGGGTCGTGGCAAGTGCTGATTAGATTTTGGTCAAAATCGGTCAAAGGTCAAGGTCACAGTGAGGTCAAACATAATTCTGTAAATTCATGTGGAGAAATGGAGATTTTTTGCTTCGCTCGACGTTACGAGTTCGTTTTAACTTCGATTTTAATTTTGTCTTCGGGTTTTGCGATCGCTTAGGACGCTTAAAACTCGGTTGTCGAAATTCTGGAACAGCGATGAATAACTGATATATATATATATATATATATATATATATATATATATATATATATATATATATATATATATATATATATATATAAGTCTTTTATCAGATTCTTCTGAAAAGTAATACACCTATTATCTGGCATATCCTGCTGGTACTGAATCACTTTTTTTTTTAAATAAAAACAAAAAAATGGAATTTTTATAAGAAATCTAGTTTTTGTCTGGGACTCATTATCTGCAAACCACAGTGTAAAATCGTAGACCACAATGAATTCAGAATTCAAGCTCCCCTTGGGCTTCTGACTGATTCATGCTTTTATAAGACAAGGTCAGAGGTCAAGTTGACGATTTTGTAAGTACCAGTCTATGACTACTTGTTTGTTTGTATGTTTGTTTGTTTGTTTGTTTGGAGGCACGATAACTCAAGAACGGAAGAAGCTACCAATGTCAAATTACACCACGTGATTCAGGAGGGTGATGGCTCGTGCTGATTAGATTTTGGTCAAAATCCGTCAAAGGTCAAGGTCACGGTGAGGTCAAATATTCGATTTTTGATGGTTTGGTACAGATAACTCGAGAATGGAAGAAGCTACTAATGTCAAATTACACCACATGATTCAGGAGGCTGATGGCTAGTGCTGATTAGATTTTGGTCAAAATCGGTCAAAGGTCAAGGTGACAGTGAGGTCAAACATCCAAAAATGATAACTCGAGAACGGAAGAAACTTCCAATGTCAAATTACACCACATGATTCAGGAGGGTGGTGGCTAGCGCTGATTAGATTTTGGCCAAAATCGGTCAAAGTCAAGGTCACAGTGAGGTCAAACATCCAAAACATTTGATTTTTGATGGTTTGGTACAGAATCATCGTAGAAACTTCTGGTTTGCGTCGCAACCTTCTCAAGAGACAGCTTTTATTAGACAAGGTCAGAGGTCAAGTTGACGATTTCGTAAGTACCAGTCTATGACTGCTTGTTTGTTTGTTTGTTTGTTTGTAGGCACGATAACTCGAGAACGGAAGAAGCTACCAATGTCAAATTACACCACGTGATTCAGGAGGATGATGGCTAGCGCTGATTAGATTTTGGTCAAAATCGGTCAAAGGCCAAGGTCACAGTGAGGTCAAACATCCAAAACATTCGATTTTTGATGGTTTGGTACAGAATCATCGTAGAAACTCCTGGTTTGCGTCGCTACCTTCTCTCGAGACAGCTTTTATTAGACAAGGTCAGAGGTCAAGTTGACGATTTCGTAAGTACCAGTCTATGACTGCTTGTGACTTACGAAATCTAAAGATTTCGTAAGTATGTTGATGCCTTCCGTTTCTGTTTGTTTGTTTGTTTGTTTGTAGGCACGATAACTCGAGAACGGAAGAAGCTACCAATGTAAAATTACACCACGTGATTCTGGAGGGCGATGGCTGGTGCTGATTAGATTTTGGTCAAAATCGGTCAAAGGTCAAGGTCACGGTGAGGTCAAATATTCGATTTTTGATGGTTTGGTACAGATAACTCGAGAACGGAAGAAGCTACCAATGTCAAATTACACCACGTGATTCAGGAGGCTGATGGCTAGTGCTGATTAGATTTTGGTCAAAATCGGTCAAAGGTCAAAGTCACAGTGAGGTCAAACATCCAAAAAATGATAACTCGAGAACGGAAGAAGCTTCCAATGTCAAATTACACCACGTGATTCAGGAGGGTGATGGCTAGCGCTGATTAGATTTTGGTCAAAATCGGTCAAAGGTCAAGGTCACAGTGAGGTCAAACATAATTCTGTAAATTCATGTGGAGAAATGGAGATTTTTTGCTTCGCTCGACGTTACGAGTTCATTTTAACTTAGATTTTAATTTTGTCTTCAGTTTTTGCGATCGCTTAGGACGCTTAAAACTCGGTTGTCGAAATTCTGGTAAAAATCGGATGTTTTGGAGATGTTTTAAGATTGTATAAAAAAAATTTCACTCGCGCGTCATGGGTCGTCACGTGATGCAGTGCGCAATTCCGTAAATTCATGTGGAGAAATGGAGTATTTTTGCTTTGCTCGACGTTACGAGTTCGTTTTAACTTCGATTTTAATTTTGTCTTCGGTTTTTGCGATCGCTTAGGACGCTTAAAACTTGGTTGGCGAAATTCTGGTAAAAATCGGATGTTTTGGAGACGTTTTAAGATTGTATAAAAAATATTTCACTCGCGCATCACGGGTCGTCACGTGGTGCAGCGCGCTCGAGCAGACGCGTCGTTGACTCACGTATGGTTTTGCGTGTGCGCGCTGACGGTGTTTTCGATAAAGATGGTGTTTAAAACTCATTTTTTTATCCCAATTAAGGTTATCCTCACATGCCTGACTCGCTGAGCCGTCGGATTATGCAAAGATTGTTGGTGGATGGCCGAATATTACGGTTTTGTGACTGATAAAATAATATAAAATAATTGCGTGGAGAAATGGAGATTTTTGCTTCGGTCGACGTTACGATTTTTGATGGTTTGGTGCAGATTCATCGTATAAACTTCTGGTTTGCGTCGCTACCTTCTCCAGAGACAGCTTTTATTAGACAAGGTCAGAGGTCAAGTTGACGTTTTCGTAAGTACCAGTCTATGACTACTTGTCTTGTTTGTTTGTTTGCTTGTTTGTTTGTCCGCACAGAAATTTCATGTTTCTCTTTGCAATCGCTTGGTGGATTGTACCAAAAATTTTTACCATTGGTGCAAATGCTCCTTTAGAATGTTTGAATGATAATTATGATGTCGTAGCTCACATGGTGTGGCAGCCATATTGAAAATACAGAAAAACTTTGGACCTTTGTATCTCTGAAACCGCACCAAGGAAAAAACTGAAACTTGGCACATAGCAAGTACTCCTCATGGGGAATGAGTTTGATTTTTATGACTTCATCGGTGCCTTCATTATGACGTCATAATTGCATATGTGGAACGCCACATCTGATCAGTATGAAAATTGAGGATCATCTCAGGATGAAATGTTCCACAGAAAAAATTTTTGATGATGTCATCGGTCACGTGATTTGGCAGCCATATTGTGAAAAAAAATTCAAAAATCTTCCTCTCTGAAGTAGCTCAACAGATCGAGGCAAAAGTTTACATGTATGACCGCCTATCCATGAGGAACAAAAGGTTCACACAAATGACATCATCCGTCACATGATTTGGCACCCATATTTGATTTACCCTAAAACCTATAAAAAAATCTTCTTCTTCAGAACGGCTGGACAGATTGAGGGGAAACTTCACACAAATGTTCCCCAAGTCTTGAGGCTACCAGGGTATTCACGAATAATTGATATCACGTAGTCTGGCAGCCATATTGGATTGAGTGAAAAACTTTTAAAAATTATTTCTCTTGAATCAGTCGATGTGAAACTTCACAATTATGATCTCGTAATGATGGGGAATATAAATTTTATATTTCAACCTGATTGGACATATGATCTGGCAGCCAGAATTATATAAATTTTTGAATCCTGGAATTTTTTTTTTCCTTTTTTGAATTGGACTGACTTGGTTGTACCTGGAGGGGTTTGAGGGTCGAGAAGTAGCAGCTAAAATGCGAATCCTTTCCAGGTTCCTCCTTATGACTTAATCTTTGCTTTTTTTCTTGTTCAGGTTCCTTCTGATGACTCCAATGCAGGACTGTACCTATTTGGTCTTCCATTTGATTTGATTTGAATTTATTTCAATCCCATTTTACATTAACTTTAATAATAATAAACGTCATGGGTCAGGGTTAGTTGTCCGATCAAAGCGGGGTTGCATCAAAGCAGGATGTCTTGGTACCCGGTCATCACTGCCAATAGTTATAAAGTGGCAGTTCTAATTATGTCATTAATTACGTAACACACCAGTACAGAAATGCCACACAAAATACACCACACAAAACTACACAAACACCACACATAAGTCCTGGCAAGGGTCTGCAATCTATGATTGCTCTTTTTCTTGTTATTTATATGAAGTTAAGAGGACAAAAGAGTCCATGATTCCAAAAAGTTTTAAACAACAAAAAGTGCTTACAACCTGCTCCGAACTCTGAACAGACTGAAGGACAAAACATAAACGTAAATCCCTCCTCTTATCTCTTGATACAGTGAAGTTTCTGCGCAGAGCTATGCACTGTGCACAGTGCCTCCAATGACATTCATTAGGGATGATTTCCACCTTCCACCAGCTATATGATGATATGTACCATGCTCCTTATATGGCGTCCGTGCTATAGTCTCTGGGCAAGGGTTTCACGAGCTTTGAATCTCTACCATGCTCCTTCCATGGCGTTCGTGCGATAGTCTCGGGGCAAGGGTTACACGAGGTTTGAATCTCGAAGTAGTCTCTGGGCAAGGGTTATGCCATTGCCTTCCCAGTAGTCAGTCATGGCAGGAATTTTTAACTGGTCAGGATGCCGGCAATAGCTCACCTTCTCTTCGTGAAGGACCCCGTGTTGTCTCTAAAGTTAACCACCTAGTTCCGGCAGATGGCATGCCAGTTTAACATCCTTGCGAGGGACCGCACACACATTGTTGGACCACCCTGCCTGTGAAACACCGGGATGACAGTTTATAGCTGCGTCGGGATTCGAACCCTGGCTAGACAGATCAGAGGTGAGTTTATCCTGGCTGGACAGACAGAACCCTGGCTTGAAATCGAGTCTAGACTATCCTGCCAGCCCTCCCAAAGCTAAACGGGAAAGATATTTGTGAGGACATCGGAGTAAGAGAAATGTATACAGTAGAATGATGAGGTGAGGAGGCAGGTGGTGGTAAAAAAAATAATTACACCAAATTTCAGACTTAATAAAGATGTGACCCCAAAGGCTGAACCCACATTTTCCAACGTACAACAATTGGGGTCTGCCCTCAGTCGCTATTGGGACTCGTTTCCTGAGGCTGAAAAGAAAATTTGCAAAACAGTGGCACAATTAATTTATTTAATTGGCATTATTATCCTATGAGATGAGTGAATTGGTGGGATCCCTGAACTTGTCCCTTTCTGACCCGTCCGGTGATCATTGAACTTTTCTCGGTCCCAATTTCATTTCCAAGCCCCCATCCTCCGTGGTGATAACCCGAGGCTCCTGGATTCTGGCAATGCATCTCACAGTAGCAAGAGCATCCTCATGGCCGTGGGGCATAGGAACGAAGCCCCAGGTGAGTTTCCAACCTGTACGTGTGAAGTCACAACATTGCATCTACGCACCCTTTCACTTTGATCAGCAATGACATGAAAGGTTGTGCCAGGCGCAGCGAGCAGAGCCGACCAACCTTCGTGCTAATCCGTTTTCAGGGAGAGCGCATCAGAGCAAGGAACAAAGCAGAAAAGGCGGGTGGAATAAAAATGCTTCAGAGTTGCCAATAAAAGCGTCAAAAGAGAGTGAAAAAAAAATAATCAGCTTTTCTCTATAAATCCTTGGCCAAAGTAAGGGCTTATAGATATAAAAGTTAATCTGATTAGTCAATCGAAACTTGATTCATTGTCTAAAAGTTTCACGATTCGCCGATTATACGGCTCATATGGAAATGCTTTATCGCGTTGAATACAATTTGAAACGTCCCAGGTAAACTGGGTCGAACAAAGAGGCCCACTACACCCGTGTCGCAACTCGTTATATAATGTATATCAGTCCAGGCCGATAGACAGATGCTGCTTCCGGCGCGACCGGAAGCAGAGTCGGTCGGGGAGGGGGGGCAAGTTAGTGCCAGGGTACATTTACATAACGGTGAAATCAAATAGGGCCGCGATGGCCAGCCTTATTAGCGTGTGTAATTGGCTGAGGCAGGCAGTGCTTGGGAGTAATGCATTACTGACGGGCATCCAGATAAGTGGAGGCAAGGAGCTGGCTGCCAGTATCTTTTCCATTTATCTCGGGGGGAAATTAACTTGGAACTGGGTAGAGAGGGTGGCTGGAGAAAGAGACGCAGTGGCCAGACATTACCTGCCTGATGCTATCGCATAACTTTAGGAAGGCCAGCCGGGAGGTTGAAGGCACCGAGGTGCTTCGGCCGTACCTCGGAGAGACACCCAGCCACTTTTATCTGCTGCATTTTTGCTGCATCGTAAGAGCAATGAGACAATAACAGCGCCAATCTGTCTGTTCAGCAGCCATGTGCAAAGGAATTGGTCGGGGGTGGGGGAGGATGGGGGTACACGGGGAGGATTATGAGCACGACGAGTAGAAAATCATCATAATAGCCAGGCACAAAGGTAGAATAATTTGCACAGGTACATGGAAACTCAGCTAAACGGGAAGTTTAAACCCTTTTCTATAAAATGTCCAAATGTGCATTTGCTGAGTCTCATGATCATGATCTGAAACTGGCATTTCATGCTTCGTTGGTAATTGAAATAGCCTTATCGTACATTCAGCACCAAAGACTGAGCCATCAGTTCTGCAAGCATACTTGCAATGGTGGCCATGAGGGGTCTAGTGTCATTGCGGGTCAAAGAAGGTGGTTTGTAAAACTCGGGAATCACCAAATAAATAGGTTTGTCTGATCATTCAAATGGATTTTATTTTTGCATTGAGTCCACAAAGCCAGAACAGATGTACCACACCAGGGAAGACAGAAATGTGTTCGTCCATCATAAAATAACCTGATAAGTGGAACACACACGGTACATTGTTTTTCATCAACCCTCGTTACATGACGACCTCTCAACACCCACCCCGCTAGTTCAGGCAATGTTACCGTAGTCGACGTTGCCTTGCAAGCTGGGACGGCACAGAGGACGCTTTGCCGTCGTTATCGGAGGGCCATCGGCCTTTAAATCCTCAACAAAGCAATCTCTGACGCTTCGTACAAAGAAGTCGGTGTACAAAGCCGATGGAAGGCAGCCCTACTCTATTCCTACAGCTGTAACGCCAGGGACCATGGATGTCGGCATGTCTGCAAAAACGGATGAAGACCTTACAGGTGCCTGGTGGACTGTTGGGTTTCTGGTCACCATGAAGAAAAACGAGCTAGTTTTGGTCTTCATCTTCGTGTGCCATCCACTCCCTATGTGTAGGATCTTCCAAATGTAAGCATGGCAACTTATGTAGTTATAATTGGTGATGGAGTGAAGGCCTTTTACAGATCAGTTGTGAAAGAAGATCAATTTTTGTACAACCCTCGCCCACTTCGCCACTTTCATACTCCTTACAGAGTGTTGCTGCTGCCAAAGCAATTTTTGGCAAGGGTTATACTGGGTGGTTTGCCATTGCCTTCCCAGTATTAGTTAGGACTGGAATTTGTTCATGGTGTTGGCCATAGCTTTCCTGCTCTTCGTGGAGGACACCGCAGGATCTTTAACGTCCACCGACTAATGCCGGCATCGGGGACGCCCAGTATAACGTCCATTCGAGGGATGGCACACATATTGATGTGACACACCGGGATGACTGCTTATAGCTGGGTTGGGATTCGAACCTGGGCTGGACAGCTTAGAGGCGTATGTCTAGGTCATCCTGCCAGGCCCTCCTCCTTTACCATCCATTATTGTCCAAACTGTGAACAATATGTAGATGAGCACTTGCTGAATACAGAACTGTGACAGCATTTTTGGCAACAATGGTTTCCCAATCTAGAGAATGCAATGTTTGATAGAAATAACTTTACAAGCGGCTTTTCACTCACAATAAGGGCTATCACAGGAGAAGCAAGGAGGGGTGGGGTCGGGGGGAGGGGGGGTGTTCAGAGAATTAAATATGAGAAACGAAGAGAAGGAATGGTGTTTTTGGAGATCTCCGCAGCGTATTAGCATCGACCCCTATCCGAATGGGGATGACCGTGCAATGGTCACAAACGGATTTCACAAGTTCATGTTTTCGGCAGTCTTTGACATCACCACTGTTTTAACCCTAATCTGTATTGAAAACCCCTTCCGATAAAAAGTATTCAATGCGAACATTATAACAAAGCTCGACACAAGCACTTGAACCCAAAGACCAGATCACGTACATGATGGACCTTATCAAAGCAATGCGTTCCACATACCTTGGCGCAAAGGCCAGAACACACGTCCTGACAATGGCTACTCTTGCAAATCCTATTTTGAGAAACATGTTTTCATGGAATAATGTGTTTTTTAATCCAAATATTAGGCCAAAATGAAACACGTGTACTCCGACCCGAAGACCTCAGAACAAGGTCATGTACAAAGGTTGTTGGTAAAACTACCAAAGGCCAAAATGCATGGCCATGGAAGAAGCACTTACTGTTTCTGCCATAATGGCATCATCAGCACATAAATCAGGAAATTTTTCAACATAAAACGGGTTGCTTTGCCCTTTGGGTTTGGGTTATGTTCCCTGAACTTGAATGCCAAAGGACACCGTGACTGCAATGGTGTGGAAAATGTAATAACATTCACCGGCAAATATAAAAAGCACAGGTGTAAATAAAAGTGTAACTCCAAAGAAAAGTTAGAAAACAAGTAAAGACAGAAGAAGAAGAAAAAGATGAAGCGAAGAGTGGAAAGAAGTATGGGAAGAGAAACAGGAGTAAGGGATTGGGAAGGGAGAGGAATGTACGGAGCGCAGGTGATGGGCAAGGTCAAAATTCGGGAATTTTTGCACATGTAATAAATATCTGGACAAAAACAACTTCCCTCATGCTGCTGAAATGTTTTTTGTCCCTTTTGTTTTCAAAATGGCTAAAATGTCGTTTCCCAGCTTCCAGTGTGATGGGTCGAACCACTCGCTAGGGGGCGCATCACGGTACGACTGGACCGACAGTGTGGATGTGGACCAAGATACAAATAATAACAATACGAGTATGTACTTTAACCAAGCTGTGGCTGCAGTCTTCTCGTGATGTGTAAATATTCGGTTATTTTAAAATCCTTACACGGGGTTGTGGTCAAAAAAACACACAAACAAAGGTATATGTCGGTGAACAAAATATGGATCGACCGATGGCCACTGTTGACTTGAGACAGACATGCTTTGCCAGTATGCAGATAAATGGGGAGATGATGGACAAATAGATGAGTAGATAAGGAAAGGCCAATCTTGGGTTGGGCTATTGGGAATGTGTAGCATGGTGGTGCCATGCAGGTTGTGACATCATTACCGTGACGGCGCTGGCGCCAAACCCGTCTGCACGTCCCGTGATGTATCAAGGCATTGCACACCTGTCTGTAAGCTCACCGGACGATCAACAACAATCCTGCAGACAGTTTACAACCATGGATGGCTTCGGTGGCGTCGGCACGGAGCACCTTTCAAAGCACTTCGTTCAAGTCGCAACAAAAACGCGCAAATTGGGCACGATTATGAAGTTGGCCTTGTTCTTGTGCAATTCATTTGGTTTTGTTTTTTGTACGGTATAAGATTTGGATTTTAACAGCTCTGAACTACAACAACTGGGTTTCAATATCAATCGTTGTTTCACGATTTAAGAGCAGCTTGGAGCTGGAGTCGTGGGTAAACTCTTCTTGCATTCCAATCACTGGTCAATCTTGGGCTGGCAGGATGGTCCAGACTCTCGAGGTACTCACACTCACCTCAAAGCTCCCAAGCTTGGGATAGGATCTCGTTTCACAGGCAGGGTGATTCATCATTGTGTGCCGTCCCTCGGATGGATGTTAAACTGGGCGTCCCGTCTGTCGACATCAGTTGGTGGGTATTAAAGATCCCACGGTGTCCTTCGTGAACAGTCGGTGAGCCATCGCCGGCACCCTGAATAAATTACAAATTCCTGTTCTAACGTAAAGGGGCACTGCATCAGTGGCACTGCCACACTCCCTGCAATAAATGATGCCAAGTCCTCCATACGAAGGACAACTGGTCAAGCCATTACACATTTTTCGGGAATCGGCAGGTTGGAGTCAGTTTGATTACCACCTACAGTACGTACTGTATACTACCTAGGAACCTTGAGTAGCTGTCACCGAAAAACGATGTTACATTTATATACAACTTTCGGGGATATGTTAACAAACATTGTTCTTTATAAACAGCTTCGTGTGAGGGAAGGAAAAAAGTTTGGCTCGGTAATTTAGAAAACACGTAAATACGGCAAATGGTTCGGAAATCGGATGGTATTTCACAACAACTCGATCAAAATGGCGGAGCACAAACCACTCGCTCAGGGTGACGGAGCACGAACCGGTCGCTCAGGGTGACGGAGCACGAACCGGTCGCTCAGGGTGACGGAGCACGGACCGGTCGCTCAGGGTGACGGAGCACGAACCGGTCGCTCAGGGTGACGGAGCACGAACCGGTCGCTCAGGGTGACGGAGCACGAACCGGTCGCTCAGGGTGACGGAGCACGAACCGGTCGCTCAGGGTGACGGAGCACGAACCGGTCGCTCAGGGTGACGGAGCACGAACCGGTCGCTCAGCGTGACGGAGCACGAACCGGTCGCTCAGGGTGACGGAGCACGAACCGGTCGCTCAGGGTGACGGAGCACGAACCGGTCGCTCAGGGTGACGGAGCACGAACCGGTCGCTCAGGGTGACGGAGCACGAACCGGTCGCTCAGGGTGACGGAGCACGAACCGGTCGCTCAGGGTGACGGAGCACGAACCGGTCGCTCAGATTGACGGAGCACGAACCGGTCGCTCAGGGTGACGGAGCACGAACCGGTCGCTCAGGGTGACTGAGCACGAACCGGTCGCTCAGGGTGACGGAGCACGAACCGGTCGCTCAGGGTGACGGAGCACGAACCGGTCGCTCAGGGTGACGGAGCACGAACCGGTCGCTCAGGGTGACGGAGCACGAACCGGTCGCTCAGGGTGACGGAGCACGAACCGGTCGCTCAGGGTGACGGAGCACGAACCGGTCGCTCAGGGTGACGGAGCACGAACCGGTCGCTCAGGGTCACGGAGCACGGACCAGTCGCTCAGGGTGACGGAGCACGAACCGGTCGCTCAGGGTGACGGAGCACGGACCGGTCGCTCAGGGTGAGGAGCATGAACCACTCAGTCAGGGTGACTGAGCACGAACCACTCGCTCAGGGTGACGGAGCATGAACCGGTCGCTCAAAATGACATAGCGTGGTACCACAATCAACAATGGGTGCTCGGTAAGTGGCTTAAGTACTTATGCAAGCACTCCAATGAGAGGGTTGATAAGGAACGGTTGGCCAGGCTGTCGCTGCATACCATAAAAGATCCCTTTCACTTTAAAGCCCGTCTTCATCACGCACGCAGCAGTTAATGAAATAAATTTAATTCCTTCAAAAAATGACTTTATCCACAAAAGAGTTGCTGCTTAATGCAGAACAACCCTGGAAATATCTCAAAGTTCAATCGCGCTTGAAATAAACATTGCAAAGAATTCGCCATTTTGTCTGCTCAGGGTGATTGAGCACGAACCACTCACACGTGTCTGTGCACGTGTCACTTGGTTCATCGGTTTGAAGTCCCCGTAAATATTTTCACTTTTTAAAAAAAATATCCGTTTTTTACCATATTTGGTTTGATTCCCTGTTGAGCACCTCCCAAAACCTCCAAAAATATAGCCACAGATCTGGCAGACACTATGGATAGTCAGCCCCTCTGGGGGACAGGGTGCGAGGTCTTGCAGTGAATGCATTAAATCATATAGCTCAATGAAGCTGGTTAATTTTGGCACATTCCTAATTTTTTTGTTTTCTCAATACAATTATCCAAATATGAGAAAAAGAAAAGTTTAATGCTTTGGGAATTTCACATTTTCTTGTGCATGTATGGAGGAGGGAACATAGCCTAGCTTGATTCAAGTAAATAGGTCTATCGGCTTAGTTATAAGATTCGTTATTTCTTTAAATTATCAGATTTCACAACAGATTTCGACATTTATTTAGTCCGGATGATATCCGATCCTAAAAAGCGAAATAATATTTTGACGATATACTTTAATTCGTCCGTGAGAGTCGGTCTTGGAAAATCATATCATAATGCATGAAAATGGCTCCAAGATCCTCATTTGAAAAACTATAGGACTTACAACAGCGATGTACACAACGATTCATAACTAAACTTTGTCGTTAAAAGATCATTGCAGCCTGTTCTAAGTCGGGGTGAGGTTGAGCAGGCCAAAAAAACATGGCGGCTTCAGACCCCAGCGAGGTTACCCAGAAAACGCCTTAAGACCTGAGACAGCGAGGTGGACGAGGATTGCTTGACGAAGGATATAATTTAATAAGGACGTTAATTATCTTCAAAAGGGGTGTTTTAATTAACCCAAACACTCAATTTTTACTCTTGCACTTCCATGAAGTTTTCTTTGTATGCATGCAAAGTTTCAAGCTGCTAGGTTTTATAGTTTTGGAGTTATGGAGGAGACACTGACACACTGTTACACACACACGCACACAAACACATAAACACACACACACACACACACACACACACACACACACACACACACACACACACACACACACACACACACACACACACACACATTGCCTTTTATTAGTACAGAAGAAGATAGATAGTGACTTAAATAGAAAAAGAAAAATCTTCACAAGGTCAAGAACAGAATTATGGGACAGAAAAACAAATAAATTAATTACATCCTAAACTGGAAGGACACTCGGTCGAGTGCATACCACGCAATGCCTGATCCACAAGAACATATCTGGCCCAATACATTTTTTCAGATATTGTGCTAAATATCGTTTTTGGCCCAATTTATCAACGGTGAAAAAAACACTGAAAAAATTCTCGTAACCAGATGCTATTCGGATATTCACCAAAATCGAATCACTTTGTCATGGTCAAACACCCAACCTGTCCACCAAGTTTCGTCCGAATCCGTCCTCAACTTTTTCAGTTACCGTGCTCTATATTTGTTTAGCACAATCTCTCAATGGTGAAGAATCACTTGAAACATTCTGGTAGCCGGATCCGGATTCGGATCTTCACCAAAATCGAATAACTTTGTCGTGGTCAAACACCCAACCTGTCCACCAAGTTTCGTCCGAATCCGTCCTCAACTTTTTGAGTTACCGTGCAGAGAGAGAGAGAGAGTCCCAAAAGTCTGGATCCATCGGCATTTTTCCTAATATACAATTTGATATTTTTCTTTTTCTTGCAGATCCAAGATGGCTTCGAAACTAACAATGGAAGATCAAATTGAACTCATTCACATGTACGCAAGACAGGATTCTTCACATCGAGTAGTTGCTGACGAATTCAACAGAAAACATCCTGATCAGCATCCAATAACACATGCCA
>NC_140962.1:105593839-105601339 GCF_056783735.1 Eptatretus burgeri
TCAAATACCCAATTATAGCTGCTGATAAAATATCGACACGGAAATCGTAGCAGCTTCAAGCAAATGTTCCTGCGATGAATGCGTGACGACGAACAGCGTGTGAACCTCATTATATGGAATCTGCTTGAGTGCACTGATGCATTTATCATACAGGTTTTCCCTCTTGTGGTTTGTGAGTCAGGATGTCGAGAATCTAACAAATCATGTTATAGGTGATTAGAATGCAATTGATAGGGAATTTCTCATCTTCAAAAGGCATTACAGCCGGTTAAAGTTACCCAATCAGGATTATTAAGTCTCACATGATAATGTTGATGTGTGAAGCTTTTGGGATCACGACAGGACTCGTCGTAGCTTGCAAGTTCCGTATTCGAGATCTTCCAGGACTGAGCACGCATCGTGTGCCCGGTATCCACCGAGTAGGTCTTCATCTCAGACTGAGCAGGCATCGTGTGCACCAAATCTACTGAGGGGTGTTCATGAGGAACTGGCCCCGTCACCGTATGTCAGGTGTTAGGGGGAGAGGGACATCATATATGACTGTAATATGCAGATGGTGAGACACAACGTCCTTTCCAACATATCCTTGATTATGACACTTCATATGGTCAGGAGGAGTGAGTAACCGAATTGAAAAATGACATCTCCCAAAAGTATATTTATAATTTTGGTTTACATAATGAATTGAGAAATGGTTACGTCACAAACTAGAAGGGCACTCAGAAGAACACATATTTCTGCCACACGATGCCTGATCCAGTGGAACATATTGGGACCAATAATTTTTTTTGAAATATCATGATACGTATATATCGTTTTTTGACCCGATCTCTCAATGGTGAAGAATCAATTTAAAAATTAAATAACTCTTGTATCTGGATCTTGAGCAAAATCTCAAAAATTCTTCCTTGTCATACACCCAAGGTGTCTACCAAGCTTCATCCAAATCCGTCTAACTTTTTGAGATATCCTGCACACAAACAAACAAACGAAATTGCTCATTGAGCAAGGAATTGCCGGAATAACTTTGTCATATCTCCATGACCTCTCAAAAAACAAAAACCTGGAAATCAATTTGGTTCTTATAAGTCGATAGTGCTACTGTTTAATGAGCTATAGCACTTAGTTTGGTCATGATCATAACTTGGAAGTCAATCGGACTTGAAATGGCGTTTTTATCGCAATTTGAAATTTTTGACCCGACCCCCCTGACATTCGACCCCCGACCGCTAAGAAGGGTGTTGGTGTGACACCCCAATTAGACATATGGTTGGATGCAGAAATGGAGGCTGCACATTTTGGATTTGGTTTGAAGTCGATACGACCATTTTAGCGGACGTTATTGTGAAAATAAGAATTTCGGTTTTTCGGTGACCTTGACCTCTGACCTAGATTCACCAAAAACGACAAGTGTCGAAGGAGGACGATGGCCGACGTCTGCACCCAGTTTGGTCATGATCGCTGAAACAGTGTGGCTGCTACAGGGTAAACAAACACACAAACAAACAGACAGACAGACAGACAGACACACAGAATGACACACACAGCCGACCAACATAATTGCCGAAATCCGAAGGATTCTGGCAATTAACAAACAGACAGACAGACAGACACACAGAATGACACACACAACTGACCAACATAATTGCTGAAATCCGAAGGATTCTGGCAATTAACAAACAGACAGACAGACAGACACACAGAATGACACACACAACTGACCAACATAATTGCTGAAATCCGAAGGATTCTGGCAATTAACAAACAAGAAAAATGTCGTGCATAGCATGATAATTGCGAAATCCATAAAACCAATTTGACCTGAAAAATAATTGGTAGTTAAATGCAATGACCAAATATGCAACTCCTCTTCAAATTTCAAGTCAATTGGATGAAAATTGAGGATTTTAGAAACTTGACTAATTTGTTGACCTTAGGCCTATGATGACCTTTTGACCTCAAAAAAAATATATATATATATATATACATACATATGTATGTGTATATATATATATATATATATATATATATATATATATATATATATATATATATATATATATATATATATATATATATATATATATATATATATATATATATGTGTGTGTGTATATGTACATATTGTTACGGATCTGGAAACCATATGCATTCAACATACAGATGTCCCAAAAGTCAGTTATGTCGTTAGTATGTGTGTAGTCAGATCCCATTCCTTTTGTCTAGTGGGAGAATCAAAGGTGTGCGTTGCGATTTCTTTTAGTTAGGTTATTACATCTAACAAGCCATATAATATAACAACCATCCCATCCCCCATCACGATCCACCGCCAACCGGCTGCCTTCTCGCACCCTGACGTGCCGAAGCTGGATCTCACGGTTCCATTTTCTCAGCTTCCACAAACGTTGTAAGTCTTTTACAACGACCTTTGCAACATTGATACTGTTGCTCGACAAGTATGAACCCTCGTGAAAGAGTGGGTGGGGTTTCCCGGCAGGGGCCGAAACCCCGCCCAGAAAGGGCAAACCCATAGGAGCCTGTCCAATCAGGGCGGGGAGTGACGTTTGTTCGAGCGAGCCCCGCCCCGTTGAGGGAGGTCCATAAATTCCCGAGGACTCTCTGAGGCAGGGGGTTGTTACGAAGGTTGTTCTGTGGTTTTTGACAGGGTTGTGGTGGTTGAGAGTCGAGTGAGGAAGAAGGGTCTTGGAGGAAGTTCTCCATGGGTTTCTAACAAGGTTTTGAATAGGGCTCTGAGGGTTGTTGTTGAGCGTGCAGTTCTTTTGAAGCGGAGAGTTGAGAAGAAGGTCGTGAAGGCGGTGGACGTGTCCCTGCTGGCCCTCTACAAGGAAAGGAAAGAGCGACCCTGACCACCCTCCATGGACCCCGCTATTCACCACCCGAGCTCCGCCACGAACCACGAGTCCCACACGTGCGACTGGGGACCAAACCAACGACCTTTGTCTGGTGCCGCATCGCGGAGCACCCCTTCCTCCTCATCTCTCCTCTGCTACAAGGGTCCAATAAAGAACTCTGGGTTCATTTTCATTTGTGTGTGTGTCTGCGTGTGGGCCCGTCTTTAAGTAGAACTGAATAAGTGTTTTTGGATCATTGTAAATATTCCTTGCTTGCATATTCACGTTAAGTGTTGCTTTGTGTCTTCATTTAATGTAAATAAATAATCACAGAAATGTTCTTAGTTTGTTTCCGTCCTTTCTTGAATTGGTCCAGCATGGTTCGGATCTGAGTTTAGGCGGGGTTTTATCCCCGGTAATCAGACAATTGTAGCCGGGACGTCCTGGACAGGCCCGCTCGACTGCATCCGAGCCGGAAAGGTGGGTGGCAGAGTGGTAGTCGGTAGGTGTAATTTTACCGCTGCCGGTAGAGTGAATCCGGTTCGGCCAGGCGTTCCGAGGGCGTGGATCCCCAGTAGCCGAGACCGTGTGGTTACTGAGGTACATTGTATCTAGACAAAATAACCCTACGCCACGCGGTCGAGATATTGGCATTCCACGGTTGGTTAAATGACCCGCCGGCTCGCGGAGTTATCCGAGCGACGGCCTCCAATTCTGGGGAGTTTGTTGGGAGATGACGCAACCTCCCGCACTCAGTGGTCGTTCTCGCCACCGATCTCCAGCCCACAACAATATATACATATACACACACTTCATGCTGATGACGAACTCTACCATGTGGTGAAGTTTCGTGAAGATCGGTTTAAAATTGTGACCTGAAGGCGATTGACATAAAAACAAACAAACAAACAGAGAGACAGGGGTGAAAACATAACCTCTTTCCACCTTCCACCTTCGGTGGTGGAGGTAAAAAGATAAAACTACAATCACAATGGATGGGGAAATGGCCTATAGGTACGCACACTCACCTCTAAGCTGTCTAAATTAGGTTCAAATCCCAACCCAGCTATAAACTGTCATCCCGGTGTTTCAAAGGCAGGCGGATTCATCAATGTGTGTACCGTCCCTCGGATTAGATGTGAAACGGAGAGCCCCATCAGCTGGTATTAGTTGGTGGATGTTTATGATCCCACGGTGTCCTTTGTGAAGAGTCGGTGAGCTATCGCCGGCACTCTGAACAAATTCCAAATTATTGCCTGAACTACTGTGGCAAAGACAATGGCAATCCACCCAGTATAACCCTTACCAATAACCTGCTTCGGCAACACCAACGCTCTGTAACGGACAGTGTGACCACTCCTTGGCTTTTTTCACAAGATCTTGGCTATTCGTTGTTCACCTTGGCGTCTTGGTTTTCTATAGGTTTTCTATTATCATTGCTTTTGCGAAACCTTGTGAATTCTTGGCTTTTTTCATTGGCTCACCTTGGCATTTATGAAAATGAGGAGTGGTGACACTGGTAACGGAGTATGGCACACCTGAATCAGAATGCTGTACTAATAACCTCTTGTGTATACTGTGTCGTCCAATGCAGTCCAGCCTGGTGTCAGTTTGTGGAGTACAGTGTAACATTTCACCAGACTGCATCATCTGGCCCCGTGTTGTACTATTCTGTGTGGTGCTGTGTTGCACCATGCTATATTGATCTATATTATGCTGCACTGTACTCTGATATAACACGCTGTGCCATGTGCACTACACTACTCTATCTACTGCATTAACTTCCAAAATACTGTACTAACTAACCTGCCTTGTCCTGCATCTACCTGTGACACAGAATGTTACAGAGGAAGTGCCATAGTTTTAAATAATTACAAGTCTGAAGACGACAATGGTTCACGAGCGGTATTTGACGATGTAGATTGTTTCAGAAGTCAAGGATGAGACATTGTGATAATTTTTGAATAAGTTATAAAAATGATCAACATGATGTGGTACGAGTGACAGGTTATTAGCTGCAAAATGTCGAAAACCCAGTTTCGTTCAACAACTTTCAAAATTTGACCTTTGCATAACCTTAAAACGTCACAAAACAATGTTGTGGACATTAAAATAAGGAAACAGGATACGTGCTATAGCTTATTGGAGTTAGTTTGTCGAAGAAGGTCGAAAACCCGGTTCGATTCCCAGAACTTTGAAAATTTGACCTTTGTGAACTTTATAGGTCAAAGGGCAAGGATTTTGACCTTTGGTGCAAAACTTCCTCTGGAACATTCCAGGAACAATATAACGTCATATAGGCTATATGGCATTTCGCACTCCTCGGATTAACCAGACTTTGATGAAATCAGCGTAAAAACAAACTTGAAGGGGGCGCCACGGGCAAGGTGTTCGAGATGGAGCAAAATGGTTTCAAGACTTTAGGTGGGGAATGACCTCAAGGTTATGCATAAAAATATTGTCATCCCAGCTCTCAAAGCTGTCTAAAATTTGGGTGGTCGAATGATTTTTATGTCAAAATTCGCAATTTTCTTAGTTTGTGACCTTGTGACCTTGACCTTGGGACGAAAATGAAAAATCGAGCTCCGTGGGACTATGCAGGTACCATTGAGCTAACCAAATACCGAAACCCCTGCCAGACTCGACAAACGCCTCAGAGAAGATGGATTTTTATGTCAAAATTCGCAATTTTCTAAGTTCATGACCTTGTGACCTTGACCTTGCAACGAAAATGAAAAATTGAGCTCTCTGGGGCTATGCAGGTGCCATTGGGCTAACCAAATACTGAAAACCGTCAGGTTCGACAAACCCCCTAGGAGAAGATGCAAATTGAAATTGGCTACCTCCTAAAAACACATGTTTTTTGGGGCGTGGCTCCACCCATAATGGGCACACCACGCCCATTCTCAGGAAAACACAACTAGATCATGATATAAACCTCCCACCAAATTTTTTTCAGGATCAGATCAAAACCCACGGAGCTATGCTCGGGACAGACAGACAGACAGACAGACAGACACACCAATAACGAATATAGTGGTCACTTATTTTTTTCGTGAAAATATTTTTCGTGAACCAATAATTAGCTCCCGTTGGACTTAGTCTAAAACGGGGGCTTATATATTTGATCTCGAGTTTTTGTGTCCGTGCATGCATGTGTGCATGCGTCTGCAACCATATCTCAGACATGCATGGACCGGTTTTATTCGCACTTGGCACAGACAACACATGGTGGAAAACATATACACATCATTTTGTTTCACGATGCAATCAAAGATGGCCGACTGGTGGCCATTTCAATTGTAAAAAACAAAAACGGGATCGAACACGTCCTCAACCATTTCTCGGACATGCATTTACCGATCTTGTTCAACTTGGCACACAGATAAATAATGATGGCTTACATGGTAAGGTCATTTTGTTTCGAGATCAGATCCAAGATGGCCGACTGGCGGCCATTTTAGTTGTGAAAAAACCTGATGTTGAATACGTCCAACCATTTCTCGGACATGCATTTACCGATGTTATTCAAACTTGTCACACAGATACTGAATGAGGCTTACATATGCACATCATTTTATTTTGACATCAGGTATAAGATGGCCGACTGGTGACCTTTTTGTTAGTTAAATATGTCCCCGACCATTTCTCAGACATGCAAGGTCAGATGTTGTTCAAACATGGCAGAAGCACAGTACTCAATGGCATACACTTGCACATTACTTTATTTTGCAATCCAATCAAAAATGGCGATTGGTAGACTGGCGGCCATTTTAGTTGCAAATAAATATGGGCCAACGCTTGAACTCTGTACAGCAAAATTACTAAAACAACAGGGGCTATGATATTTTAAGTGCTTTTTCCTTGTTATTTACAAACTATGAGCCACACAACATAAAACTGGTCTCACTATCTATCTATATATTACTAAAACTCTTATGTTGTGTAAATATATATATATATATATATATATATATATATATATATATATATATATATATATATATTACTAAAACTCTCATCTTGTGCATATATATATATATATATATATATATATATATATATATATATATATATATATATATATATATATATATATATATATATATATCTTCTTCTTTCGGCTGCTCCCGTTCGGGGTCACCACAGCGGATCATCCATATGATCCGCATAGTGATTTGGCACATGTTTTTTTTACACCGGATGCCCTTCCTGACGCAACCCTGGTCGCCTCTTACGACACAGGGATATGGTACACCTATTCTAACCGGGGTATACACCGGCCCAGTATACTGGTACTCATTTCGCCGACCTCGGAAGGATGACAGGCTGAGTCAACCCCCTGGTGTATTAATTCAGTGGCCCAACAGGGCTTGAACTCAGGACCTTTTGGATCCCAAGCCGCTGCCCTAACCACTGTGCCAACACCAGGCTTAATTACATATATATATATATATATATATTATCTTAGATATATTACTAAAACTCTCATCGTGTGTGTGTGTGTGTGTGTGTGTGTGTGTGTGTGTGTGTGTGTGTGTGTGTGTGTGTGTGTGTGTGTGTATGTATGTATATATATATATATATATATATATATATATATATATATATATATATATATATATATATCTATATCTATATCTATATC
>NC_140962.1:105608839-105643839 GCF_056783735.1 Eptatretus burgeri
CGAGCAGTTGCATATTTAATCATTGAATTCAACCAGCAATTATTTTTGAGGTGAAGTTTGTTTTATGGATTTTGCAAGTATCATGCATTGCACAACGTCTTCTTCTTGTTTATTTATTCCTTTGCTGGTTGTGCCCAATTATTGTCTCGCTTCCCCATTGTCAATATAACCTTGCTCTTCCATGAGCCTCACTCTTGCAGAGAAGTTTTTTTAATATGACCGCCATTCTGATTGAGCATCGTCCATATGTGTTTGTGCCTGTTGTCTATAACTTTTCCCAATGCGTTTCGGCTAATACTGCACGGGCATCCAATGTGATTGTTGTTTTTAGGTCATCGACTATCTTGCAAGAAATTTAAGTGACTTCATTCTTAACGAACTACCGATTATGTACGACCGATTGTATGATTATTGTGGTGAATTGAAGGACGTGACGCGTGATCACATGTCGCGCGACTCGTGCACGGGATAGATAAAGCCAAGATTCCGCGCGGTCGGGGGGATTGTCCCTGGGGCATTGTCATTTACGGCGGCGGTCCACTTGGTGCTCGTTGAATGGTGAGAATTGAGAGTATACCGGACTCCGTGCTTATGCTGATTTATTTTGCGGTGATCTACTGCACATGTATACATTGCTACATTTGTACTCCTTGCTGCACCTGTATCCCTTGATGTGCCCGTAGAAGCGGCTTAAATCAAGTGGAATAAAGCCTACACTCTGAAGGGTTTTCCCTCGCTTTCATTTCAATTTATTCCACTTGATTCCTTCGGCTTTCTCAACCAACGATGGACAAGATCTACAAACCGGAGAGGTTCGACGCAGACCCAAACGCGACTGACTCGGAAATGAAATGGTCGCATTGGTTCCGTTCCTTCTCACACTATCTGACCATCATTGAAGAGGGAGCCGACAAATTGGCCGCCCTTGTGAATCATGTCTCGCCCAGTGTATTCAGGCTCTTCTCAGAGTGTGACACCTACGATGCAGCGACCGACATGCTGCAGGCGCTCTACGTGAAGCGCAAGAACGAGGTGTACATACGACATCTTCTCAACACACGCAAGCAAGCAGCCGGGGAGACAATCAATCAGTTCCTGCAAGCTCTGAGGCAGTTGGGAAAAGACTGCAGTTTCCGGGCCGTAACCGCCGAGGAACACCGAGATGAAGCGACCAGAGAAGCGTTCATCCAAGGGCTCAGGTCAGCCCCCATACGGCAACGCTTACTGGAGAAAGCGCAACCCACTCTTGAAAAGGTAGCTGACCAGGCTCGAGCCATGGATGCGGCTCAGCAGCAATCAGAGACATATGGGACACCGATGCTGCTAATGAACGCTGCTACGGTGGAAACTCAAGGAACCCCCCAGGGCACCTCCGACACTGAGGATGGAGGAAAACCCGAGGAATCGGATACCCAGACCTCGTCAAACTCCTCAGCAACTACTTCGGTTGGTAAATGCTTCTTTTGTGGGTACAAAAGACACCCCCGTAACAAATGCTCTGCCAGGGATGCCACATGCATGAATTGTGACAAGAAAGGGCATTATGCCAGGGTATGCAAATCTACTCTAAGGAGAAATAAACCCACTTCTGCGGCTCTCTACTCACAAAAGAAACTAACCGCAGCCTCACCGGGGAATCTATCCAAGGTTATCATCAACGTGCGAATTAACGGGCATATGGCTGAGGCTCTGATTGATACCGGTAGCTCTGAAAGTTTCGTCAACAGCTCGCTAGTGAAGGGCAGGAAATGGAAGATCCACCCGACAGACAATACGGTATGCATGGCCGCCACATCACTACAGTCCCACGTACGAGGGTACTGCAATGTTGAATTGGACGTAAAAGGGTACACGCATCGGGATGTAAGGGTACTGGTGCTTCGCGATTTATGTGCAGACGTAATTCTGGGTCATAATGTCCTCAAGCAGCACACGAGCGTCGAAATACCCTTTGGAGGAAGCAAACCTCGTCTAATTCTAAATGCTCTGACCACCGCAGAGGTATCGTCCCCCCTGCTGTTTGCTAACTTGTCGCCGGACTGTAAACCGATAGCGATCAAATCGCGACGATATACCACTGCCGATATGAACTTCATCACTTCTGAGACCAAGCGATTACTGGAAGAAGGTATTATAGAACCGAGCGATTCGCCATGGCGCGCGCAGGTGTTGGTCACCACCAACCAGAACCATAAGAAACGAATGGTTGTCGATTACTCTCAAACAGTCAATCGCTTCACCCAACTCGATGCCTACCCTTTGCCGCGCATAGACGAGATGATCGAACGCGTGGCCAATTATAAAATATTCAGCACCATCGATTTGCGAAGCGCCTATCATCAAATTCCCATCCGAGAGGAAGACAAACCTCACACCGCGTTCCAGGCAGGTAGACGCCTCTACCAATTCAGGAGGATTCCGTTCGGTGTCACGAATGGAGTAGCTTGCTTCCAACGAGTTATGGACGACATCATCTCGGATGAAAACCTCAAAGACACTTTTGTTTACGTGGACAATGTCACAGTGTGCGCTAAGGATCGGGGGGAACATGATATGAATCTGGACAGATTCTTGAGCATTGCTAGAAAATATAATCTGACTCTCAACTACGAGAAATGCGTATTCTCGGAAAAGGTCAATTGACCTTCTCGGCTACACAATAGCCGACGGCACGATTAAGCCTGATCCTGAACGATTGCGCCCACTCCGTGAGCTACCCCCACCTCAGGACCTGCAGACAATGCGTCGGGTGATCGGGATGTTCGCTTACTATGCGAGATGGATTTCTCAATACTCCGAGAAAATACATCCCCTAGTGCATTGCAAAAACTTCCCGCCAGATGCCGCTGTTGTAAAAGCTTTCCACAGCCTCAAAGATGATATCAGTAATTCTGTGGTATTATCGATCGACAGCTCGGTGCCGTTCGTGGTGGAAACGGACGCTTCCGATCACGCGATCGCCGCGACACTCAATCAGTCCGGCCGACCCATCGCTTCTTCTCGAGAACTCTCTCTGGAAGCGAGCAGAGACACTCGGCGATAGAGAAGGAAGCGTACGCTATTGTCGAAGCGCTGCGTAAATGGAGACATTATTTACTGGGAAACCACTTCACACTCGTCACGGACCAGTGATCCGTTGCATTCAAGTTTGATGGGAAAATAACGGGAAAATTAAGAATGAAAAAATAATGAGATGGCGGATAGACCTAGCTTGCTATAGTTACGACATTGTTTACCGGCCCGGGAGGGAAAACCCTGCTGCAGACACCTTCTCTTGGGTCTACTGTTCGGCGACAATCAGTCGGGCTTTGCAAGACCTCCATGTGTCTCTGTGCCACCCAGGAGTAACCAGAATGGCACATTTCGTGCACAGACAGAACCTTCCCTATTCTATCGAAGATATTAAACAAATGAATGCTTCTTGCCCTGTTTGTGCTGAACTAAAACCCAGATTCTATGGCGCGGCATCTGGCAGGTTGATCAAGGCCACTTCACCCTTCGAGAGACTAAATATCGACTTCAAAGGGCCCCTGCCGACCGAGACAGACAACAGATACATATTCACTGTTGTTGATGAATACTCAAGGTTCCCTTTCGCATTTCCGTGCTCGGATATGACCTCGGGCACTGTCGTGAAATGTCTGTCTGACCTCTTCGCTATGTTTGGGAAACCTTCGTACATACATTCAGACAGAGGGCCGTGTTTCATGTCGGCCGGGCTAAAACAGTTCCTATTTGAGCACGGCATAGCAACTAGTCAAACGACGGGTTACAACCCACAGGGTAATGGGCAGGTGGAACGGTATAATGGAGTCATTTGGAAAGCCGTAACTCTGGCGCTGAAATCGGAGGACTGGGGCCCGAACGGTGGGAGGTTACCCTTCTCGACGCTCTGAATTCCATACGCTCTTTGCTCTGTACGTCCACCAATGCTACTCCTCACGAACGAATGTTTACTCACCAGCGACGTTATGTTGATGGCAAAACGGTGCCCAACTGGCTAAACTATCCCAGAACAGTGTTCATGAAACGCCCGGTACGACAAAGCAAGTATGAACCTATGGTGGAGGAGGTCGAACTCATCGATGCTAATCCAGAATATGCTCATGTCAGACTTCCTGATGGCAGGGAGACCACTGTGTCGGTTGGCCATTTGGCTCCCTCAGGTACTCCTCCCGCAGGTACACCACCATCTGGCACTCCTCCCTCTGACATTCCCTCCCCAGGTGTTCCCCCCCCCCCAGGAACTCCACCCGGGAATGGTGGCGACGGAGCTGCCGCGTTCCACCCGAGAGCGATCGAGGAGTCATCCGCGGCACGAGTTGAGGCTCACCAAGAGGATCGGAAGCCTCCCTCAAGTGAAACCGCCATTTACTCCCGGAGAGGTCGACGGATAAAACCCCCTCGCCGACTCGATCTGTAAAGGGGATTATCGGCATCCTCGATGCTCATGCTCCTATATGCTCATTACATCATATATCGATGCTCATTACCATGCTCCTACAACTCAAAATAATCCTCACTGCTTGGCATGTATGCTTCTGTAGTTTAAATAGTTCGCGCTGCTTGAAATGTATACTCCTGTAGCGCTGAAGTAATCATGGTGCGTTAGTTGGGCCTCTAGTTACATTGTAAAGACGGGGAGAATGTGATGAATTGAAGGTCGTGACGCGCGATCACATGTCACGCGGCTCAAGCACGGAATAGATAAAGCCAAGATTGCGCGCGGTCGGGGGGATTGTCCCTGGGGCATTGTCATTTACGGCGGCGGTCCACTTGGTGCTCGTTGAATGGTGAGAATTGAGAGTATACCGGAATCCGCGCTAATTGCTGATTTATTTTGCGGTGATCGACTGCACATGTATATCTTGCTACATTTGTACTCCTTGCTGCACCTGTATCCCCTGGTGTGCCCGTAGAAGCGGCTTCAATCAAGTGGAATTAAGCCTACACTCTGAAGGTTCTTCTCTCGCTTTCATTTCAATTATAAGAAGAATGAATGATTATAATCAAGCAAGCTGCATAGAGCAACTAATAAAAGCTACACAAGGGAAGCACTTTGCTGTTTTAAACTCTACCCTTCTAAACTAAAAAAAACGCTTCTGTTTTAAACGTTACCGTTTTCTGATGACACTGCAATGGTTGAAACAGAGTGGGACACGTCAACACATGACAGATAAAGTCCGGATTAGCTTCATTAATTACTTAGTCACCGGGTCTTTGAAGAAGGTCTTTCCTGACCACCAAGTCCAGATCATAAATCGGTAGTACTTCTTATAATTATATTCTCCCAAATTATATAATATATATATATAACAACATTTCTCCCAAATTCCGAAAAATAATATTGTCATTTAGAGCATTTACTTGCGGAAAATGACAACTGGTCAAAATAACAACAAAGATTCAGTGTTCTCAGACCTCAAATAATACAAACAAAACAAGTTCATATTCATTTTTAAACAACACAATATTAATGTTTTAACTTTGGAAGAGTTCAGAAATCAATATTTTGTGGAATAACCCTGATTTTCAATCAGAGCTTTCATGCATCTTGACATGCTCTCCACCAGTCTTTCACATTGCTGTTGGGTGAGTTTATGCCACTCCTGGCGCAAAAATTCAAGCAGCTCAGCTTTGTTTGATGGCTTGTGACAATCCATCTTCTTCTTGATCACATTCCAGAGGTTTTCAATGGGGTTCAGGTCTGGAGATTGGGCTGGCCATGACAGGATCTTGATCTGATGGTCCTCCATCCACACGTTGATTGATCTGGCTGTGTGGCATGGAGCATTGTCCTGCTGGAAAAAACAATCCTCAGAGTTGGGGAACATTGTCAGAGCAGAAGGAAGCAAGTGTTCTTCCAGGACAACCTTGTATTTGGCTTGATCCATGAGTCCTTCACAAAGACAAATCTGCCCGATTCCAGCCTTGCTGAAGCACCCCCAGATCATCACCGATCCTCCACCAAATTTCACAGTGGGTGCGAGACACTGTGGCTTGTAGGCCTCTCCAGGCCTCCGTCGAACCAGTAGACGATCAGGTGTTGGGCAAAGCTGAAAATTGGACTCATCAGAGAAGATGACCTCACTCCAGTCATCTATGGTCCAATCCTTATGGTCTTTTGCAAACCTCACACTGACTCTTCTTTGCTTCTCATTGATGAAGGGCTTTTTCTAGCTTTGCACGACTTCAGCCCTGCCCCTGGGAGCCTGTTTCGAACCGTCCTCGCCATGCACTTCACCCCAGCTGCCGTTTGCCATTCTTTTTGTAGGTCACTTGATGTCATCCTACGGTTGTTGAGTGACATTCGAATGAGTTGGCGGTCATCCCGGTCAGAAGAAAGTCGTTTTCGCCCTCTGCCAGTCTGTAGCTTTGTTGTCCGCAATGTCTGCCGCTTGACCTTGATCTTATGAACCGCCGTCTTTAAAATTTTAAGGATGGAAGCAACGTGACGCTCACTGTATCCCTCTGCCAGTAAAGCCAGAATTGAACCTTCTTTTCCTCACTCAAAACCTTTCTTTTCAATTCTTTTGGCATGGTCAATAGTTATTTTTTTTATTCCAATTACTTTTGAGGTTCTACTAGCACTGTTTTTGCCATCCAGCTGGTCCTATTGCAAGAGGATAGTGATGACCACAGCAGTGGTTTTTATACTTTTTCTTGTTAAATAAGATCTGGTTCAAGTGATCACCTAATCAGTACCTCACTAAGTTGAATGAGGTGTGCATGTGTTGGAATTCAACAGATACTCGAATGGAATTGCTGCCATAAATGTAGAGATGCTGATTTAAAAATTTTTTGGAGTGGTCTCTTATTTTTTTCCAGACCTGTATATATATAAATATATATATATATATATATATATATATATATATATATATATATATATATATATATATATATATATATATATATATATATATATATATATATATATATATTGTTACAGGCCGGGGGTCGGCCACCAACCTACCGCTCTGAACGGAGCCGCAAGTCAAGTCGGCCCGACCGATTGCCCGGAATATAGATCGCCGCCCAGATAACTCCGAGCGACGAGTCCTTGTACGAGAACCGAAATACGCCAATCGGCAGATCACGTGGGGTAGGGTCGATTGCCAATCTTCAATGTACCTAAATACCCACGTGATCCAACTGCCGGGGTATTCCACCCTGGACGGAACTCGTACGGAACGAACCGCCGAGGCGAGCTTGTCCGTGCGAGATTCCGAGCGGTGTAAATCGCCGAGAACCGTCGGTCCAAATGTCCCCCTACTACGGCAAACCAACGGCTTTCTAACTCCCAACACACGAAATGTTCAGTCAATGAGGGAATGGACGAAACGAGCAGGTTTACATTTACACAAGGACATTTATTATAATGAAACACGTATGCAATTAAATAAGGCAAAACACGTATGCAATTATACAAGCAACAAAAGAACTACAGCTGTCTAAAAGTAATTATTAATGTACAGTCACTTACACAGTTTTACTTACGGGACTCGGCGCCACAAACATTCATTCGAAAGAAAAGCAGGAAAAAGACCCCATCAAAAGCAATGGGGTCAGACTGGACCTCTTGGGTCTTTATGGCGTGGGACTTGGCAGACCGAACGAGTCCCACGAGACCGTTGTAGGTTACCTGCACCCTCGTGGTGTCTGGCTTGGGCGACCCACGATGCTCCTTCCCCACGGCAGCCAGTGTAGCCGCGGTCGAGCTCGGGCCTTCCGTGTGGCAGGCGAGCTCTCTCCGGCTCTCTCCACACGAACGCGCGGTTTGCGCGACACAGCAGGCAAGGCTGCGCCTCCAGCTCACGTCTCCTTCGCGACGCCCGGACTTCCACGCAGCTCCTTGGCTTCTGGGTTCCTCTCGACTCCCCCAACTGTCGAAGCAAAAAGCTTACTCCTCCCACGGGACTCAGCACACGAACTCTGCCACAGGACTCCCACGAACTCAGCCCACGAACTCAGCCCTACCACGGGACTCCCACGGGACTCTTTTCACGGGACTTCCACGAACTCCTTTTTTTACAAAGAAAAGATGTCTTCTTTATCCTTTGCACCCCTCCCCTGCACCCGGCGTGACTCATGCCCTCGTGATCCACCCCCCCCCCAATCAATCACGGGTGGGAGGGAGTTGTTGACGTCACCGCAGGGTTCTTCCTCTTCACAGAAGAGGGGGAGGGACGTCTCCATTGTTTGCTCCCTAACTATTAAATCGATCCGCAGTGCATCTAATCGATTTCAAAACATTTAAACAATGGAAGGTGAGCTATCTAGGGAACATGCACTTATCGACATAGCTGACTAAGGGAACCTGTATGTTGTGTGCAATTGAATTCCAAATTCGTAACTATATATATATATATATATATATATATATATATATATATATATATATATATATATATATATATATATATATATATATATATATATATATATATATATATATATATATCGTAGCAGGGTATGATTACACATTGTGTATTGCCTTTAATTTTCATCGGAACACAAATTACCGTGCTTTCCCATTGTCTCGGGTCACTCACCTGCACTTTTTTCATTTATGGATGTTGCCAGATGATTCTGTGAATTTTTCCGGTGTAATGGCATTTATGTTCATCGGACTGCAAAATTTCAACTTTCTCCATAATCCAGATCCAATCTTTAATATCTGTCAGTGAGTCAGCCACTGGTGAGAAAGAGCTTTATATTGTTGCGGTTCTACAAAACCACATGCATCAAAGGCAATGGTACCCAACATACAGTGATACCCAGGCAGTAATTTTTTTCGTCTTTTTTTTTTTTGTATACCTTGGTCGAGGCTCGTATGAGAGCTAACACACAACTCACAGCAAGGAGGCATGAGCCAAGAGGGGCGGGAGTGGAAGGGACAAAACAGTGGGGAACAGACACAGGTGAACTGTGGAAGGGAGAGGGATGGGGATGGGACGGGGAACATGGCGAGGAGAAGATGGACATTACAGGGACTTTCAGGAAGGAAAGCAGGAGAATTGAAGGAAGTGGGCTTGGGTGGATTATCGGTGGTAGAAAAGATCGAGGATTTGGATGGGGGAAGATAAGAGGTGGTGGTGAACAGCTGTTTTGAAAGCCTGGAGGGAAGAATGGGAAAGAATAGAGTGAGGAAGTTTATTCCAAAGGCGGGAAAAAAGAGGAATGAAAGAGTGAAGATGAGCAGTGATTCATGATTTTGGTAGTTTTACCAGAAGGGGAATGTTGACGGACCTTGATCGCCCTGTGGTAATGTGGTGGGCACAAATCGCTGATACAGCAGGGAGGGCAAAGCTGAAGAGGAGTCGGTAGAAGACAGAAAGACCACCGACCAACCTGCGGTGATTGAGTGAGAGGCCCAAAGACTCAGCTTCATTGCGGGAGATGCCAATGATCTTAAAAGCCCTGGTTTCGACAGCGTGAAGTCGAGAAAGGTGGGAGGCAGGAGCACCAGCCCAGAGGGGAGAGCAGTACTCCATCAGGCTACGGACAAAAGCTTTGTAAGTGGTCAGGAGTTCAAGAGGGCCGAGGAAGGACTTTGCACGACGGAGGATTCCCAGTCGGCGACTGGCTTTTGAGGCAAGGTTGGAAATGTGACTTTCCCAGGAAAGGTCATGGCAGATAGTGAGACCCAGAAGCTTGAAAGAAAAGACTTCTTCCAGAGGATTGTTGAGAAAGTGGATGGGGGGGTTTTGTAAACGGTCCTTTCGAAGAGACATAGTGAGAGTGTGAGATTTGTGTGGATTGAAAGACATGTTCCACGTGTTGGACCAGTTTGTGATTTTATCCAGATCTGCAGTGAGCGAAGAAGCTGCTGCTTGCCGGTCTGAGGGATGACAGATGGTACGGTAGAGGGTGGAGTCATCGGCAAAGAGAAATAGAGGATTTTCCAGAGAGTCCGAGAGATCATTGATGAAAACCAGAAAAAGAACAGGGCCCAGAACGCTACCTTGAGGAACTCCAGCCTGCACAGGAAGAGGGGATGAAAGAACTCCATTTAGGGCCACACGTTGACTGCGACAGGAGAGGAAGTCTGCGAGCCATGAGTGGAGATGGCCTTGAATACCATGGGCAGAGAGTTTGGTGAGTAGGGCAGGGTGCCAGACTGTGTCAAAAGCACGTGATATGTCCAGGGATACGGCTCGGATTTCCTGTCTGGCATTGAGGACCTCCATCCATTGATGGGAGAGCAGTAGCAGCATATCCAGGGTAGAGTGACCTGGTCTGAAACCAAATTGATGATTGGAAATCAAGCCATTGGAGAAAAGGAAGGATTTCATGTCTGAAGCGATGATGGATTCCATAACCTTGCTGATGATTGGGAGAAGGCTGATTGGTCTATAGTTACAGGGATCTGTTTTTGCACCTTTTTTATGCAGGGCAGTGATGTTAGCAGATTTCCAAGCAGATGGCAGATGACCTTGGGAAAATGAGAGGGTGAATAGAACAGAGAGAGGGTGAGCAAGAGCAGAAGAGCAGGCTTTGAGGACACGTGGGCTGATGCCGTCTGGACCGGTTGCAGAATCTGACTCGAGGTTTGAAAGCAAGCTCTCCACCTTGTCAGGAGAAAAGGATACAGAGTCCAGGGACAGTTGGGTGCGACTGGGTAAAGTGGGTAGAGATAGTGATGGGTTTAGGACACAATATTTAGCTGCAAACACCGAGTTTAGACATTCAGCTTTATCACGTGTGGAATCAGCAGTGCGGCCATTTGAGGTAAGGGAGGGGATGGAGGGGGAACATACACCAGAAACAGATTTGATTAAACGCCACCAGGATTTTGAGGAGGGAGAGAGGTTTGAGAGTTCAGACTTGAGATGAGAAAGATGTTGTTTTCTGGCTCTCCTGAGGGTAGATACACACTTGTTCCGAGCTTTGTGGAAAGAACTGAGATTGCCCTCAGTTGGGTTTGCTTTCCATGAGGCAAAGGCAAGTTGTTTCAGGACAACTGCCTCGCCACAAGCTTCAGTAAACCAAGGGCGGGAGGAAGGGTAAGACAACTGAACACGAGAGGGGAAAAATCTGTGCATGAGGGAGAGCAAGTTTCTTTGAAAGAATTCCCAGGATGAGTTGATGTTTGAGAAAGTAGTGATAGGAGACCAGTCTGTAAGTTTGATGGCTGCTCGGAGACCCTGCCAGTCGGCTTGAGTGAAATGCCAGACTCGACGGCGGTGAGGTGGTTCTCTGATAACAGCCAGAGAGATGTCCACTTTAACAAGGACGTGGTCAGAAGAACCAATTGGAGCGAAGGAAGAGCAGCAGATATTGTCAGGGAAATTTGTCAAAATCAGATCCAGAAGAGATGGAGTACCATTGGTTGAGATCCGGGTCGGGAAGTTGACCGATTGAGTTAGTCCCAATGAGTCACAGAAAGCTTTTGCTGATGTCCCATGGCAGGTGAGAGAGGTACCCACACCTAGCCAACTGGCGTGATGACAATTGAAGTCGCCACATAAGAGGAAGAGAGAGTTTGGATGAGAAGATAGAAGATGGTCCATGTTTTCGGAGAGTGAGGTGTAGATGGAGTCATCACTGTTCGGTGGACGGTACAGTACACATATAAACATGAGGTGGGAGTGGAGGGGAAGCCGAAGCCAGAGGTATTCCTGGGGGTGTGGGGGAGTGAGAGCAGTGCAGGGAGAGTGAGGAATAGAGTCTTTGATGAAGAGAGCAACACCTCCACCAGGACGAGGCTCAGGTCTGTCATACCGTAAGAGGGAGTAGCCAGGGAGAGATACTTGGGAGTCAGATACGTCTTGGGAGAGGAAAGTTTCTGTTAGGCAGATAATGTCTGGTTTGTCAGTGGCAACCTGCATGGAAAGATCTGAAAGGTTTGAGCGAAGGCCCCGGATATTTGAGGTCCACACTTTTAATGAAGAGGTAGGGGAGGAGACTTTGGGTGCAGGAGGTGGAGGGGCGGGGGAGGGTAGGACGAGGGACGAGGGGGGGAGGTAAGGAGGGTTGCTGAAGGAGTGTGGGGTATTGCAGAATAGCGAGGGGAGGGGGCCGAATGAGGAGGAGAAAAGGCTCTGTGGTGCTGGGAGAGAGGGGGGACAAGAGACAAGGAAGATGGCAGTTGAGGATTTGAGGAGGTGGAGTGAAGAGATGGAGGTGAGAGGGCAGTGGAGGGAGGCAGGTTGGTGGATGAGAGAGGGGGCAACTTTGAGAAGGAAGAGTGAGGGGGATGAAAGGTGGGAGAAAGGTGAGGGGGGAATTTTTGAGAGAGGTGAGAGGGAGGCTTGGAGGGAGAAGAGTGGGATGGTTGCTTTGAGAGTGAGAGTGAGAGTGAGGGGTGAGGGGTTGAGTTGGCACTGAAGTTGGAAAAAAAAGAATGGTTGATGGAAAGCGAGCATCCATGGCAAACTGTGGTTTTTAAAAGTTTTAGGTCAGAGATGCGATTTAACACAATTCTTGATGGATGCAATGAAGGCGAATTCAGAGCATGGAGAGAAGAAGCGCTGTAATAGTTGGATTTTTTAGGCAAAGAATGAAGGAGAGGTCGAAATGAGAGCAGTCTGTTAAAATAGCAGAAGAGTAGTGCATTGTGAAACAGTAAAGAGTACCACATGTGTGAGAGAGGAAGATGAAGCATTATAAGATCGTTTTTGTTGTTAATATTAATGTATGAGAGAGTTCAACAGATTAGGTCATGGAAGTGTAAAAAAAAAAGAAATCGAGGAAGACGAGGAGGAAGTTAAGAGGAAGAAGAAGTAGCAGAATCGGGAGAAGGTGAGCGTGTTGTTGTTGTTGTTGTTGGGTATATTTTTTTTATTTTTTTTATTTTTATTTTTTGAGATAAGAAAGAGATTAGTTGGGAGAATGGGGGATGTTTGGAAAGTGGGGAGGATGAAAATTGAAGGTAATGGGGAGGATAGAAATTGAAGGTAATGGGGAGAAAAAACAAACAAACAAAAAAAACCGATCGAACACCGAGTGGAACCGGTAGGCCTCAAGCCTAGGACTAGGCCTCAAACACCAAGTAAGAACGTCGACATAAATACTCACAAAATAGCATGATTTTTGAAACAAAACCGAACTAGGAACACACATTAACATGTAGGTGAGAAAATTAGACAGTTAAAACGGGACAAATAACAACCGGAACTTAACTTTGAGAACGTCAGCAGGGAGCCCCGAAGGAGACCTCTTGCCGCTCAAAACCGGAACCGGAAGTGAGAACGACAAAACCGGAACCGGAACGACGTTCTTCATGCAGTTCGACCTCCCCTCGTGTCTCGTGGGTTAACGGGACGAAGTGCGTTGCCTGGGTCTCCTCGTTAGGCCTTTTAACGATCTCTATCTCCTACTCTGATTTATACTCCAACCCTTTCATTTTAGCCATGGTACAAATCAAGCAAGCAAGCACACACGCCATTCAAAATGTGATTGAATAATAAGCACACCAGAATACCTCCCGTGGCTTGGAACCACCACACTCCCTCCATTAAACGCGACACACTATACCGCACAGGCATCACGTACCATTATTTCATTCAAATCTGCTTGCCAATTTCCAACCGGCATCACACCTTGCTTCACACCTCGCTCACCAAACATTACCATTTCGACCACAAACGCCTCCCGCACATGGGAAAAATATTACCGCACCCCTTCGTACCACTGCATCGCTACAATTCGCCACGATGCAAAGGAGTATTGCATGACTCGGACTGTCCTCGGGACCGCGCGATGCCGGTGTAACAGCCCAAGTGAATAGCTCGACCACATCTCACAGGGGATGTCCCGGGTGGGCATGCATAATTGATACAACCCTCGTCCAGTCACAAGACCATGGCAAGACAGGGCGGAGAGGAGGGGTTGTGGGAAGGGCGATACGGGAGTTTGGTATGGGGCCTGGGGGTACATTTTGGCGCATGAGGGAGGGGGAGGGGAGGGCGTGGGTGGTGGGGAAAGTCCGTTGCTATTCAGCATTCAGACTGCACTCGGAGCACATTCAGGGCCAGGGTGCCGGTTCGACAAACATCCCCTATGTTGAGTCAGGAGCTCCGAACCGTGTCGGGGTAAGGAGGGTAGCGTCAGGTGGGATGGGTGACTGAGACAAGTTCCAGCCCCGGAACCTGGTAGGGCGTGGCTAGGGCCGCTGTAGCCCAATAGTGGAGCGGGATTCGGGTCACAGTTCATCGCTTTCGGGTCATGAACCCACCCTTTATCCAGAGCTTATAAAAGGAGGAGCGCAGAGCCGTTCGCTCTCTTCTCTGCTCCTCTCTGCTCTTTGTTGGCTTCACTTCGTTGCCTCTTCTTCACTGCGTGAAGGCGAAGAGCCTTCGCTGGCTCTTCACTCACTGTTGATGTGAGATTTTGAGGACATGCTTCTTCCTGAGGGCATGGTCCGGGGCGACTGCCGAGACTCATGGCCGGGCTGTTAACGTTCGCCACCCCCGTGCAGCTAGACGGACCAGTGCAGAGCACACGTTGCCATTAGCCCTGGCAAAGTGACTAAGCTGGAGATAATGTGCCACATCTCAAGGTGGGAATGCTGAGGCGGAGCATCCCCCAGAGGTACACGCAACACAAAAAAAACCTATATACGCCAAGGTTAAGGATCTTTCACCTCCCGCATCTTCTCTCCTCTCTCTCTATTTCATCTCCTTTGGATGCACAAAAGAGCACCATTACTGACTCGCAATCCCATTTTCCTCTGGCATGACACTGCACCCCCCCATATTGCACTCCACCACACCTCCCACACTGAAGACACCACCAGTATTCCTCCCTACTCCCTCTCCCGAAGTGTACTGGTTTACGTTAGTCAATCGACTGCGCCAGGTATTTGGAGGCTGTTTATCCTCATCTGCTCTCTTTCTCTGCCTGGTGTTGGCTTAATGGTTAGGGTGGCGGACTTTGGATCCTAGGGCTCTGAGTTCAAATCCCGCTCAGCTGTTGAATTAATACCAGGTGGGGTTATCTCGGCCTGTCATCCTTCCAAGGTCGGCAAAATGAGTGCCAGCATGCTGGTATACTGTGTTAGAGTGGCAACCCCTCCAGGATTGTGCCCAATAGCCAAGGAGACTGCTTAGGCAGCACCAACACTCTGCACAGAGTATGGTCCCAATCTCCTCCTCCTCTCTTTCAATCTGGCCGATATCTAAATCTTCCTCGGGTTTGTGTATGTGTTTGTGATGGCGCCTGTCCTAGTTTAAGTTAAGATTGTAGAAGTGATAAATGGGATAAGTCTGCTCTGTGTCTTCTTTTGTAAAATTGCCTGCCTTTTGCCACACCTCACTAATTCTTTGCTTTCCCTGCTGTACATACGCATAAACCCAATTCACTGTGCCACATACCGTTCCTCGCCATTGTAACTAAATGCTTTGTATAGAAATGTTCCCAGCTCGTTTTTGTCTTTTCCTCCATTTGTCCAGCATGGTTCGCACTCTAGTTTAACCGGGACATTATCACCCAATGATCTGTTTTCTAGCCGGTACGCTATTGGCAGTCCTGCTCGTCTGCATCTGATAAGGTGATCCAGTCTGAGCAAGTGCGTACCGAGGGTATGTCCCCCAGTAATTAAATCATGTGACCTTTAGGTAAACAGTATCAGACGGAGGACCCTAAGTCACGTGGTCGAGTTATTGGCATTCATGGTTGATTAGTGACCCGCCCCATCACAAAGTTATTCATGTGCGACGGCTTGCAATTCTGGAGAATCTGGTGGGAACACGAGGTAGCTCACCCCTTGTGGTCTTCCTCACCCCTGACCCCAGGTCTGCAACAATATATATATATATATATATATATATATATATATATATATATATATATATATATATATATATATATATATATATATGGGGAAGAGGAAGAGAGGGGTGGGAGGGTGGGGGAGAGAGAGAGGAGAGTGAGGAGGGGTAGGTGAAGGGAAGACAGTGAGAGGTGAGAGGAAGGGAAGGCAGACGTGTGGTGGAGCGTTAATTATGAATCTTACTGTTTCATTAACATGACTCTGCATAGAATAACAGTGAAGACGGAAACAAAATAATGTCTGAAATTCATTTTCTACCGGTCATAATATAAATATCGCCTGGAGACAAATACAACCCGGACATGTTCGGAGATAAACGCAGTCCGGAAACAAACACCACCTGGACACATCCAGAGACAAACACTGCCTGGAGACTGTATGTCACCACCGTTTGGACAGCCGTCCCTTGTCAACCATTGAATTGGAGTTCTTGCTTGAGTGCTTAAGCCACTTACCGAGCATGCTACAGTTGATAGTGGTACAACGCTACATCAGTCTGAGTGAATTGGTCACTCACTGTGCACACTTTTGCCATGCCACGTCATCCTGAGCGAGTGGTTCGTGCTCCCTCATCCTGAGCGAGTGGTTCGTGCTCCCTCATCCTGAGCGAGTCGTTCGTGCTCCCTCATCCTGAGCGAGTCGTTCGTGCTCCCTCATCCTGAGCGAGTTTTTCGTGTTCCGTGATTCTGAGAGAGTTTTTCGTGTTCCGTGATTCTGAGAGAGTTTTTCGTGTTCCGTGATTCTGAGTGAGTTTTTCATGTTACGTCATTCTGAGCGTCGCAGCATCGAGGATGAATCAACGTGTTGTGCTATTTTTGTCTGAAGAGCGATACGTTGCTCAGATGGTTTAATCCGGCTTGCCTCTCCCGCTGGATGTTTTTGTTTCTGTAAGTCCTTTGGAAACACCTGCTGTTAAAATTATTATCTCACATATTCCACCTTTCTTTAAAAGCGAGGAGATTATCTCTGCTTTAAGTAATTTTGGGACGGTTGTATCACAGATTTCCATGATCCCATTACGTTTGCGTTCTAACGTTTCTGTTCGACACATTATGTCGTTCCGACACCACTGTTATATTGTTTTGAAGAATGGTGCATAGTCATTTCATACTGCTGTCACTCTTAAATATAAAGATCGTAGCTACCGAGTTTATATCGCCACTAAAATAATGGCATGCTTTATTTGTGGCGAGCATGCACATTTAAAGAATGCGTGTCCGAAACCAAACGTTCCTCGTGGTGAGTCTCAACGTGTAGAACCTAATGAGGACTCTCAATTGCCAGGAGCCCAGAACAAGCACTAATGATGCACCTGGAGCTGCAGAACCCAAGCCAAGCACCAGTGGTACATCTAGAGTGGTGGAACGTGCAGACACCTCCCATAATCAGCCCTGGAAAACAAATGCAGAAGTTAAAGAATCTCAAGTGGACGACGAGGGTTTTGTCACCGTTAACTCCCGAAGAAACAAGCATCCTAACATCAATGGTCATGATGTAATTGTGAGCATTTCTAAAAAGCTTGTGCCATCGAACAAACAACACGGCTCTCATGTAGATACAGCCAGCTCACTCACTGCTTTGGAAACGGAAAACAAATTGGCAGTTCTCGCTCCGGTGGATGTTGACAGTGCTCCTGATCATGTACGGGATGGGCATGAACAAGAAGGCGGTGTTGTGCCCCAAGAAGTAGTTGTGAGCACCTCGGTGGTTGCGATGTCATCCACATTGAAAGTGAACCTATGTTGGTCCCTCTCTCTACCAAAAGCATAGTGGCTGAGACATCTGTGTTCCAGACAACTCCGGACGTTAAAGATGTGGAGCGTGCATGTTCTGCTTCGGTAATGGCTTTCTCCCTCCCGGCAGAAATGGAAATGCCTGCTCCACCTGTGGTGCATGGTTCAAGTATGCATCACCAATCAGACTATGATTCTGACGGGGCCTCGTCGTTTGCCTCTGGTGATGGTACTGAAGTCTGGAACGATCCAGGCTTATTTCAGGAACCATAGGGTGTTCCGACTGTGTCCCCCCCAGCCCCCAGGAGATCATAACATTTTTTACAGCACACCTTCCGTAAGAGACATGTTCAAATTCAACATTCCTTTCCAGACATGCACAGTTTTATTACCTCTGCAAAGTGGCTGCTCCTTCAGTCCATGCAGTTTGGCATGACTGAGCCACAAATGTTTCGTCTGAGGAAGTGGGTTTTGAAAGCAAGGAAACTACTGCGTCCATAAGCCGGCCAATTGACCGATGCCTTTTTCAAAACTCCACACTATGGCTTTCTCGATCGCTACTTTAAACGTTAATGGAGGACGTTCAAATTTACGCAAAGCTGAAGTTAAGGAGCTTGTATTGAAGAACCACATTGAATTTTTACTCTTACAGGAAACCAGATGTAGCTCCCCCTGTATGAGCGAATGGGAGAGACTGATGAAAGGAAGATGGTTCTTCAGCAGCTTAGAGTGTCCCAGAGCTGGGGTAGTAATCTCATTGTTGTTTTTAATGAAATTATTAAAGGATATTTAATCTCACTCACCTTTACTTTTAATGGTTATAAACACACAATACTCAATGTCTATGCACCGAGTGACAGTACGGATCGAACTTGTTTTTTTTTACGCAGTTAGAAACATCCCTCACACTTAGATTTTAATGGATTTGTTTGTTTCGGAGGGGATTTTAACTGCACGATGGATTCTACCATTGATCGCAATGGGAAAGAGCGAGCGAGCATTATACCCCTGGCTAGAACTTTGACAACCTTCTCCCTTATTGACATTTGGAGGACTTGTAATCCATCAACACGACAATATACGTGGTGTCGGTGTTTCGATGGCTGTCTGTCCCTCGCAAGGTTAGACCGTTTTTATATTAATAATGATTTTTTTAAATATTGTGACCCATACTGGTATCGTCCCCAGTGGTTTCTCAGACCATCATATGGTCATACTTCGCATTCACCTACCAATTCGTAACCGAGGTGCTGCCGACTGAACTTTTAATGTAAGCCTCCTCGAGGATCATTTGTTCCTTGATGCCTTCCGTGTTTTTTGGAGAACTTTACTCCAACGTAAACCCTCCTTTCCCCGTCTTGTGCAATGGTGGGACAATGCCAAAGCACAGATAAGATCCTTCTGCCAGCAATACGGAGCTTATCAAACTCAACATGACTCTGCCCTTCAATCTGGTTGCCAGAGAGATACTATCTTTGCAATCCAACCTCTCAGCCTCTAATACTGAAAGGACCAACTTTTTGCTGGCAAAGCAAAAAGCCATTCTTACTGGGCTCCGTGCAAAGCAGGCGAGGGGAGCTCTGATCCATCTCCGAATGGAAAACCTGGATCACTTGGATACTTCCTCCAAGTTCTTCTTCGGACTGGAAGTTCGGAAAAAAGCAAGTCAGCAGATAGCCTCACAATAGACGAAGGAAGGAAGAATAACACACTGCCAAAAAGACATCAGAGTTTCACTCAAGGATTACTTCTCTGAACTCTACCAAGCCAAGAGCACTGATGATGAGATTGTGGAATCCCTGACTTCTTCCCTACCCACCTTATCAGAATCCATATGTCTAGAACGAGACAAGGAAATAACTTTGGAGGAACTTCAGGCTGCCCTACATACTCTACCAACAGGCAAAGCCTCTGGACTAGATGGAATGCCTGTAGAACTTTATAAAACCTTTTGGGACTTTCTGGGACCAGAGTTACATGAAGCTCTGATTGACGGTCTACGATTGAATCTGTTGCCATTAAGCTGTCACAGGGCTGTACTCACCCTTGCCCCCCAAAAAGGTGACCTTCAGCAACCGTGCAACTAGCGTCTGATATCATTACTTTACACGGATTATAAAATATTCTCGAAGGCTCTTACCAACCGGCTCAGACCCGTGATTGGGGAAATTATACACCCTGATCAATCCTATTGTGTTCCAATAAACACACGACAGTGTTTTTATTGTGCAAGACATGATTGATATCTGCACTATTGAGGAAAAAAAATGTTGGTTTGGTTTTTCTAGACCAAGAAAAAGCCTTTGACACTGTCGATCACCTCTATCTTTTTTTCTGTTTTACGAGGGTTTGGTTTTGGGGAAACTTTTATCTCTTACATACAGCTCCTGTATAACAACGTTTTTAGTTTACTCAAAGTTAATAGTATTTTATGTCAGCCATTCCCAGCGAGTAGAGGCATTCGTCAAGGCTGCCCTTTGTCCGGCCTTCTCTATTCCCGAGTATTCGAGCCTTTGCTCATTCGGTTACAGGAACATCTTCATGGTTTTCTTCCCAACCAATGGCAAACCCAGTTAAAGTAATTGCCTATGCGGATGATCTTTATGCGGTTATCCATTCAGATGAGGATGTCTCTGCCTTGGTTCATTGCGTCCATCAATTCAGTTTGGCAAGCTCCACCAAAGTAAACTGGAAAAAGAGCAAAGCTCTCTATCTTGGTCCGCAAAACGGCGCCACTCCTCCGCCCTGCCCGGGCAACTTGAATGGGCATGGGATGGGATTTTTTTTAATCTCGGTGTCTTCCTTGGCACTCAAAATTCTGGAAATTTTTAATAAATAAACTGAGAGGCGGTTACTAAAATGGAAGGGACTACTTAGTCAAATCTCATATCGGGGGTGAACCCTTGTTATTAACAACTTGCGGCGTCAATGCTTTGGCATATTTTTACAGCACAACAACCCCCAAATTTCATTCTTAAAAAACTACAATCCATTTTTATTGACTTCTTTTGGGGGGGAGCACTAGCTCCGGTCCAGTGTGCTAAGCCTGCCTATTGCTGAAGGAGGACAGGGGCTGGTTGCTGTTACCAGCAGAGTGATGGCTTTTGGCCTCCTTTCGTTGCGCAGGCTGTTATACACGGATGTTTCTTGGAAAGCCTTCGCTCAATGCCTGCTTCGGCAAGCAGGGAAACTTGGCTCTGATCAGAAACTCTTTGTCACGGACATCAAGAAAGTTGACATCACATCAGTGCCCCTGTTATATAGAAACATGCTTGAGGCGTGGCAGGCAGCCACCATCCGCCGTGATGATAGTAGCTACTCTCTCCAAATGTTTTTAAACCAGCCCATTTTTCGAAACCTTCTTTTTAAAGGGGTTTGTGGTGATCGCAATTTTATGCAAAATTTTATTGATGCTGGATACACCAAGGTTAAACATTTTAGAACTCCTTTTCCTTATAAATGGAAACCAACTGCCGAGGTCGCTGTGGCCACTGGAATTCGGTCCATTTGACTCATAGGGAGAATTTTCTCTGTAATTCTATGCTTTTATCAGTCAAAGTTAAAATGGACTACACAGCTGGACTCCAACACCCCTTTCCATCACTTTTACTTCACTTTCAAGGTTTTATCCCTTTTAACTCAATGGAAAAACGTACTGTTTATATTTTGTGTGTTTAAAGCCCTTGTTCCTGAGAGACCCACAAAACCACAAGTGCACTGGAAGAGGATGCTCTGTGTTACTCTGTCCATTGCAATCCAATGGCTTATTACGTATAAGGTGCCCATTGCCAAGCGCTCTGGAGACTTGCAGTGGCGGCTGGCGCACTACATTTTACCCTCGAATGTTTTGTCTCATCGCATATGTTCTAGTAATACGGAATTGTGTCCTTTCTGTGGTGTTATTGAAAATATTTTCCGGATTTTTATTGAGTGCCCAAGGCTGGCCCCCCTTTTTATGATGTTATCACATGTACTCTGAGGGCTAGGCCTTGTTTTTACACGTTGTGTTTTTAGCTCGCCTGTTCGAAGAACAGAGAGCTATAGCGATACCCCCGGCGTGAGCGTGAAAATGTTAAAGTTTTTGGTGCAAGTTATTCCCTTTCTAATGTTTTTATCGACCACACTATATTTTACTGATTACAATATACAAATACATATATTGCTTTAAAATTATTTGGATCAGACTTCACTGCAATGCTTTATAAAAAAAATATTATTAGACTAGTCTTTTAAGGAGCTAAAAACAAAAAAGGATAAATGTATAAACAGGCGAGCATTGGGTGACTTTGACACCAACTCTCTGGTTATCTTCGGTTTTAGTATCTCTTACCGATGCAAAAATGAGTGTCTTTTAGCAAATTATTTGTCTTCCGAGGCTAAACTCGCTATATACCTGTCAAGGAAGCATAGAATGCAAAATACCGACAATCCTGATGATGATGTAGTTCATCTTTTTAAAGCATTTGTCACATCATGTTTGCACTTTGAATTTCAACTCAGTGATTTTACGTTGTTTTCCCAGAAGTGGTGTGTGAAGGAATCATTATGTGAACTTGTTGATGGTGTCCTTACAGTCAATTTATGATTTTGCCTTGTTTATGCATGACCTCTTCCCTCATTTTAACTTTGTACAATGTTTGCATTTGCTTTATGATTTCCTTGTGCACAATGATTGCTGAAAATAAAGAGGAACAAAATGTCAAATGTCAAATCTCCCTATCCCTCTCCCTCTCCCTCTCTCTCCCTCTCCGGACATATCTGGATGGTTGTTATGTCTGCACGGTGTCGGTGTTGGACATGTGTGGGCGAGGTTTGTCTCCAGAATGTCCGGGTGGTATTTACAGTGCCTATATAAACTCTACACCCCCTTTCTAAATTTGAATATCCTTTGGAGCACAGTCAAGGCAATCATTAAGATGTGGAAGGCGTATGGTCCACCAAGGCCCTGCCAAGATAAGACCATCCCTCCAAACTAGATGACCAAGTCAGGAGAACACTGACCAGAGAGACCACAAATAGACCAATGACAACTTTGAAAGAGCTACATGCCTTTATGACAAACACTGGTCACTCTGTGCATGTGACAACAAAATACCACGTCCTCCACAAGTCTGGCCTGTATGGTAGGGTGGCAAGAAAGAAGCCATTACTAAAAATAAGCCTACCTTGAGTCCCATTTTGAGATTTTCAAAAAACACTCCGGAGATTCTAAAGGGATGTGGCAAAAAGTTTTGTGGTCTGACGAAACCAAAATGGTACTTTTTGGCCTAAATGCGAAACGTTATATTTGGTGCAACTCAACACTGCTCAATCACCTAGTCAACACCATCCCGACTGTCAAGCATCGTGGTGGAAGCATCATGTTATGGGGCTACTTTTAATCAGCAGGGACTGGCAAGCTTGTCAGTTTAGAAGGAACAATGGACGGTGCAAATTGCAGGAGAATCCTTAATAAAAAAACCTGTTTGAGTCAGCCATGAATCTGAAACTGGGTCGGAGATTCACATTTCAGCAGGACAATGATCCGAAGCACAAAGCTAAAGCCACACTGGAGTAGCTGAATAAGAAGTAAATAAATGTTCTTGAGTGGCCCAGTCAAAGTCCTGACCTGAACATTTATGGTGAGATGTGCAGATTGCAGTCCATCGACGATCCCCATCAAACTTGGCAGAACAAGAGAAATTTTCCCGTGAAGAATGGGGAAAAGATTTCACCATCTCACTGTGTAAAGCTGGGAGAGACCCTACACACAGACTTATAGCAGTCGTTGTTGCAAAAGGTTCTTCCACCAAGTACTGACCTTGGGGGCTGAATACTTTCACAACCAGTGAATTGTGATTTGTACATGTTTTTTTCAGGTATTCCTGACATGTAACTTCCTTCAACTACAACAATGTTTAGTTTAATCTCCACAGTTATTCATAAAAAAATTTCATTTGAAAAAATTGTTTCTACGTAATTTGTAATTCATCTAAATGTGGCATTATTGGGAGAGGGTGAACACTTTTGCAGGCTACATTACACAAGCGATCCATATCTAATATCACAATTAAATACTTTACGCTTATGCTAGACATTCACTTTATACAAATCAAATGTATTATTTATATATATATATATATATATATATATATATATATATATATATATATATATATATATATATATATATATATATATATATATATATATGTACACCTCATTACACTCTTGCCACATCTTGGATCATTGTATCTCGTTTGTAGAACGTTTTGAAAGCCCTCCTCGTAGTCCGATTAAAAGCAAAAGGAAGCTGTTTTTCTGAACGTCGTCCAAATGATGTTTGCCAATGTTGAATCAAATAAACCTTTTGTGTGTGTTTTTCCTCTTTTAATAATTGAATCCATGACGAGAGTTTAGCAGTGAGTTCTGAGCTTTACTGGTTCTTTCTACTCTTTCTAGGATTTCAAACTTTTCGAATGGTTTCTGCATCAGTTTGACCTCAGCTTTGTTTCCAAGAGGTGTTGTTTGAGAGGAACTCTCTGGCGATTTGTCAGTGAGAGTAATGGGAGTACTTGTGATGTAGAAGTGGCTGCATTAACTTCTTCATTGAAGAAGAAAAGAAAGTTGATGCCACACACTCATCGTAACTGTCCTCCTCTGTGTCGCTTTCTCCTGTTTTCCCCATTTGCTTACTTGCTTCTGTCCGGTTGTTACTTCACCATCCTCTGTCAATTTGTTAACCTATGATTATCCATCATCTTACTCATCCACAAGCTCTTCCCTCCATTTTCAATACAAAATATTAACAAAACGGTCCATGTTATACACGTATGGCATTGTTTAAATCAATTTTCGCTGGAGAACGTCTTCAATTATGCGTGGGAGAACAATGCAGTTTCTTCTTCATAATATAGTCTCAAACTTTTTTTTTTTTAAATGAACTTAATACAAGAAATACAAGGGACTTGGACTCAGGAGGAGACCAATTGACCCACCCTGCCAATGCTATATCAACATTACATTAATTCAACATAATCAGTTTATCAGAAGAAGAGGTGGAAAGAGGAGTAGGAGAACAGTGGGGCACGAGTTAACGGGAAATCATCAAGGTGTTTTGGAGGAAGTAGGGTGGTGATAAAGGATGTCGTGTAGGGTGGAGAATGAATCGACACACAACTCTTTCACCTTTCAACAACACCCACTCATAGTCATCGCAATCACGACACCTCTATACCCATCAATACTGAAGATACCGACCAGTGCTGCCAATCTCCACACACGCATCTTACCTCAATGTTTCTCGGAGCCTTCCCATGGCATGTCCTGAAGTGAATCTCCAAGTGATCTGAGGAACAAAGACAATGTGAAAATGGTTCAAAACAAGGCTCATCTCCGAACAAGTCAGATTTACTGAAGGCCTGAAGGATTCAGTTTGGCTGCTTCGACACGGAATCACTCGCAGCGTACATGTTTTGTATCAACAGATAGATTCAAGTTTAAGTCCAAAAGTTTATTGTTTCTCTCCAACTACGAGGGAATGAATGGTCCTGCATCAGCCAAACTCAGTGGAGATGATAGTCCTGTTTCCATGTCGTTTTCAGCCAATGTCACGCAACTTCGCCACAGTGGGTGAGTTTCCTGATGGCATCGGAATAGAAGTCTTGCTTTTGGCTCTGAAATTTTTTGAAAGGGGAAAAAAAAAAAACCTTCCGACTATCCCTATTATTATGAAACGAGGGAAAGGGCATCATGTGAATGCAATAAGCAAACGGTGAGACCAAATGTCGAATGAAGACCACTTTGGGGTCCAGTCATCCGGTCTGAACCTTGGCTGCTGTGCAATTTTGAATGCGGATCTTCCAAACTCCAACCAGTCTTTTGTGAGGGTGTTTTGTGAAATCCTTGTGCTCGCATATTAGGAAACATCAGGCGTACCTGGTCCTGGTCAGCCTGATCAGCATAATACCTGGTCAGCATAATGATTAACGTGTTTGTCCCGCAGGTACGACAGAGGAAATATAATGGGAATAGGTGTTAGGGAGGTTGTGGGTAGGAGGAAAGGAGGATGGGTCAGGCGTAGTACCGTTCTGCTGGCATCATCGCCGGACATACATACATCTCACCTGTCCAATCTGATCGGATGAGGTGGGATGCAGTGCCGGCGTCACGTACATCAAAATTACTATCTTTTGGGGGAATGTGATGGCGAGTGCCAGATAGGCTAGTGGTGCGTGCAGGCCTCGCACCATGACCAGATAAGCTGCGGTATCGTCCACAATGAGCTTTTTGGAAACACTTTTATCTCAAACCATTTCCATCGATCAGAGATGGAACACCGATATGGGCAGTTATTGTTAAAAGGCAGATATGTAACCCTGTTTTCTGACTATTCCCATCGATTTCATTTTCTACAACATCATTTTAGCCTTTTTGGAAGGTTTTCAGCCAGAAGATGCCCCACAGTCTGGATGTCAGGTTTTTTTCATGCTCGAGGGAGGATGTCTAAGGGGTGGGTGTGTAGGGGAAATTCTTTTTCTATTTTCGCCCCCATTGATGTTAAAAACAGCACTCGGGAATTAATAGGGACAATTACCGAACGTTCAAAAGCGTGGGAGATCAAGAGACGCGAGCGCAATAAACAAGATTAAAGTTTAAGTTGAAAGGGCTTTAGGAAAAAAACGAAGTTGTCCTTACACAAAGACCAATGACAGACAAGGCGTGGAAGAAAATCAACAGCAATTAGGGATCGGAGTTGGCCTTTGTTCTCAGATCGGCGTCCCATGAATAAGACGAGACGTTTGGCGAGAGGGAAATGGAGGCCTTCCTGCAAAAGGCTATGTGGGGGTCTAGTGGTTGTTTCAAGAAAGCCAGGGCCGCTGTTCCTGTTTTTGAAGCCGAGACGAAGCTAATGCAGTGGGGACTCCATTTCCTCCACTTGCATTTTGTGATTGTGCCAATTGTAATATGGCCTCAGATGTGGATATCATTCCCACATTAGTCTTGATAAGGTCTTTAGGTTATACAGACTCTCTGTCAGTTTAGAAGAGGCCAAGGCCTTCCTTTTGGGCCGAAGAGCAACTTATCAGCTGTACTACCAGGTGGAGTGTTAACAGCTGAAACGAATTCACCAAGGAATTAGCACAAACGCAGTGAGTGACCCAACAAGTATTCCAAGCAAACTGACTGACCAGTTTTGCTCTTCTTAGGCCATCGTCAGGATCAGGCCCTTGTCGAGTACACCCTCGAGGCTGCTCTGAAGTCCAAATAAGAGACTTTGGCATATTCTGAACTGCTGATAAATCTTTTATAAATGCTTGCATTTTCAAAACAGTTGAGGTTAGTTAGTGAGAGTAATTGGCCACAGTGAGAGGGAAATGGTGGGCTTTGAGTGTTAACGTCTTGCTCATCAACACACCTCTCTAAACAACAGACTGTAAGGTTAATTCTCACTCAGCTATGCTGTCCAGCTTCTTTTTCTTTCATAGGTAGCACAAGGCTACGGGTTTGCTGGGGGTGCAGCTGTGCCGCTGATGCAGTGCCCCCAGTACATCAGAGCAGGCAAATGGAATTCAGCCAAAATGTGGGTGAGAGCTCAATGGAATTAATCAAGTCTTTGGTATATACTTTATTAACCATTAGGCATCCAAAGGAATCCCATTCGAGAATGTCTCTGATGATTCGACTCTGAACAATTTCCCATTCCATTGATGGACAGATTGGAGGTGCATTTCAAGGAAAACAGACACAGGTGGAGGCCATTCAGCTCATCATGCATGCACGAGAACACCATACTAATTTATCAACACAATAAGAAAATGCAATAAAAAAAAAACTAATTATTTTAAATTTTTGTAGTTTTTGCATTTTTTTTCTCCCCACCCCCCCCCTCAGGGGAGGGGGCATGGGCTTGGTTAAAAACACACATCAACCACACAACACCTCTTGACGAGACCCCCACCAACAGCACACCATACATGTACACACAAATCACCCATCAATGGTCAAACTACCTAAAAGTCTTATCAACATCCCCCTACCCCTCTATCTCCATAACTTCCAGGTACCTATCTAATTCCAATTTAAACTTATCCACTGTTTCTGCTGCCACTACCTTTCCAGGGAGACCATTCCATACATTAACTACTCTCTGAGTAAAAGTACTCTACCTTACTACCGTCTTAACTCTCCTCTTCTTTACTCTCAGGCTATGGCCCTTGGTTCTATCACTGTCTACTCTGTTGAATAATTAATCTTCACTTATTTTATCTCAACCTTTCATTATCTTAAACATCTCTATCATATCTCCTCGTAACCGCCTCCTTTCTAGTGTATAAAGCCCTGCCTCATTCAAGCTCTCCTCGTAGCTGAGTCTAGCTAGGCCCGGAATTGATCTAGTAACCCTGCGCTGAACCTTCGCTATGGCATCTATGTCCTTCCTAAGTTGTGGTGACCAAAACTGTACACAATATTATAGATGTGGCCCTCACTAAATTCCTATACAATGTTAACACCACCTCTTTTGATTTATAAATTATCCCCCTAAGAATACAACCAAAAATCCTATAGCTGCCTAGTATTGTGCTGCCTTGTTATCTATTACCACCCCGATGGGCTACCGGTATTTCTTTACACTGATCTGCAGAAATAAGCCGGCATGATGTAACCATCAACCAAGATAAGTTTATCTTCTTTATTCTTTCACTACGGTAATCTATTTAGTTTGTATGCAGCACAAGGTTGCGGGGTAGCATCATTGGCTGAGGACATGGCTGTGTCACTGATGCAATTCCCTCTGCTGGTTAGGGCAGGAATTTGGAAGTTGGCCATGATGCCAGCGAGAGTTCACCTACTCTTCGCAAAATTGTGAAAAATTGACGAAATGCCCTGAAACTCGAACTTGTTCTGTTCCGTATCATCATAAAGCCATGTACCAAGTTTCAGTTGAATATGTTAAAGGATATGGGGAAAAAGTCGAAAAGAAAATCACAGGTGGGACGGACTGACAGACGGAGAGGAAACCTATAGTGCCCTGCCGGTGAAACCGGTTTGGGACTAATTTACCAGTGTGTTTGACATTACACTCCATTCTTTTGCTCTTCTATAAAGCTTAAAATTTGGATATGTGGAAAGATAATTAAACTGTTGCTCGCTTATTAGTCCCCTACCAGTTTCACTGGAGGGGACTATACGTTTGCTGTCCTTCTGCCTGTCCGTCCCACCTATGGTTTTTCAAACTTTTCCAATATCCTTTAACATATTCAACTGAAACTTGATACATATCTTTATTATATTAAATTACCAAACAGGTTCGAGTTTCAGGGTGTTTTGTCAATTTTTCACAGAGTTATACCCTTTTTATGCCTGTTGTTGGCTTAATGGTTCGGGTGGTGGGATTGGGATCCTGAGTTCAAATCCCCCTTGGTTGTTGAATTAATACCAGGTGGAGTTGACTCTGCCCGTCATCCTTCTGAGGTCGGAAAAATGAGTGCCGGCTTGCTGGTATCCTGCGTCGGAGTGGCGACCCATCCAGGATGGTGCACAATAGACAAGGAGACTGCTTCGGCAGCACCAACGCTCTGCAGAGTATGCTCCCGATGGATGGATACCCTTTTTGGACTTAGAAAATATCACATATCGGCAGGGAACATGTATCGCAAAGCAATTTTCACTCTTGATATATGTTGTTTCCTCGCCCACAAGCACACGTAATCATCTCATTAGCTTCAAACAAAATCGTATATTTCATCAGGACATCAAGATTGACGAGATGAAGTCCACACAATAAAATGGCATGACAAGTCGTTCAATATCATTTCATCCACACTGACTTTCATCAAGACCTTCAAGTGGAAAATTACTTCCCAACATCATGGCGAAAAGGGATGACAATCAGACAATCACAATCTCATAGTGAAAGCAACTTGGGTCGAGTTGAGCCAAGTCTGGCCATATGGAGAGTAAAACACATCAAGGACGTGCTCGTGAAACAGTGTAACGTATTTTTCCTAAGGGCCAACTCAGCACTGATCCTAACCCAGTACATTCCAGGCACTGCAATGATCCAAGCGAAAGCTCCATCTCTGAGAAAACAAAAACATGTTATTACGTAGAATGTTAACCAGCTGGAAAAATTATCATTAATGTGATGGAACCAGACATGCAGCTCGTACAACCGTGCGTGCGCCTCGACACAATGACAATCGTTTTTGTATTTCGGTCGAATTTGACTGCAATGCAAAGTTGCAAACCACGTGACTCTTTGGAGTCAGACCAACAACACGAGGTGGACCCTGTCTGTGATTTAAAAAAAAAAAAACACACCTTCCTGGCACATGACCGCTCCTCCGGCTCGAAGAGCGGCACTTGGTGATCATATTCTCACGAAGAAATTATCTTCGGTGCACTTTTCTCGTGCGGTAAAATATTCACTGATAACTACAAAGGGACAAAAAAAAATTTTGTATTGTACTTGAATTTGTCTGGTGTGTTCCAAATGTATGTTAGAGTGTACATAATTATATCATCTAATCAATAATAGGGCTGGGAGGATGGCCGATAGACCCTCGATGGATGCACACTCAACTCTAAGCTGTCCAGAATGGGTTTGAATCCCAACCGAGCTAGAAAACTTTCAGCCTGGTGTTTCACAGGCAGGGTGAATCGTCATCAATGTGTGTGCCATCCCTCGGATGGACGTTAAACTGGGCGTCCAGTCGCCTAGCATTAGTTGATGGACGTAAAAGATCCCACCGTGTCCTTCGTGAAGAGTAGGTGAGCTATCTCCGGCACCGTTTACAAATTACAAATTCCTGCCATAATTACTGCTGGGAAGGCAATGGCAAACCACCCAGCATAACTCCTACCAATAAACTGCATCAGCAGCACCGACACACTGAAACAAAGTATAATCAAAATCAGAATCAGCATAAATAATAATGATAATAATAATGATAACAATAATACGGTTGCCTTGCAAACCACCTGATTCATTTAGGGATGTACACAAGGAACTTTGGTGCAGGAGGAGGCCATTCGGCCCATCATGTCTGTGCTGCGCCAACCCCAGCATCCATCACCCATCCACACGTAAGCTACAAGTATCCACATTCCCCTATATCTCCCAGGCATTCAGGTATACCTAATTCCCATTTAAACATACCCATCCCTCCACTGCCACTACCTTTCCGGGGAGACCATTCCATGCATTAACCACACTCTCCGACTGAAAGACTTCAAACGGTCCCAACTCTCGTATCCTTTGCCCTCAAACTTTTGTGCAGAAGCTGCTGCCTTGAAAGAAAGCACACACTGAGATAGCAAGGCGGTGTAACATCATGTCAGGGGGGTGTCTAATATAAGAAGCCCCAGACCACTTGCTCCATGTGCCTTGGGCAGTGATTTGTAAAGGGTACTGGTGATAATTCTCTGACTCTTAACCAAAGACAAAAGCCTGGTGTTGGCCAAACGGTTTAAGTGGCTCGCTTAAGATCTTCGGGTCTTGAGTTTAAGCACTTCTCTAACGTTAAATTAACACCAGGTGGGGTTGACTCAGCCCGTCATCATTCTGAGGTAGGCGAAATGAGTACCACTGTAACTTACTGGTAGTAGAAGTCACTGTGTGAGCGGTACAGCTGCACCCCATAAAATGATGCAACCAGCAGCCACAGGCGAGACAGCCAAAGACAACATCGGATCTTTGATATCCACCAACGACCAATGCTTGCTTGAACATCCATTTGAGGGACTGCACACACATTGATGAATCAGCCCGGCTGTGGAACACCGCGATGACAGTTTATAGCTGAGTCGGGATTCATACCCAGGCTCGACAGCTCAGGGGGTGAGTGTGTGTACCTCGAGGCTGAACTACCAACCCCTCATTTGATCAATTGTCCCACAAATGCCAGTCGGTTTTAATTTCCTCAAAAGCGAACAATATGCACGATGTTACCAAAACAATTGGACAATAAGAAAAGAGGAAAGGTTATTAAACCTTCCATGAATTTACCAGGTGAGATGATGAAATTCTCATCAGATTTCTATCAGATCTCATGGAAAGTCACAGGAGATCTCTGTAAGGGGATTCACAACCATTTATGCACTCTGTAATAGCTTGTTTGTTTGCCTTCGGCAACAAGCACAGCTTGGACGCCTTCACGAACTGTTTGCACCCAATTTTGATATATATATATATATATATATATATATATATATATATATATATATATATATATATATATATATATATATATATATATATATATATATATATATATATCAAAACATGTAACATGGAGTGTGACGAGCATTCCCTCGATCCCCATTGCACAAAGTCCTACACCAAAGCATCACATCCAACCCAGAGGCCTCGGCCCGGCAACTCTGTCAAACAGACAAAGATTACATGATCAACATCAGTTAAACATCAAACAGAGCCGCATATCTGGATTTTGGGCTTGTTTGCCCTCATCACAACAGCGACCGACAAATATCTAACCAATGACGACCACATTCGTCATTGGTACATCAGATGCATCTCCGAACTGTTTCGGTGAGCATTGCCACAGATTATGTCTCACACGGTAAGCCGCATAATCCGCAAAGAGCAACCGTCCATCTGCCACCCAGACGATTGTTCCCACTAATGCCAATGCTAAATTGTTCCCACATCATTAACAGATGCTTTCCGACAGTTCTGTGATTTTTCCCGGTGTAATGGCTTCAATGTCCGTCAACACACAACATTTCAGCTTTCTTCATCATCCGGAAGATACCGAACTATAATATCAGTCAATCAGGGCAAATCATCCAGTCAGGATAATATAATAGTCAGGACAAATCTTTGTCTGTTTGTCAGAGTCGCTGGGCCGAGGCCTCTTGGTTAGAGTTGACACTTTGGTGTAGGACTATGTCCAATGGGGATCGGGGGAGTGCTCGTCACATTCCACATGTTTCGAGTTACCTGCCGATCACATCACTTGCCTTCTGGTTGAATGGTTTGCATTAGTGGGAACAATCATCTGGGTGGCAGACAGACAGTTGCTCTTTGCAGATTATGCGGTTTTGGGGATGCTCACCATAACAGTAGTGTCTGATGTCTGTGTGTACGTATACACACAGACACACACACACACACACACACACACACACACACACAATGGGATTTGCTTACACATTGTAAGCAATCATGAACCGTGTTTCACCATTGTCTCGGGTTGCTCACCGACATTTGTTTTTTTTTCATTTATGGATACTTTCCAATGGTTCTGTGATTTTTTCCTGGAGTAATGGCTTCGATTTCCATCAGCACGCAAAATTTCAGCTTTCTTCGCCACCCGGAAGGTACCAAACTTTAATATCAGTCAGTGAGTGAGTCAGTGAGTCATTGGTGAGAATTAGCTTTATTTATTAGATATAATCGGCCATGATATTGTGCCATTCAACTCTAAAGAAGCTCTTCTGCATTGAACTGTCAATAATTTTAATCCTTCCTGTCCGATTTTCAAGGCTGACAATTATCTGTTGTCCCACATTGTCCAACACACGCAGTGGACTTGGGAGGGCTCAATGCGATGTATATGTCATGAACCACTGGCATTCAATAAATGTTCCACATTGAACGTATGTCAGCAATTTACTTCCCAGCACCTTGATTACAAAGCAGTTTCACGACCTGATGCTCACCTCTGCACAGCAGGTTCTGCTTTGTCCTGCAGGATTAAATGCACCGGAGGGTTCATATGAAGTTCCATTGTGCTGTCCCGATGCTGTTGCTAATATAATGCGTGTGTGTTGTTCTACATTCTCGCTGACGATTTGCCAATAAGCAATGAAAGTAGTATGGAAGCTAAACTGTTCGCATATGTCCATTGTTGCATTTGCTGGATGTAATGTGTGGGAAAATGCTTGCAATGGAGCCACTTGGGTAACATGACAGTCGTATTGAGCTTACTTTCTGCAGTTTCACATTTATCAAAATGAGCAATATTGTGTCTACTTCTCAGAACAGGCTTTAAACCTGTCTCCCGACCATTTTACAAGCAAAACTACATTGCATGAGGCCTTCAAAGGAGATACTCACAATCGCCCAAAACTCACCAAACAAGTATAACGAGGGATGTTAATAAATAATTATCAACCCCAACAGGGCGTCAACCCGTTTCGAGGCTCATATTTTATGTGCTGCCCGTCCGTTCATCAGGTCTACTCGAAAATGACTACACACATTTTTTTCACATTTTGCACATTTATGCAATAATACCTGGGCATGAGGCAAGTTAAATGAATTTGGGATTGGAGCCTAAGGTCATGGGAAGTTCGATTCTAATTCCGAATTTTAACAATTCATATTTATTAATACTAGTGCATGCCCGTAAGTGCAAAAAAAAAACAAAAAACTTTCAAACCGCGTGCCAGAAACAACAACCACACAGGCCGTTCCTTCGCTCTCGTAAACGACACACCACACACACACACACACACACACACACACACACACACACACACACACACACACACACACACACACACACCGCTGGAATTATACATAGATGAAATGAGGTCAATGAGATTACAAATGAAGGGTTGACTGCAGACTGTAGAGCAATGAGTAAGGAAACCCGTCGTTGTGAATCGTTTTTACCACCAAATTGAGATGTATTTCGTTGACAAGCGTGTTGAGTGGAGCTGAATTCCTTAAAACTTCCAAAGGCCACACCGTTTTGACAATTGGGAACAAAAAAAAAGTTGTGCACCTTTTTTGATAAATTATTTTCGGAACAATTTTTCTTCAATAAATAAATAATAATAAAAATTGTCTCCATGTACATTGTACACTGTACACACCTTTATCTCGTTAACACCTCTTCATAAACAACATTGCTGAGGAAACGGCGCTTATAAACAATAAAAATTGTCTCCATGTACATTGTACACTGTACACACCTTTATCTCGTTAACACCTCTTCATTAACAACATTGCTAAGGAAACGGCGCTTATAAACAATAAAAATTGTCTCCATGTACATTGTACACTGTACACACCTTTATCTCGTTAACACCTCTTCATAAACAACATTGCTGAGGAAACGGCGCTTCTTCTTTGTTTCCTCGTCCAGGGCAAGAATGCAGAGGCTGCTGGATCTGCCAACGTTTTGATAAATTATTAGTTTTAATGGCAAATTATTCAATTAGCGCCGACATATTTTGCCTTTTCGCAAGGAAAAACACAAAGAGAAGAGAAAAAAAAAACGTTTGTGCAAAAAAAAAAAAAAAAACTTCCTGGTTCGGAGCATACCAGCTCACTCTGATGTTACCGAAATTTATGCACCGTCTAATATGAAAATGATCATAACTTGGGACATTGTGTTGATCTATAAATGCGCATAAGAAATCGAGAAATTATTAGAAGACACGAAGTCATCATTATCCGGAAGCCCGTACGTTGTAACCCGTAATGGGGAACGCGGCTGAGGTTACCTTCCCCCATTGGCTACACCAACGCATCA
>NC_140962.1:105646339-105653839 GCF_056783735.1 Eptatretus burgeri
ATATATATATATATATATATATATATATATATATATATATATATATATATATACTCATACATACATATATATATATATATATATATACCACAGATGTGTGGACGGATCGCCGTCACCCTATTGCTTGGTCAGCTCACCCGATCCGCCCATAATTGTATCCTCAAAAAAATCATACGGCTTCCATTTTGTGAATCTGCATTGGCCAGATGCCTGTGGCCCATTGCCATTGAAATTATCCGAGCGATATAACTACGATGTATTATTTTTGCAAATAATCAACAGACATGTTTTTGCTTCATGTATGTACCACGGGTGATTGTTATTAGTTACCCCATGCACGCGAAGCAAAAAAATGGGGTTCGGAAAGGAATTGGTTCATGTCCGTCCATCCGTCCATCCATCTGTCTGTCTTTTCCATACATGATCGTCAGCTTATGATCGACGACTAGCGTATTTAAATCGAACGTTATATTTCGAACACGAATCAGAACATGAATCGAAAGACAAGTCTTTAGGTTTGCCATACTTTATCTCTGAATTTGACCCCATTGCGCATGCACAAAGAGGAGTGAGATAATACTGTTGCAGACCTGGGTTCATGGGGGTATGAGCATGGGGGTGTTCCCGGTTCTCCCCAGACTCACCGGGAATCGAGGCCCTCACACACAAATAAGTCCATGTTGCGGTGGGTTGCTAGTCGACCACAAACGCCAATAATTTAACCACATGACCCAGGGTCCGTCTCACTATCATTTCATTGTGGAACACGCATTCCCCTTATCGGGGAATCGTGCCCTCGCGGTTGTGCTACTTTTATCAGGATTGGATATTCATTAAGGCAGCTGAGCTTACCGCTAGCACAACACCGGACTGATGTGAGAGCCAATCCATTGGGAAATTATAATCTCCCGGCTAACCTATGTATGCACATTGCTGCACCAATAAGGGGAGGACTATATCAAGCAGATTGAAAGGAAAATGTGAACAAGGCAATTTATTTACAGCAAGCAATGTGGGGTACGGGGATGCAGGGAAGGGAACTCAAGGGCTTTAATGGCGTCAAAGGACAACTGCGGCTGTTAAAGGGGAAATGCAATATAAGGCAATCAAAGTGTGTATTTACAAAAAGCAAAGAAAATGCACAAATCGCAGACTTAACTTAACCTATTCTTTACCTATCGGATAACATGACATGGCACCCTTCAGAGCACACACATCTGGGGACAAATTGGGAGGAGCAGGGTGGCCTCAGCCTACCGTACATGGAACCGTCACCTTCCCCAGCTTGAGATACAGCTCTCCCTGCCACTCTCCGGAATGACCCCGACACTACACTCCACAACTGAGGGTGTAAGAGCTTCGTCGGAACTGTGAATCAAAGCGTCCGGAACCAGGGAAGAAGTTCTTCGGGTGATGACAAGGGCAGAGAGAGAGTGAGAGTGATGACCAGGGCAGAGAGAAAGAGAGTGAGAGTGATGACCATAGCAGAGAGAGCGAACCAGTGCGTCAGGCTCAGCTTTATAGTCCCTGGGGTAGGCAGGGCCAAAGAGCCACATATCAGATCTTTTGAGGCAGCCTGGAGCCAGCTATTAGGCGGGCCATGTCAGATCTTATTAGCTGGTTCCATGCCAGCCATTGGGGGATGCCCTACGCAGCCTCCGCACATTCTGCTGCCACCCGGATATGCACTCAGTTGGCTCTTCTAGCTGTCGGAAAGAGCGGAACTTGGCACTTAACATGGGGAAATCACTTTCACCCTCATGTACCCGGAATGAACGCCCCATGCACAAAAATGTCCATGGCACAGCCAGGGAATGGAGCAATTATTTCAGGGGAGCTGTGTCATGGCCTGGTCCATTTGCTGGTCATGTTCAGTGGAGGGGAATGACCGGGGATTAGGGAAACAAAATACAGTACAGGGGTAGATGGCAAGAAGTTACAGTACAGCGTCGATGTCCATACAGGCGAACAGACAATCTAGGACTTGGTGGGGCTTGAAACAATACAGGGGAATTTGACGTGCACTTCGAAAGCAATGGCTTTGGCAAAGGTTCCAGAACGCTGGTGTTATTCGCACATGCCGAGAATCCATGCGACTAAAACAACGCACACCCGATGTGATGACAGCAGTCACGGCAGACGTCATTAAACGCTGATGATGTTATTATCCCAACGGGTTGAGAGGGGTCGCCAGCTACCCAACCCAATGCATTTAATTACATAATAACCCCTATAGGAAAGGCGCTATTCTTAATGTACATCACGGAACTAACTATTCTAAGTGTCCATGTGCTGTGTGCGTTTCAATTTCGGCATACGGTTTATAAAGCCGTAACAATACTTTTACTCTGTCTGCCTGTCTGGCAGTCAAAGAAAATTGAAAATCATTCCAAACAGGAAAGTTACTGTTTTTAATGACGTCATAATTGACACATACAACAGACACAAATAATTACATAGGGTGGTGTAAATAGATGCTGGAGAAAATGGCAATAGAACCCAGAATTAATTTATCTATCTACCTTTAAACCTCTTTAAAGCTTCATTTAAAATGAATTATATATTTGAACACTTAACTGTATAACATAAACCGCCTTCTTAATACTTCCAAGAACCGTGTAATATGTCGATATATAGCATTAGCCGGAATGGCATGTGAGATAGTGGAGTACCGGGGATGAATAAGAAACTGCCATGTGGCAGTTTAACCTAAAAAAATGTACACTCTACAATATGTGCAATGTACATCTATGGTGATCAATAAAGCCTCTATCTCCTAAACTGAGACTCAACGTCATCTTATTACAGTGTATAAAGTGATGTATAAGGCTGCTTCAGTTGTGCTAAACTTCCGGAATTTTTTTTAACCATCTTTAACACGTTGACTGTCCTCTTTCAGTATACACCACTCCCATTTGCAAGCCTCAAGTATATATGAACATTTCCTTTATTTTCAAATTTCACCCTTCTATGAGCAAATCCAAGTTCATTTCTGATACATTGCTGGGGAAAGAAACCACACACTATGAGAAAACTCGTAGCAGGCAATGGGACAAGAATTTCAATTCGTATGCCAGGTACGAGCTATCTGGTAATCCTATTTTTAGCACTGAATCGACGTTGGTATTACGTCATTGCTCATGTTAGATCGTGTGCTGAGTATCATGTTTGTTATCTTGCCAAAACGAAGTTTTTGCAAGATATGTTAGTCAGCTTGTATGGTTTTTTTTTGTTTGTCTGTAATCACGTATAAAAAATTCTGCAAAGCACAGTTATCATTGGAAATTTTTGTAACTTCGCATATCAGAGGCCTATAGAGGTCCCTTTCAGCGCACAAAATTTTGAAGGTCAAGGTCAAAGGTCAAGGTCACTTTGTTGCAAATCAGGGGAGTCGACGAAACCCTTATTTTTTGAGTAATTTTGATCGGATCGTCCGTCTTCAAACTTCATGGGAATATAGTTCATGGTCTGGCGCTCAGCTGATTAATTTTTGGTGGCGATCGGCCTTGACCTTCATGGTTAGCACTGGAGGTCGAAAGTTTTTGACCCCAAGGTCAAATTTTGAAATCTTAGATACCATATCGAGTAATACCTCATATGAAAGCGCTTGATAAGTGCTTTCCAGATCTGTCAAAAGTTTGACGCTATGACGTCATTTGATGACGTCATGATGAAAAAACGGATTTTCCATGAAAAATTTATTTCCTCAGTTCTCATCAAAATCTCTTGATATTTCATGTACAATGGTCCTGGAGAGATACCATTAACCGTACGAAAATATAAAGGTCAAGGTCAAAGGTCATGGTCACAAAAAGGTCAAGCATCAAGGTCGACGAAACCCTTATTTTTTGAGTAACTTTAATCGAATAAATAAGTCACTCATGTTCACATTTTGGCAAGATACTGGTCACCCTGGGGGTGACATTGGTTTTTTTTTCTTTTTTGCTTCTTGTCAATACCCTTCAAAATGGCATGTATGAATGCACATGAAGTGGAAAAACTTCTCATGGAGACTGATAATGATGATCATGATTATTGAATCGATTTATGTTCACCGAACTACCGGCACATCGTTTGTTGCATTATCTGGCATGGCAGCATATTCTGTTTACGATACAATAGCGTAATGTTTTCCATCTACGAATAGTCTCGTAGTCGGCAGTCAACGTATCAAAACCATTATTTTATTTAAATTGAAGGATATAATTGAACACTGCACGAGGTATCATGTTCTATGAACTCTGCAGTTTTTTGGAGTGATCGTACAGTATTTCATTGACGAATTGCTCCCCTCACTGCTAATCCATCCAAGGGAAAGTCTCATGTGTTGGACAGTAAATAAATGAAGGTTTTTACCCTGAGTTTTCAAGGCTGAATAGTGTGAAAATACAGAAGGATCACCTGTCATTTTGACGGGCTTTCCTGTTAGTCGAAATAATAATAATAACGCTCCTTTACACCCATTGGGTGAACAGCTGGTCTGACTCCACCCACAAATATAACAAGAAAAATCATATGACCACCATTTTGGTGATATTCAAAGTCAAAGACATCGTCAGAGCCGTCATATTCACAATTGCCATGCCCTCCCTATAAGTTTTCCCGTCAGTGTAAAACGACAAAAGTGACCGTTGTGGTGTAACCAAGTTTTAATATGAAATATATATTTATGCTCCGCACATGTCTTGCCTCATGCATATTTGTGCCCTGCGCATGTGTTGCATCATCTCCACTGGCACGGGGCGAGAGCAGCTCTTCCTTGTCTGGCGGAACAGTGGTGGTTGTATGTGGAGAAAGCACGTTTTTCCCATCGCACTCGTAGTGTTTCAAAATAAAGAGAAAAGTGATTTAAACCTGTAAAGTGTTGGGAAGCAGCCTGGAGCATTCTTTACTCAAATAATTTGGACACATAGGCTGTTCCAGGATAACCATTAAAAGGATCATCAAATATCGAAAGGTTGTTTCCAATAGGCATCATGGGCCATCATGAGTGATCGAGGAAGCGGTCTGTTGCCTTATACATCACTCAAATAACTATGTGGCATGTGGTATATGCAATGACATGCAAATATGCATCAGGAAGAAGATAATTGGTTTAGGGTCGTTTATTGGCACAGCTATGCTGTTTGTGGTCACTTGAGAGTTGCAATTCCACGGGGTTTCCTCATATCTCTCGGGATTGTCAGTTGGACGGGTGACTGTGATGGGTTACGACATGTTGGAGCCATGCTGTTGCTGTTTTGATTGTGGTTTCTGTGACGTCAGTGATAGCATGACAGGCAAGGGGAAAGAGTTAACTATTCTGTTGTTTAAATAAGGTAATGAAGAAATACACAATGATCGATGTGGGAATGCTTTTATGAGTGGGGAGAAGGGGAAGTGGAGGACAGAGCATTGGGGTTGGGAGTAATTGTGGGGACAGCAAGGATGGAACAGAGTTGGGAGGAGGGTTTGAGGAGTTTTGATAAGTTGGGGGGGAGGGTTAGAAGTTGTGGTGGATAGAGGGGGGTTGAGGAGCGCTGTGGTGAGGAGGGATGTGGAGGTGGAGGTGGTTTGAAGGGCTGGAGTGGGGAGGTGATTGAAAGTTTGAAGCCTAAGGTTTGGGGTGGGGGATGACACTGAGGATTTGAGCCTGGGAAGTTCAGGTTAATGACTTGGGGTTTATGAGTTGGGGAATGGGGGAGTTGAAGACTTGAAGTCACATTTTGTATTACGAGAATGTTCCACGGGTCCTTGCTAGTTATTGATTATTGTGAGTGCTTAACAGGTCGATTCACTACCATCTCAGGTCATCCTCCATCCATTCAAAACCATGATTTTTTTTCTACACTCATCAAAACCCACCTCTTTCCTCGTTTCCAGTTTTTCTTTCCACCTCTGTGATTGAGAGTTTGCAGCTGTATCCATCTCACTCTCCCCTCCCCCCCCCCCCCGTATACTCCCCTAGCCCTCATTTTTCCCTCACATCCCTGATTTATCAAGGTACCCCTCGATTTTGTGCTTCAACCCAGCTGTTAGTGTGCCTCCCCTCCATTTATTTTCTACTGTTCCTTTTGTTCTGATACATCCTGATCCATTCTGTGTTCCAGCTCCTCCCAGAGCCTCAACACTGTACACAAAAAAAATGCATTGCAGGTCATGAAAAGGCTCAAATACCATGATTTAAGAGAGGAAAAATCCTTACTAATATAGGTTGGTTGGTAAAAGCATAGCTATGTCGAAAAAGGAACTGTTTTTTTCCAGGCAGATGCCACAACAATGGGCTGTTCAATATTGTCCCAGTAGAATGTATAACGGTAACGAATTTATGCATTGGCAACACCTGGTTGCGGGTTGCTGGTGTGCATACCTCTAGAATAGCTGGAATACAAATCAACAATGCTGCCATTATGTTTTTCCCTTTCACTGACTACGGCTCATGGAGGAGCTTGGACACATCTCACGTGCAGAACAAAGATATTAGGAGACATCGCTGCACCTTATATGAATTACAAGAACCTTAGTACCCAAAGTGCAGATTTACATTGTTTATGGGATTCCATTGCAGCATCATGTACTGAATGTTGAAAATGAGTACACCAAATCAGCAAGTCAAACCCAGAAAGATAACGCTCTCGGTGCATGCTATACCGATGTCAATGTATCAAGGCTGGTCATTTTGTTTGACTACTTTGGAACATTAGTCCTCATGCACATCAGCAACACCTTTAAAAAAAAAAGGAGAATGTCTCCAATGGAGACTGAAAAGCAAAGTAGAATCATTTAATCTCCGTCCCACTAGATGGCCCAGAACTTATCTGTGTCGGAACCAAGCTGAGGAGGAACCAAGCTCCGTTTCCATAAGCAAAAGCTTGAGGCAGATGTCCTTGTTCTGCTTTGCACACGAATGAAGAAATGCGCATCCATAACCAACTTATGGGCTCTTTATCTTTCAGTACAACTTGCATGTCGAAATGTAGCATTTCACATTTTTATATTTATGCTGCAAGTTATGAATTACATTATCATGGCCATGAAAAACATGGATGGAGACAAATCAAAAGGAGTTGATGTATTTGCGCAAAAGATCATCATCATCATGATTACCAATATACTGTTACCTGTTTGTTGGCCAGGTGACAAGTGGCCTCTCTCGGACCTGCTTCTTGACCTTTGACCCTGAAGTCGATGAGCACTCAGACAATTCCATGGCACAACGACGGGTTGTAAGCAACCATGGACACCATCTCAAATGACTAAATCTATGAGGGTCCCATTTCCCAAATGTTGCATTACCTTCCTGGTAGTTTACTTATCCCGATGGGGAACCATGCTCTCGACGCCCCACCTCTGTCGATTAATTAGGTACGGTCGAGCTGAATCATAAGTGGGATGTAGGAAAATCGAGCATAACGAATCAGTGGTGTACAACCTCCTGTCTACTTATCACACACTATGTCCAACCAATGGAGGAAACATGATGGAGCAGGTTTGGAAAGTCTATATCATTTTAACAAAGGC
>NC_140962.1:105658839-105681339 GCF_056783735.1 Eptatretus burgeri
GAGTGAAAGCAAAAGATGTGCAATTGTCGATTGTCCAGTGATATCTTGCACGACGATAGTGTGACATAATTGTAAGGACGGAGGGGGTGGGGAGTTCATGTGCACCCGGTGAACGCCCCCAGGATCCGCCATTATTCTCTGTCCTTTCCTTGCTCCTACCCCGCCTAATACAGTGCAGCACCCTCCCTCTCTCTCTCTATCTCTGTGTCTCTCTGTCTCTGGATGTGTCCGGGTGGTGATTATGTGTGGATGGTAATTTATCTCTGGGTGGTATTTGTCTCCGGACGTGTCCAGGTGATGTTTATCGCCGAACGTGTCCAGGTGGTGTTTGGCTCTGGACCTGTCTGACCTGTGTTTGGTTGTCTCCGGATGTGTCTGGGTGGTGATTGTGTTCGGGTGGTGTTTGTCTCCGGATGTGTCCAGGTGGTGTTTGTCTCCGGACCTGTCCGGCCGATGATTGTGTCCGGAAATGCCTGGGTGGTGTTTGTCTCTGGATGTGTCCGGGCAGTGTTTATCTCCAGACGTGTCTGGGCGGTGTTTGTCTCCAGACGTGTCTGGGTGGAGTTTGTCTCCAGACATGTCCTGGCAGTATTTATCTCTGGATGTGTCTGGCGGTGTTTGTGTCCGGGTGGTGTTTGTCTCCGGATGTGTCCAGGTGGTGTTTGTCTCTGGACCTGTCCGGCCGATGATTGTGTCCGGACATGCCTGGGTGGTGTTTGTCTCTGGACGTGTCTGGGTGGTGATTTTGTCCAGGTGGTGTTTGTCTCCGGATGTGTCCAGGTGGTGTTTGTCTCTGGACCTGTCCAGCCGATGATTGTGTCCGGACATGCCTGGGTGGTGTTTGTCTCCGGACGTGTCTGGGCGGTGTTTGTCTCCAGACATGTCCTGGCAGTATTTATCTCTGGATGTGTCTGGCGGTGTTTGTCTCCAGGCAGTATTTATCGTATGACCGGTAGAAAATGGATTTCAGACATCATTTTGTTTCCATCTTCACTGTTATTCTATGCAGAATCATTTTGATGAAACACGATGTATCGTAATTAACGCTCCACCGCACATTTGCCTTCCCTTCCTCTCACCTCATGCTGCCTTCCCTTCCCCCACCCCTCTTCGATCCCCCTCTCTCCTCGCTCCCACACCCCTCCTCGCTCCCACACCCCTCCTCACTCTTTTCCCCAACATCTCCTCACTGTTACCCCCACCCCTCTCCCCCCCAACTCCTCTTTCTCTCTTACCCCCCATTTTTCTTGCGCCCCCCCTTTCCTTTCATATTCCTATCAGTGAAGCGATGGGTGGTATTTGCTAGTTTAGACAATAAAATGTGAAATTGTTAAAGCATTAAACCTAACTTTTTTCTGCGGTTATGTTTTTCGACTGTTTTGCCTAAGTGTAACTTCATTGAGTGCAACAAAAATAATTAAGCAGGTGAAGTCTCCCAAAATTTCATTGAGTGCAATGAAAATAATTAAGCAGGCAAAGTCTCCCAAAACTTCATTGAGTGCAATGAAAATAATTAAGCAGGCGAAGGCTCCCTCGACGTGAGCAGTGGGTGTGGTGACCGTGGCCCAGTTCTCCATGGGGACATCCCCAGAGTTAGGAAGGCAAAATAAATTGGAGGATTAGAATGAGCAAAGCAATGGAACAAGACAGTGAACTCTGATTTCAAGAGAGAATTTAAAATGTTTTCAGTCGCTACGAAGCAAGGTATCTCCACACCACGGAAGGATGCGGAGAGGTACGCACACTCACTCCATGCTGTCTCGGCTGAGTTCAAATTGTTTCCCCTTTTTGTGTGATCTGCTTTCATTTAGGATGTTATTTCATTTCATTAGGAGCTTGGAGCAATGTTATCTCCCATATAAAAGTGAATGAGACGTTTGTTTGTTTGTGTTGCTCCTCTTCTGATGAACTCCCAAGGTTAATCGCTCCAAAACTTTATAGGATCACATTTTTTCTACGATACACCTTACAAGTGGTTTTAAACTCATTTTCTCACAATTCATAACTGATAAACACACGAGCCACCACCTGTCGCAGGGAAGGGGTGGGAGTCTGGAGGGAGTGGTGTGGTGGGAGGAGACAGGGGAAGGGGTGGGGTGGGAGGATGGAGGGGAAGGGGTGGAGTGGGAGGAGGCAAAGAAAGTGGGGTGAAAGGAGGGAGGGGAAAGTGTGGAGTGGGAGTCTTGAGGGAGGGAGGGGAAGGGGTGGGAGGAAGAGGAGGAGGAGGGAGGGGAAGGGGTGTGGTGTGAGTCTGGAGGGAGGGGAGGAGGGATTGGAAGGGTGTGGTAGGAGTCCGGAGGGGGAAGAAGTGGGAGGATGAGGGAGGGGAAGTGTTGGAATCCGGAGGGAGGCGGGTGGGGTGGAGAAGGTAGGAGAAGTGGTGGGAGGAGGGACCCGGCATTGCCTGGCAACTCTGGGTACCATTGCTCGTAGGAAATAAAACCAGCCATGATCACAAGGTGAGTCAAGGTGATATATGCATGCATTGACTTTTTGAAAGGTAAACACAATGATTATTCAAGATTGACATCACGTAGCACTTTGATTTAAATATTTATTCATCGCCAGAATTAAATATATTGCACTCAACCACTCGACCGGTAGATATTCCAAATCCTGGCCTGGTCACCTCACAAACACTGATGATACTGTGCATCTTCACCTCTTCTTTTGTATTTACAAAACTTCCTTCCTTACCTAGTAAAGTTGGCTGCTCTTTAGCTCAGTAAATTATATAACAGGCTGTTAATGCATTTTTTGTTAAACATTCCCTAAAACCAATAAAAACTAACATCACAGTTGACTTGTTTTATGGGAGAATCAAAAGCTGCTTGGTAGTGCTGAAGTGATGGAGCTCAGGAGCTAACTTCAATTGCCATAAAATGTATGATGACGCGAGCCAGAATTTAGGGGAAGCTTAACTACATGTCATATATTTTACTTCATGATCCTATAAACACCAAGAAGTTTGAGTTGTAAACAGCAAGCAGCATCGCGATTCTCACAATCCGCTCATGAGACAGGATTTGTGACCTGCTCTCATGATCTCATGGTAGTTCAAGAGGATGATGCAGAAGTAGAGTACTTTCCTTTGAGCTGTGTAGTCTGGATTCGATTCCCAACCTGACTATAAATACTCTCGGATTGTCCTGTCTGTTAAAACTCGTTGATCGTTAAAGATCCCGCGGTTTCTTTCATGATGTCGGCGAGCTAACCCCATCAACTTGAACAAGTTACAAATTCCTACACAAATCACCTTCAATGGAACGTCAGGTCTGACCAACGGAGAAAGAATTGGGGTTTTAAAAAAAAAAAAACTTTAACCGGCTTACCCCACAATACGGCAGGAATAATTTGGATCATTGAAGAAATAGTAGAAGTTGTAGTAGTGATCTCATGAAAACATGATCAACTAAGACAACACTGATAAAGTGCATACCTCCGCCAGGCTAAACGGTTCATGTTTTGTACCCCACTGATAGGCCGAATCTGAATCCGTACCTGAACCAAAATCGAATTGGCTCGTCCTCGTCGCCCCCACCAGGTTTTGTCATAACCCGTCCACATCTTTTTGAAACATGATGCTCTATATCGTTTTTGGTCCCATCATGCAGAATCATTTTTTTTTAATATTTTAAAAAAATCATTGTACCCGGATGCAGATCAGGATCTTCACATCAATTCGTCCTTGTCACACTCCCAAGCTGTCCACCAACATTTGTCCGAATCCGTCCACAACTTTTTGAGATATCCTGCTCACAGACAGACAAACAGACAGAGAGGGGTGAAAATAGAACCTCCTCCACCTTCGGTGATGGAGGAACCAAACCAGTGATTCTCATGATTAATACGAGTTCAAGCCTATGTCATCTTCATTACACATATTTCTAGAGTAATTTTTCATAATTAAGTAATACCGAACATAATACCAATAACCATCACTGGTATATATTTCCCTCCAGCTGAACATTCTTCCAAGGGATAGAGTACACCCTGATTCCTCACCTGCATACGAAACATCAAGATGACAGTTTATAGTTGGGCCAACATTCGAAACCAGGCTAGACAGCTCAAGAACAGCCATCCAGCTATCTAGGATAAGGTCTCCAGCTCGCTCTTTAGATGGTCAAGGATCGAATAATACAGAGGGTTCCAAAAAGACCCGGACAACTTTGGTTGTTCATATATTTAGTAGCACAAATGATGCAATGATACCCGTTATTTCATGTGATACATGGAACGAATCAAGTTTTCTTTGTTTTCACATCTGGTGGTTTAATGTAAAATAAAATGGCGACTCCACAGGAGAAAGTTCAGTGCGTCGAACGGTTCATCGAGACGAGGTCCAACACCAAGTTTAGCGTAATTTCCGTACAAGGTATGGAAGGAATCCGTCATCGTGGATTAGTATCAGAGAGTGGTACAAGAGGTTCAAGGAGACTAGAAGTTTTCAGAAACAGAAAAGTACTGGTCGACCAAGCACATGTGCGGCAGACATTGAACGAGTGCGTGAATCATTTCAAGTTTCAACAAAGTCCCAGAAAATCAATTTGACACAAAAACAGAGAACTGGGACAACCAACCACCACTATGCACATGATTTTGCATAAAATACTGAAGCTTTATGCCTATAAGGTTCAGATTCTGCAGGAACTCGCACCAAATGATGGACCCAAATGCAAGGTGTTTGCCTTGGAAATACTCAGTCGCATAGAGGATGATGAAGATTACCTGAAAAAGGTCATGTTCACAGATGAGGCTTGCTTTCATGTATCTGGGAAGGTCAACTGTCACAATGTGAGGATCTGGGGCTCTGAAAAGCCCTACATGCTCATTTAACACATACGCGATAGTTCAAAGGTCAATGTGTGGTGTGACCTTCTCCGTGACCACTGGGTTGGTCCGTTTTTCTTTGCGGAGGATACAAGTGACCTCAACAATTTACATGAACACGTTGGAAGGATTTGCCTTCCCACATATTTAAAACCTGCAATCCGATATCATTTTTCAACAGGACGGCGCTCCCCTTCATTGAGCCTTAGTCGTCGGGTTGTCCTGAATGAAAAATTTCCAGGTCGCTGGATTGGCTGAGATGGACCAACCACCGAGCCCCCACCTTCCACAATCACCAGACATAACCCCCCTTTATTTATTTTTTTCTGTGGGGGTTTGTCAAATATGTTGTCACCAACACCAATGTGGCAAACCTGCAGGATCTTCATTCTCGGACCATAGCTGCCTGTGCACTGTTGGACGCAAACGTGCTGAGTCGAAAGTGGCAAGAACGCATGTACCGCCATGATGTCCTGTGCATGGCAAACCGAGCTCACATTGAAGTGTATTGATGGTGTGCACAAAACTTTATGAGTTTCTTTATCATTTTCAGTCTATCAAAGGGTATCGTTGTATCATTTGTGCAACTAAACATATTAACAACCAAACTTGTCCGGGTCTTTTTGGAACACCATTTCCAAATAAAAAATCAGCAAAAGTAAGATCTGCTCTCATTTCTTTCCACCTGATCCACATTGAAGAATTGCTCATTAAACTATTCCTTTGCAAATCTCTGTTCTCCCACCAAGCCATCCCATGGGATATGGTACCTGGACTTCGCTAACGGCCTACTCTGTGACTATGGAACAATGCAACCCCTGTTCCTCTGCACGGTGGAATGACACATGAAACTGAAGCTTTCTTTAACAGCAGTTATGCCATTCCGAAACCAATGGCACTAATGGAAACTTTTCTTCTCCCATCATTTGCTTTCGCGGCTAATGGACGAACCTTGGAGCATATAATGAGTCTGAGTATAAGAAAGAAGAGAATAGAACCAACCACTCAAATGTGTATGCTATACAATATCAAAAGAAAACCAGTTTTTATCGAAATTGAATATCATCTATACATTGCATATATCGATATCCAATATAGATTAAACAAAAAACATCTATATTAGATGTTGATAACAAATATAGACAACAGAGTTCATAGAACACCTTACCCCACACGGTGTAGAGAAAATGACATGGGAAGGGTCTTTCCAACTCTTTGCTTTACGTTTCCGAACATGATCTATGTTTGCTTTGTTCATAAACCATACAAAGCCAACAGTCCAGAAGGAAGAGTCCAGAGCGGAACCTTCTGCCAACTCTTCTCGGAGAAACTGACGATTTTGGAATGATCTTTGAGGAAAAGATGCACTAAACAAACAGATCCTTTGGACGTAGGTCGCTTTATCATTGCTTCACTGGGCGCAGCCATTCTGTCTGAATCTCACTGTTACTTTGCCCTCAGTGTGCTGTGAATTTGATTGAGAGGACGTAAAAAAATTGCCAAAGTACTGCTGAACAGAAGATTTTTGAAAGTGCAAACAATGCAGTTTGTGTTCTACAGTGTTCAAATATATAATTAAATTGAAATAAAGTAAAGATTTTAAAGGTTGTAGAAAAACTTTATTCGGAAGTTTGCCACCGTTGATGCAGTGTCTTTTACACCACCTTATTTAATACATCACATCAGTTATTCGTGCTTGTTGTTTGTGTCCTTTCTGACATCGTTAAAAATAGTAAGTTCCCTTTTTGAAATGATTTTCAATTTTGTTTGACTGATAGACTGAAGCAATTGCTATGGATGAGATTCCGTACAACTTGCCAAATTCAGAGCCAAAGTACTGCTAAACTGCAGGTTCGTGTTCCGATTTGTGCTCTGCAGTGTTCAAAATACAGAATTGAATTGGAATTAAATAGTTCCTTGATCATCGACTGACGTCTGTCAGACAGCTAATGTGAACTAATCGCTTAACCCCACCTTGCACAACACACACGCGTGGTAATAAAAACATCCATATTGGATATCGACACGTACACAGCTTCCGTCTCGTACAGGCCATCTATCATATCTTGTGAACTCGGATGGAATCCTATTAAGAATCTCATATCTCATATCTCATATCTATCTCTCTCTCTCTCTCTCTCTCTCTCTCTCTCTCTCTCTCTCTCTCTCTCTCTCTCTCTCTCTCTCTCTCTCTCTCTCTCTCTCTCTCTCTCTCTCTCTCTCTCTCTCTCTCTCTCTCTCTCTCTCTCTCTCTCTCTCTCTCTCTCTCTCTCTCTCTCTCTCTCTCTCTCTCTCTCTCTCTCTCTCTCTCTCTCTCTCTCTCTCTCTCTCTCTCTCTCTCTCTCTCTCTCTCTCTCTCTCTCTCTCTCTCTCTCTCTCTCTCTCTCTCTCTCTCTCTCTCTCTCTCTCTCTCTCTCTCTCTCTCTCTCTCTCTCTCTCTCTCTCTCTCTCTCTCTCTCTCTCTCTCTCTCTCTCTCTCTCTCTCTCTCTCTCTCTCTCTCTCTCTCTCTCTCTCTCTCTCTCTCTCTCTCTCTCTCTCTCTCTCTCTCTCTCTCTCTCTCTCTCTCTCTCTCTCTCTCTCTCTCTCTCTCTCTCTCTCTCTCTCTCTCTCTCTCTCTCTCTCTCTCTCTCTCTCTCTCTCTCTCTCTCTCTCTCTCTCTCTCTCTCTCTCTCTCTCTCTCTCAGCCTGTGGTTTCTGGTTGCATCATTAGTTGGGAGGCGTCTATGCCGCTGATGCAGTCTCCCCTTTACCAGTACACTGGTGCGCATTTTGCCGACCTCGGAAGGATGACAGGCTGAATCAACCTCCTGGTGTATTTTTAATTCAGCGGCCAACGGGGCTTGAACTCAGGACCCCAGGATCCCAAGCTGCCACCCTCACCACTAAGCCAACACCAGGCTGCAAGAATCTCATGAGATCCCGAGGATCCCAAGTCACCACCCTAACCACTAAGCCAACACCAGGCTGCAAGAATCTCATGAGATCCCGAGGATCCCAAGTCACCACCCTAACGACTAAGCCAACACCAGGCTGTAAGAATCTCATGAGATCCCTAGGATCCCAAGTCACCACCCTAACGACTAAGCCAACATCAGGCTGTAAGAATCTCATGAGATACCGAGGATCCCAAGCCACCACCCTAACCACTAAGCCACCACCAGGCTGTAAGAATCTCATGAGATCCCGAGGATCCCAAGCCACCACCCTAACGACTAAGCAAACACCAGGCTGTAAGAATCTCATGAGATCCCTAGGATCCCAAGCCACCACCCTAACCACGAAGCCAACACCAGGCTGTAAGAATCTCATGAGATCCCTAGGATCCCAAGTCACCACCCTAACGACTAAGCCAACACCAGGCTGTAAGAATCTCATGAGATACCGAGGATCCCAAGCCACCACCCTAACCACTAAGCCACCACCAGGCTGTAAGAATCTCATGAGATCCCTAGGATCCCAAGTAACCACCCTAACCACGAAGCCAACACCAGGCTGTAAGAATCTCATGAGATCCCTAGGATCCCAAGCCACCACCTTAACCACTAAGCCAACACCAGGCTGTAAGAATCTCATGAGATCCCTAGGATCCCAAGCAACCACCCTAACCACTAAGCCAACACCAGGCTGTAAGAATCTCATGAGATCCCTAGGATCCCAAGCAACCACCCTAGCCACTAAGCCAACACCAGGCTGTAAGAATCTCATGAGATCCCTAGGATCCCAAGTCACCACCCTAACGACTAAGCCAACACCAGGCTGTAAGAATCTCATGAGATCCCGAGGATCCCAAGCCACCACCCTAACCACTAAGCCACCACCAGGCTGTAAGAATCTCATGAGATCCCGAGGATCCCAAGCCACCACCCTAACCACTAAGCCACCACCAGGCTGTAAGAATCTCATGAGATCCCGAGGATCCCAAGCCACCACCTTAACCACTAAGCCAACACCAGGCTGTAAGAATCTCATGAGATCCCTAGGATCCCAAGCAACCACCCTAACCACTAAGCCAACACCAGGCTGTAAGAATCTCATGAGATCCCTAGGATCCCAAGCAACCACCCTAACCACTAAGCCAACACCAGGCTGTAAGAATCTCATGAGATCCCTAGGATCCCAAGCCACCACCCTAACTACTAAGCAAACACCAGGCTGTAAGAATCTCATGAGATCCCTAGGATCCCAAGCCACCACCCTAACCACTAAGCCAACACCAGGCTGTAAGAATCTCATGAGATCCCTAGGATCCCAAGCAACCACCCTAACCACTAAGCCAACACCAGGCTGTAAGAATCTCATGAGATCCCTAGGATCCCAAGCCACCACCCTCACCACTAAGCAAACACCAGGCTGTAAGAATCTCATGAGATCCCTAGGATCCCAAGCCACCACCCTAACCACTAAGCCAACACCAGGCTGTAAGAATCTCATGAGATCCCTAGGATCCCAAGCAACCACCTTAACCACTAAGCCAACACCAGGCTGTAAGAATCTCATGAGATCCCTAGGATCCCAAGCCACCACCCTCACCACTAAGCAAACACCAGGCTGTAAGAATCTCATGAGATCCCTAGGATCCCAAGCCACCACCCTCACCACTAAGCAAACACCAGGCTGTAAGAATCTCATGAGATCCCTAGGATCCCAAGCCACCACCCTCACCACTAAGCAAACACCAGGCTGTAAGAATCTCATGAGATCCCTAGGATCCCAAGCCACCACCCTCACCACTAAGCAAACACCAGGCTGTAAGAATCTCATGAGATCCCTAGGATCCCAAGCAACCACCCTAACCACTAAGCCAACACCAGGCTGTAAGAATCTCATGGGATCCACCGATAGTTTTTTGGGAGAGAGGGAATCTCACATCCAGACATCGTGAGATCTTGTTCTGTACTCTGCTGGAGTTCTCGGAAGACTTGTAAACGTCCCACAGATCGCAGTTCATCCTGTGGGCACATGACACTCACTCGTGTCGTCACACATGTGGCTCTGTGTAAGTAGTCCCAAGATGTTGAATTCAAGAACAGCTTGGTGATATTGTGTACGTTGTTAAGAAGACATGTTACTCCGACTACAAGGACTACTTCAACAGGCACAATGATTTCTAACTCCTTGTGGAGTCGTCCTGGGAAAGTCTTTGGCTCAAAGCCTTTCACGAACTGGCTGGCAAGCCTGACTGTGGAGGGAATTTGTAAGTTTTTTTTTTTTACGGTGGTCGCCGTAATCCGCCTATTCTTCATGTAAGACACCAAGGGATCTCTAACGTCCACCAACTAATGCTCACAGATGGGTGACCCGAGCTTAACGCCCATCCGAGGGATGAAGCCCTTGTTAGTACAACACCATGCACGTGTATCTCCAAACCGACGGCTTCCAGTCGGGTCGGGAATCGAACCCAGACTAGAGAGCTACCTCTGCACCATCCCGTCCAACATGGAAATGTTGGAGCCTGATTATCTCCACATGGCTTTTTGACAGTTTCCATGATGTTCAAATCAGCGTTTCCTTTTTCTTCCCACGATTTTTTCATACTAATTTCGATAATTACCATCCGCTGGCATTATAAAAGGTTTTACCACCACCTTTCAAATGGATGGTCTCCTTTTAAAAGATAGAGGAGCACCATTTCAATCAGACCTATATACAGGTGGCATAGGTGACTTAACATTTACATTTCCTGACCTTCTGGTGCAAACATTCAAAGCCTTTGCCAAATCATATGCTAATGACGACCAGATTAATTATCACGCGTGAAGTCCAGCAATCATGCATACACATATATATATATATAAGGCACAATCCAGTTTGGGATCTTCCTCCAGAGAAACGTTGAGTAACTCCGCTTGAACGGATGCTATTCATGAGAAACATTTGCAATTGTCTGTACAATAATTCACTGTAATGGTCTTGCGGATCAAAACGGATAGCTGTGTAGTAGATAGCAACTTCAATTAAATTCCATCTGCAACGACTTTTCAATTAAGTCGGTTTAATTACCGGGGGGGGGGGGGAAATAAAACACCAGTTTTGTAAAACACCACGCCAGTGGACCTGAGATGGGGAGGCAATGAGAAGCCGCAATTAGCATTGTTCTTTGGAGATAAGTTCACCGGCTTCGTGAAATTATGAACTTCACGAAGAGCTCGGTTTCTGGAACATCATGGATGCAGATCGGATCGACTTAGGCGGCTCAGACGCACACCATTGTTGCACTTCACTCTCCGCCAGGATTTTCCGTGCGGGCCGTGGACCTAATCAGGATGGTCTGAGTTGGCATGAAGCAAGTGGCAAGGTCGAAACCTGATGAAGTGGGTTTCAGCCGGACGAGCCAGGCCCAAGGATGCTGCTGGACGCATGCGGCAGGGCGCTTGCTGCAAATTCTTCAGATTGGACAGCTTGTGTGCTGCTGGCCTATCTCAATGAAATCTTTACACAGCTGCGCACGCCAAAGCAGCGACCAGGCACGAGTAATGAGAAGGTGGTAAAAGATGGATTCATAAGCCGGTTGAACAGTAAAGTGCATTAGGAAACATCAGAAACATGATGCGGCTTTTGAAAGCGCCCATTCAGATGGTGCACGACAATGAGTCTTCATTGATTGTACAGCAACAGAAAACGCTTCAACAACTCCACGTCGTGCTCCATTGTAGCTTGAAATAAGAATTTATAGCATTTATGAATGGCTCCAGTTTGTTTGTTTTTTTTATGAATGTAAATGCTACTCAGAAAATTTGGGTTGATGCAAGTTGCATATGCTGTTTAGTTTCAGGTTTTAAGGCTCGCGGAGGATTGTTACATGCACACAGAGACTTGACTTCTGATAAACACAACTGGTGACCTTGGGGGTAAAGTGACCTCACTCCCTGGAGCACTCTGGGTACCAGCGACACCATTGTGTGCCATCGCTTTTCTCTCGGCAATGAGGGAGGCAATTGGGGAGAAATTATGCCACCTCCCCCATGGAGTGCCAAACCATGGGTTTTGTCTGTGCTCTATCCTCTGAATGCTGAACATCAAGTGAGGAAGCAACACGTGCCATTTTAAGTTTTTGGTCCGGCTCGGCCAGGGTCAGAATCTAACTGCTGACCTCCCAGACTCAGAGCGGATCCTTCAAATTGAATGCCACTGAGTCTGCTCAGTATTTTTATGCACGTGATCTAAGGCTTGGAGTGGAGCTGACACACACACACACACACACACACACACACACACACACACACACACACACACACACACACACACACACACACACACACACACACACACACATACACACACACACACACACTTGACAACACAAGACTGTTAGACGAGACAAACAGCCACTGAGCTTGGGGGAAGTGCCGTCACTTCCCAAGGCATTCTGGGTACCAGCGACGTCACAACAATGACACCGCTTTTGTCACCACGATTAGTGGGGCATTTTTTTAAGTGGAAATTTCCTCCTCCCTATGGATGCCCACCAATGGGGATTCACAATGCTCTTAATCTTGCTAAACATCGAGCAAGGAAGCAGCACGTACCATTTTGGTATGTCGTGGCTGGAGTTTGAACTACCGACCTCCCAAACTCAGAGCGGACGCTCTAACTAATATTTATATTTTAATGGAATTTTTGTAATTTTTTTTATAATACAAAATTTCATAATTTATGACAATTTCTCAAATAACGAAAACTGCTATTATTCAAGAATTTTAAAGATCCAAATGACTTTTGACGCATCCTAAGTTTCAGTTGACAGGTGATTGTATTCCGATAATGATGGTAAGATGTTGATGATAAAAGTAATAGTCAAGTGATGTTGAACAACAGTGAAATGTATAAATAAAAACCACCCTCTTATTTATTGTGAAATATCTGCTGATTGACAATGAAGAATTTTATTAAAAGTCAGAAAACAATAATGGACATTTCCAAGATGTGCAAACAATCGTTGAGCCGGAACCCTTGCATCAGTCTACAATCTATAGAGTACATACGATCTGGGCTAAAATTAGGAACTGCCACAAAATTAAATGTTTAGCTATCTTATTCTTCGTTTTCAATATCCCAAATTATTTCCGCTTGTGGGATCGATTGGGAGGGGTGGGGAAGGGAGGTTCTAGTATGTCTTTTTGGACCCAGCTTGGTCACGTTTGATGTTTGACTGTGGCAGGAATTGTAATTAGTTCAATGTGCCAATAATAATTCGCCTACATTTTACGAATGACACCAGCGGATATTTGACGTCCACTAACAACCAGGTCTGGTAAATGGACGGCTTAACATCCTTCTGATAGAAGGCGCACACATTGATGCATCGTCCTGCATTCCAACTACAAGGGTGACGGTGTATAGCTGGGTCGAGATTTGAACCAAGGTTAGACAGCTCATACCTCAAAGCTATACTGCCAGCCAGAATGTGAGGCCATCATGCCTTCATATGATTGTGATTACATCAGACTACAGGTTTCCAAATGACAGGCTGTAATATTTTTTTTTCCATTTTCTTCATTCATAGTTGTCTTCACATTTTGTAGCGTTCAAATAACCTGAATATATGTGGCTAACCAAGACGTTCCATGTTATCCCGCAGGTTATCACTGATGAAATTGCCTCGAATTATCACCCCAGCCATGCGTGAGAAGCGAAAAACGGGGTTAAGAAATATTAGTTCGCTTTGTCTGTGTGTCTACAACCGTCAGTTCATGATCGAGGAACAACTTCATTTTAGTTGAATGTTATATTTTGAACATGAATCGGAAAACGAACCTGTAGTTTAGCTGTACTTTATTGGCTCTGAATTTGACCCGATCGCACATGCGCAGAGAAGCGATATAATTTTTTTAATTGTCTGTCTGCCTGGCAGTGAAACAAAATTGAAAATCATTCCAAACAGGAAACTTACTGTTTTAAAGGATGTTATAAAGGGCACAAACAACAGGCACGAATAAATAATGTAATTTATTAAATAAGGTGGTGTAAAAGACGCTGCATCAATGGCGGTGAACTTCCAAAAAAAGGCTTTTCTACAACCTTTAACATCTTTATTTTATTTCAATTTAATGATAGATTTGAACACTGCAGAACACAAATCACCTTTTTGGTGCTTTCAAAACATTTCCATTTAGCAGTACTTGGACAAAATATTACAGCATTTTATGTCATCATGACCAATCAAATTTGCGGCTCATTGACCCCGCCCACGTCCTTATTTCGAAAGACTACGCAGGTAAGGTGTTCTATCAACTCTCCTGTTGTACAAGGTGTGTGGTTCCCTCAATTGACAATAGAAAATTCAACTATATCAAAAAAATTAGTGTTTTGAAAAAGATTGCTCTGAGAAAATGTTTCCATTCTCCACTGGGGATATTTTACAACACCTTGCTTTGGGTTTCAAATCACCACAAGTTATGCTTTTAGTGGTAATTTTGAGTGGTGTCTTCACCTTGTGCTTTAGCCCAATAGAAAGACCCAGGTGAGACAGGCAGGAGGTAGGAGGGGGGAGGGGGGGTCATGTTACTATCCAGACACCAAAGGTAGTCTGATGTGGGTGTGTTTTACTACTGTCTGTCTGCCTGTCTGTGAGCACGATATCTCAAAACGTTATGGACAGATTCAGACGAAACTTTGTGGACAGGTTGGGTGTGTGACATTGATTTGATTTTGGTGACGATCTGAATCTGGATCCAGATACAGGAATTTTTTTATTTTTATTTTTATAAATGATTCTTCACCATTAAGAAATGGGACCAAACATGATATATAGCATGATATTTCAAAAATTTGTGGAGGGATTGTGACAAATCTTGGTGGACGAGTTGGGTAGATGACAAGAACAACCCAATGAAATTTTGGTTCTGCTCAGCAGATCCGGCCTATCAGTGGGATGCAAAACGTAAACTGTTCAGCCGGGTGAAGGTATGTGCTCTCCAAAGTGCCGATCTAGTTTGCTCACCTGGAAAATAGTTCCACGGAACTTATGGGATGGTGCGTCATCCGTCCGTCCGCAAATACTTTCAACTTCTTCTCTGAATCGACACAAAGGATTTCGATGAAACTTTACCACAATTTGCATCACTTTGTGTGTGCCAAAAAAATTTCATGGTATCAAAAAAAATTCGAGCCCAAAGGGGTCTACGGAGATCCCCCCCCCCCAAAAAAAAAACAGGTATTTCTTTTATTTTCAGAAATTACACATGCAATTCTGATGAAACTTCACCATAATCTTCATCACTGATGGTGTACCAAAGTTTGTCCACACCATTAAAAAATTCGAGGTATAAAGGAGTCTATAGGGGGGTTGCCCCCAAAATATGTATTTGTTTTCTTCTCCAAAACGACAAACCTAATTCCGATGAAACTTCACCACAACCTTCTTCACCCATGATGTATCAAAGTTTCTTCATGGCATTGTAAAACTCTGGCTCTTTGTGGGTGGATGGGTGGTTGCCCCCCAAAATATGTTAGGGTTCGGCTAATATGGATTCTATGTAGGCTGTAGGGGTTGCCCCCCAAAAGAGGTATTTGCTTTCTTTCTTCTCAGAAGCTACACACACAATTGCGATTAAACTTGACCACCACCTTCATCACCCATGATGTACCAAAGTGTATTTTTTTTTTTACATACAATGTCAAGGCTCATATAAGAGCTAAAAAAAAACAGAACATATAACAAGGGGCGCAGGAGACAAGAGGGACGAGAGAGGGAAGCACAAAACAGTGGGGAATGGACACATGATGAGATCTGTGGAAGGGAGAGGGATGGTGCGGGGTACACGGGGTAAACAAGATGGACACTACAGGGACTTTCAGGAAGGAACGCGGGGAATATGAAGGAGGTGGGTTTGGGGTGGATTAAAGGGGGTATAAAAGTTCATGTTGTTGGATGGGGGAAGATATGAGATGATGGTGAACAGCTATTTTGAAGACCTGGAGGGAAGAGTGGGATTGAAGAGAGTGTGGGAGTTTGTTCCAAAGACGGGAAAAAGGAATAAAAGAATGAAGGTGAGCAGCGATTCATGATTTTGAGCATGTTTGTTCATGGCATAAAAAAATTGGTGTCTCATTGATTCTACGTGGGGGTTTTCCCCAAAAATATGTATTTGCTTTCTTCTCTGAAACCACACACACACAATCTCGATGAAATTTGACCACAACCTTTATCACCTGTGATGTACCAAAATTTGTTCATGGTATGGAAAAAAAATATCCATAGGTATTTACTTACTTCTCCATTATATATTTTGTGGGTCATCCATGCCTACCAGTTGCTCACTGGTTATCTTTTCCAGCTGCTACCAGGTGGGCACCCAGGGGTGTTGCCCCTATGTTTTTTGTTGTTACTAGCAGAGTACTCACCCTATGGGCGATCTTGTTCCAAACATCCAACGCGTTCTTCTGACACATCCCTTTATCTTGGTGGTGTATAGGCAACTGACAGTTGCTCAAAAACAGACCTTATAATTCAAAACACCTCACTGCACTGGAAAACAATGGGACAGAAATACTGAACAGAAAAGGGTGGGAAATTGTAATACCCTCTCCTACCTGGAGCAGCGCTACACGATACACATTTACAGAGATAATTTTTCTCCTCCCCCACCCCCCCAATACCACCGGCAAAGATTTTTCTTTTTTAAACAGCCCAAAACACTAATTTGGTCATGCTGATCCTATGTCGCAAATTTGGATATAATTGGCCCACAATTGTAGGAGTAGCACAATAAACAAACAAGATGCAGAGCACGATACTTGCAAAATCCCTCAAACAAATTTGATCATAAAAATAATTCGTGGTTGGATTCAGTGACCTGATATGCAAATCCTCTTCAAATTTCAACTCAATCTGATGGAAATTGAGGATTTCATAAATCTCACATGTTGTTGACCTTTGGCTGATGTTGACCTTTGACCCATGTTGACTTTTTGGTCTATGTTGACCTCAAACGTCCCTGTAGTGTCCATCTTGTATGCCCCGTGTTCCCCGCCCCATCCCTCTCCCTTCCACAGATCTCGTGTCTCTGTTCCCCACTGTTTTGTCCTTCCCTCTCCCAGCCCTCTTGTCTCTTGCCTCCCCCCTTTTTTTGTTGTGTGTCGTGTGTTCACTCTCATACGAGCCTCGACAATGTATACAAAAAAAAGTAATGGATGGTTGAATTCAGTATGTCAACAACCATAGCACAGGCTTTGATGATGGGCCCAGAGGCCTTCTCCTGTGTTGAAGTTCCTTGTTATTATTATTATTATTATTATTATTATTATTATTATTATTATTATTTGTGTGCAGGGAAAAGTTCCCTAATTTTGGATTAAATACTGTACAAGGTCAGTGAACAAATCCACATCGTAGGCCTATATTGAATTAGAATCCGGGATTGCAGCATCATGGGCCAAACATTCAGATGGGAACACATAAAGGCCAACCCACAGGCCTAACCCTCATGTTCAAATCCTATATGCTGGGTTGGATTTGTCCATCGTTTACTGACGTCTGTGTAATTCACATAAAAGTCCACTTTTGTCTACTAATCTCCTTGTCCTTATAAGTGGTACATGCAGGCTCCAACAAAAGCCTTGGACAATGTGCAAATCGGAAAACATGGCTACCATGACAAAATGTTCTGGGAAAGTCACCGAGTGAGGTTGCATTTTGTTGTTTAACGAGGCATTCCTTTTCACATTTACATGTCAAGTGAAAATGTTGATCATGATCAGATGTCGTAGTTTCTCGGTTAATGAAATTTGAGTTTCCCTCTCCTTTCAGCCAAAACACATCTTCTCAGACCGATTCATTAGAATGAATGTGATTGATCCTCTCGCATCTCACGAGTAAGTCGAGTTGAGGCTGGCTGGCTTGCACAACACTTTGTTGAAACCTCTTAAGGAAAGCATCATGCATCGCTCGATTGTGAGCGCGTTCGCCTTTCAGCTGTCTGGTCCCGGATTTGTTGCCATCTGGAGTCAAATCCAACGAGAATGCTGTTTGATACTGTGCCAGCAGGGGGCGCTGCATTTCGAAGCACACATTTCTTTGAACGGGAGCATGAAGCCGGCTTTCCCTGGGCGTTGAATATCTCAGCCTGAGATTCTCAGGACATCCTCGAAGAACAGTACACCATTGTGTGCCGACACCATGATCGAATTGAAATTGAAAGTGTTGTAAAATTTGATATAATCGAATTGGAAAGCGTTATTATATTTGATATGATGACTACACTTCTTTAAGGGCACACGCGCTTTCCATTCTGCATGGGTCGGCCAGGGAACGTTTTTGACACAAGTCTTTCACGAACCGGTTGCGCAGGCCTGACGTTCCACTGCAGGTGATTTTGGCAGGAATTTGTCATTTGTCCAGGATGAGGGAAATAACTTGTCTACTCTTCACAAGCAATCTTTAGCGTCCATCAACAACCAGTGCTGGCAGACGATTCATCCGGCTTAATAGCCTTCTGATGGACGAGGCATTCAGTGCCTCGCCCTGCATGCAAAACACCAGGGTGACAGTTTCTAGCCGGGTCGAGAATCGAACCCAGGTGAGACACCTGAAAGGTAAAATAAGCGAACTTGTCAACCCACATTACTAATGATCAATGTAATAGAGAAAACCTGTAAACGCTGCATATCGGAGTGAATTTGAGTTCTGGAAAGTTGATACACCACTGGCTTGATGGGCCAAACGGCCTCTTCGGGTGTGTACAGCAATAGCTTTCTTGTATTTCAGTGAAATATACCATTGCTGTAAACTCTTTATTATCAAACGTATCACGACGGTAAATCAATATTGCAGGGTTGTAATTTCATAATCGTTTATTAGATTTCTTAGATGGTGTTGCTCAACCTTTGGCAACAAACAAAACACTTTGTACCTAATTACCCCACACGCAGAGCGCAAAGCGGGGTTTAAAAATTCCTTCACTCTGTCAAACGTCAGTCTATGATCGAGGAACAACTGATTTTCAATTGAACTTTATATTTTGAACATTGTAGAACACGGAACATGAACCTGCAGTTGAGCAGTATTTTGGCTCTGAATTTGGCAAATTGTACGGATTTGGCAAATTTTGGCGAATTTGGCAAATCTCCTCTCGAGCACGCATGCGCAGAGGAACGAGGAAGGTAATGGTTGTACTCTATCTTCCTGGCAGACAAACAAAATTGAAAATTATTCCAAACAAGAAATTTCGTCTTTTTTTAAAGATGTTATAAAGGACACAAACAACGCGCAGGAAGAACTAATGTAACGTGTTAAATAAGGTGGTGTAAAAGCCACTGCGTCAACAGTGATAAACTTCCGAATAAAATTTGTTTGTTTTTTTTACAGCCTTTAAAACTTTTTGTTTTATTTCAATTGAATTATATACTTGAACTCTGTAGAACACAAATCTCTTTGTTTACACTTCCAAAAACCTTCAGTTTAGGAATACTGTACTTTGGCAAAAAAAATCGCCATTTTTACGTCATCTCGACAAATCAAATTTTCCGCTCGAGCTCTCAGGGCCGGGGAATATCGAGATTCCGACGAAATGGCGGCTCGTACTCACAAACATGCTAATGCTCGGAAACGCAAGGCAAGGGTTGAAAAGACCTTTCACATCTCTCTTTTCTCAAGACTGCATGGGATAAGGTGTTCTCTGAACTCTAGTTTTGGTAGGTATCGGGCAGAATGTTGCTCCATTCGACACTTCAATGTTCCTCTTAGCCAATCTAATTAATATTTACCTGCCTGTCACATTTCCAACACTAACCACCAAGTACATTTGAGAAGGTCCAGTGCAGTGACAGGAGTGTTGCAAACCAATGGAACCAACCCCACAAAACATTCCACGAAAAAGGTCAATCAGCTCTTTACCTGCGATAGCATCTTCAGTTACACCTGTTGCACACCTTTACATAAAGCACACATGGATTTTCCGTGTGTGAAGTTTCATTTTAAGTTTGTTTGCTGTCCCAATGCTTCTGATAAATACATGACAGCGTACCTTATATTCCAGGGTCTTTCCATGGTTCGAATCAGTAATTAGCCTTGCGTTTTGGACCTTGGTTGGTTCCAAAAGGAAAGGTTGATGTAACATTCTGCCAAATGTCTTTTCCAAGATAATTATTAGTTTGTTGGACAAGAAATCGCTTTGATCTCCAGCCATCACTCAGCATCTCCAGGTAGGAACACAGAGCTCCAGCACTAACTGCTCCACGAGCTTTCCCATCGACCATTTGATAATCATCAAGACAATATGGTCCTGTTAAACGAGCTATATGTTCAAGTAGTTCAACAAAAGGTTGTTTATTCGTCTGCTTATGTTGTATCGTCCTTTGATTAATTATCACGTTCTCTGAGAGATTGTTTATCTGTTCATTGCACTTTCATCTGTGATCGCTGAAATGATTCTCTTTGCGTCTTCACTTGAGAAACACGCACTAAAGTAGGAGCCGTGCGTTTATTTAAGGTCAGTGGGGAGGGGGCACTGGAAATTATCAATCTACTTCTTGAATGGTCTCAATTATTCCGACCTTCTTGTGGGATCGGCCGAGGAAGGTTTTTGGTCCGAGTCTTTCACGAACCGGCTGGCCACGCCTGCCGTTCGACTGATGGTGCTTTTTTGGCGGGAATTTTTAATTTGTTCAGGGTACCGGAGATAATTCGCCCACCAATCGCAAAAGAGACACTGTGTGATCTTGAACGACCACCAGCACGCTCAGTCCTCACAAATGGGTCGTTCAGCAATGGACGATGCAGGTACGTGTGAATCACCAGGATCAGTTTATAACTGAGTCTGGATTCGAACCCAAACGACACAGCTGAAAAAACGAGTGTGCATACCTTCAGGCTATAATCCTCCTGTTAAGGATCAATTACACCACCAGATTGGCGTACGTAATAAATAGATATCCCCGTGTGAGGTTTAACCTTTTCCTGTTTGTATCCTCAAAAAAAAGAGAAACTCGTAATCTAGGATGTGTCCCACCTTACCCTCACACCCCTCACCCCCCGCCTCCAGCACAGGGTTGGGGGGGGGGTCGCAGTGATGAATTCATCCGCTGAAGGATTTTACGGCCTTCATCAGTCATTCTTGGCGAGCAATTTAAATACAAAGACAAACACGAGTCTCGCCCAAAAAAAGTTTTTGCGTTCCCTGTTTTCCAGATTGATGAGTTGACCCAACAGCGAGCTGTCCCTCGGGAAATGATTTCCCCCAAGAATTACGGTCGTCTCATAACCGCACCGGTCCCCTCCCGAACTCTTCATTTCCTCTCTCCGCAGCGGCGCGAAATTTCGTTGTAAATTTCATCTCCGTTAGCATCACTGGCTTAGAGGCCTTATCTCGGCTAGGCCCAGCTAGCTTCAAATATCCTGAGTACCCTCGGGTTCCGAAAACCAATTAACTTCCCTGACTACGCGAGGGATCTTATCTCTGGATGTGGCGCGCCCTGGTTCAGGGCTGGCCACGGGCATGGGGGTGGGGGCTTGTGTGCCTGCAACTGCGGGCTTTTCCCGTCTCCCGGTGGTCTTCGACGGGGGCAGAGGTTACCGGGTGGCAGTCCAGCACCTTCGGCTGCAGGCGGAGATGTTTCCGAAACGACGTGATGAGATTGGCCTCCGGATAGAAGAAAGACGTGGGCCGTTCGAAACGTCCTGCCAATGAGATTGGATGACGCGTGTAATGTATGTATGTCCAGTCTATATATATATATATATATATATATATATATATATATATATATATATATATATATATATATATATATATATATATATATATATATATATATATATATATATATATATAAATATATATATATATATATATATATATATATATATATATATATATATATAAATAAATAAATAAATAAATAAATAAATAAATAAATAAATAAACAAACAAACAAACAAACAAACAAACAAACAAACAAACAAACAAACAAACATTTCTGTATTTTCTTACTGAACAAATTTAACTCGTGAACATATTAATATCACCTTTAACACCTCTCGGACTCTCGTGATTATCTCGTTCGGAGAACATTTTGAACGCCCCCCGTCGATGCTGCTGTTGCCCGTGTGCACGTGCTCATTATGGAGGTCACGTGAGATAAATGTATCCACTGACAACACGTTGTACAGTGCTACCCCCTTTATTAACGGCCTCAATTATTATTATTATTATTATTATTATTATTATTATTATTATTATTATTATTATTCACACCTTGCGGGGGTCAGTCGGTGAATGGAGTCGGGGGATTTGCGGACCAGTTCAGGATGCCGGAGATAACTCGCCTCCTCTTCACGAGAGACACCGTGCGATCTTTCACGTCCACCAACGACCTCACATGGCCTGTATGCGAAACACCAAGGTGAGACGGTTCATGGCCGAGTTGAGATTCGAACCCAGGTGAGCTGGATGCGGGCTCAAGCTCATCTTGCCAGCTTTAAATGAACCAAACGAAAACGATGACATGAAGTCCATTCTTTTGATTAACCGGCTTATGCGGCCACTGTTGCGACTTTGAAAGTTTCCGCTCGTTATGCAGGTCACCATGATCAAACCAATCATGACGTAGATGGGATTTCCTAAATGATTTGATTGATGTACATTTTGCGTCCAAGATTCCGCACGTCTACCATTGGTTGGGCACCTTGGTTTTACTGTCGAGATAACCTGATTGGTTTTCCCTTTTTT